>NC_056744.1:1163556736-1163876736 GCF_019279795.1 Protopterus annectens
ATATATTTATAAATATAAATGTGTGTATATATATATATATATATATATATATATATATATATATATATATATATATATAGTAGTAGAGTAGAGTATTGGGAGATAAACCCCATTTTACATACAAGATGGGTACCAACATTAAACAGTTAGTTGAAAATGGAATTAAAAGAAAGATGGATTGGAATAACAGTAACAATAAAAAAATGAATCCTAAATGTGGTACTTGTAATCAATGCAAATACATGTCTGAAGAAAACATCATATATTTAAAAAAACGGACACAAAAGCGTGGTCAGAAGGAAAGTAGGAAATTGCAATACCAAGATGGTAGTATATTTAAGCATTTGCCAGCAATGTCCATGCTTCTATGTAGGAAAGACTGAAAGAAATATAAAGAAAAGGATTTACGATCACACATACTGTATAAGAACTAAGGACAACAACAAAGCACTTTACAGACATATAGACAGGGAAGGGAATAGCCACAATTTCAAATTTATTATATTAGAAGTAATAAATTATGATCCAAGGTGAGGAGACTCCAAAACGCTGATCAGCTACAAAGAAATCTGGTGGCAAATAAATTTAGACGCTACGACACCACCAGGTTTGAATGAACACATATCAATTAAACCTCTATTATAACATTAACTATCTTCATACATTACTAACAAAAACATTTTATGTATTTTAACAAATTTTATTAAATTTTAACAATTTTTTTAATACTGATTATGGTTAAGAAAGTAAAACAAGTACAAGAACTAGACCAAGATCTCGTATTATATAAGGGTAGACATATGACAAGTTTATTTGTGCACTAGTATAATGGCTTAATATTTATATTCATATTAATATTAACATCTATATTTACATTTATATTTATGTAATCTTGACCCTCCAAGTTATGGTCATCTCTTTGTATTGTGTAGTTAAGTTTTGTCATATATATACATGCAAACACATTTACACTTATATCAGTATTTATTCACTTATTCGCTTATTTACAAACTTCTTCGAAGTGTATCAATACTAAGCTTTTGATCTATTGAGAATGGAACATTATTAATGCTGACACACACAAACACACTATTATAAATAATATTATTTTATATTCATCATAATTAATATTAACATCATTCTTGAATTATTGTATATAGTGAGATTCATTTCAAGTACACACACATTTACGCATATTAAATTACAACGCTACACTTGACATAAATAGAAAGAATTAAATATTCCTTGTACATCTTTCTATTCCTATTTCTTCTTCTTTACTATTTTTATCATTTGTATATACATTTATATTTATTGATACACGAGTATTTCATTGATACATATGTATCTTATAGTTTTTTCAGCAAGTGTATAATTTAAAACCAGTTTATTATACAAGGGTACTGAAACTAATCAAAACAAGAATTTATGTATATATTTATTTATTTTCTTATTTATTAATATATTTATATTATGCAAGTGTCTAACAGACCTATTATTAGGATACTTTATATGCTTTTTAATTCAGGCTTATATGCACTTTAGCAAAAGTATACGAGTACAGTCGTATTCATATAAGTATTTTAAGTGATATACATCTTTAAATTTTCAAATATGTGGCTGGTTTAGGCGCGAAAAAAGTTATAAAATTTTGATTGTGAACTAACAGTTCAGTTCTGAAGAAACCCGGACTATATCGGGTGAAAGCTCTTAACTGACAAACTGATTCTGTGATTTTAGTTTTATATTTTTATCGCATTTCATTGCATTTATTGTTTGTCATTTTATCAGTAGCTGTTCGGGCTAAATTGGCGCAATAAAGATTCAATCTAGTACAGTATATACCAGCTTGTTTTCAGTTCGTGGATTTATTTAATTGCAGTTATTTGGAACATTGGATACACTAAAGCGGAGAATTGGTTCATACAACATCCCAGCCAGCTGAGATTTGGTTTTACGGAGCGAAGCACTCATTGGTGAACTCTTTCATTACTTTACATATATATATATGTGTGCATATATATGTGTATATATATATATATATATATATATATATATATACATATATAAAAGTATGTGTATATATATATATATATATATATATATAATGTCTGTGAGTGTATGTGTGTGTGTGTGTGTGTGTGTATATATATATATATATATATATATATATATATATATATAGAGAGAGAGAGAGATTGTCAGACATGCATCCACATATGCACGTTCACAGACATATATTGCTAGCACAATGTACTATATTAATGCAGAGGTGTGTCTAGCTGTTTTGGTGCCTGGTGCTGTCTCATGATCTGGGATTCTCTTGTCAACTTTAAGTTAAGGAGCAAAACTTTAGCAAAATGCCTGCTAAAGCGTGGGATGGAGAAGTAATCCCAAACTGTGTAGCTGGAAAATCTGGTATTAAATGCAGGAACAGCAGTGTTACCATGAACTTATACCCAAGTCATATACTTGCAACACTAATGCAAATACAATAATTTTTTATGTTGCTTTTTGTTAACTAAGTAGGTCTGTTTTTTTGGTCCTTGATATATATACAAGCTATCAACTCCAAGTGATCCGTACGGCCCATTCAGTTCTGCTAGATGAGAGTTATCCTCAACCCATTCCTACAGGGTGAGAGCCTTTCTCAAGGTCTTCATTTAGACATCTATCAGGGCTTTTTTATAATGTTACCATATTTTCCAGTCCAACACATGCTCATAGTGTCCAGAGTTCATAAGTAGTTACTGGGCAGGCTGTCCAGGAAACCGTTAAGGAGTCTAGCCCAAATTCCCAATTGCTCCAAAGCACTGTCTGGTTAAATGGTATGCTTAAGGTCATGCAGCAGACAAATGAAGGCTGAGAGAATCAGTCCTTGTACCACAGGGAATAGCTCATTAACAACTGATAACTGTAATCCTCTGCACTGACCCCGGAAATGAGAGAAGACGTGCCATGAGCTTGAGTGTAATTTTCCATACTGCCCTTTACAGCTCAACCAGACCCTACCCACACTCCCATACAGATCACATTCTCCATAATATTGGTCTTCACCAGTCGTTCATCCACAAAGGTGTGCCCAACAAGTCGTTACCCCAGTCCCTCGAATAAGATGTGTGAACTGACAGTAGCCACTCAGTCCCTGCCCTGCTGGTCCAGTGCATTTGTCACTAATCTAACATTGGTCATCTGTGTCACAGTCAGGACTCCATCCTTCTATACTATGGTGCTGGGATAACTGAGTAGGACTTGCTGAGCAATAGATATGAGTTACTTGGAATTTTATAAAAAATCTGACAAAATGGATGCTAGTGCTTCCAGTCACTTGATTACACATGGAATGAGTAGCTGGCACATTCGAAGTTGATTGTATTTTCTAAGAATGTGTGAGCATCTGTCATAGAAGCCCCTAAGTAAATGCATGATGTAGCGGAAATGGGTAACATCCTTTGCTCGTTGTGCTTCAAGGTGATAAAACCGAATTAGGATTTACAGGTTAATTAACAAATGGTGCTAGTAAACTTAATGCAGTAGGAAGCAATAATGGTGATTTTCTGACAATAGAGGAGGGTATTATTTAAATAGAGGAAAAATATGATTTCTTTCTGAGGAGAATATTGTAATAGTTAAGGGATTTAGGAGAAATGAACAGTGTGAAGTGGAACCGTGGTTGAAGAAATGGATGTAAACATTACACTTGGTAGCATTAATAATACAAGTAAGCTGATTCCACAATTAGAAAGTTAGTGTCTTGATTGTGCCCCAGATGCAATTAATGGTCTGGGTGCTGGAGGAAGCCAGACAGAAATGGAGAGGAGTGAGGATGCCAGTTCTGCCCACACCTTCTTGTTTAGGATGGTAGATCCAGGCAGTGCATCTCCAGTGGAGACTGAGACTTGGCGACTTTCTTCAGGCTTATTGTGGGGGGGACGGGACTGTTGAGGGGTTATTTCACTTACTCTCGCCATCCACATTGCATACCTGTTCTTTGCAAGTCAGAAGAGATATGTGAATGGAAATTGAGTTTAAAAGAAAATATCTTAATGGCAGCCTTGATACTGTTTACACTGTGATCAGCTTTCACCTACAAGGAATGAGAGGGCACAGTTATGCTGACAGAGCAGATGGTCAGCAGATCAGATGATAGGGGCAACCATCGATAACACTAGTCTGGGGAGTCCTGTCAAAGTACACAAGTTAGTGTTTCAACTTTTCCTTTGGCATTTTATACAAAGGGTTATTTAAGAAGATTTGGGGGTTCTTAAATAGTTGCATAGCTGCTTTTGTGATTAACAGGTGTTCATCAGTACAGGATGAGAGTCAAGAAGACACCAGCTGTTGTTGTTTATTGTTAATAGCATTGATGCTTAAATACTTTCTTAATGGACTTCTTTTCTGTGTAGGTACTGCACAAGAATTTAAAAAACGATTTGAAATACCAATTCTTAAAGGTCGAGATGCAGATGCCACTGAAGATGACCGGCAACGTGGAGAAGAAAAACTGAAAGAATTGATTGGCATTGTGAATCGGTAAGAGATTCCATAGTAGTACAATGATGAAGTAGTAACTCATTAAGCACTAATAAAATCTAAGCCCTTGTTTTACTGTTCTTGAATGCTTGTTGGCTTTATGTGATCTTTGTTTGTTCTTTTACAGGATTAAGAAGTGTTACTGGGTGCATGCTGCATATATACAGTAATAATGTAGAATCCTGCAGCACCATCAGCATAGCCAGGACTCAGTATGCTGTTTTATTGCTGCCTGGCTCATTTCAGTTGGTGGTGGTGCTAGAAGCAGACCGGAGCAATGGAACTTGCTTCATTGTTTCTGCATTTGGAAAGGTCTCAGTTGCTTATACTCCTTTATTTTTAAAAGAGATTGAGACAAGCTGTCTGTTTACCCCATAACCTACTGGCATTATCCTGATCCCTTGTCTGACCTCTTTGTTAGGATTCTGAAGAGCTGTTTGGAGGATGTCTTGCACCACCTCAGCAGTTTATTCCTTAAAATGTTGGAATAGCGAGTCCATGTGACCAAAAATCTGACATTCCCTTTGCCTGTCACCACTTATTGTCCTTTTCTAAAACTTGATTTAAGGCATTCTTGCATTATAGGGCCAGTTCTGATTCTTGTCCACTTTTATTTTCTGTTGTCTTTCTTTGCATAAAATAATTGCCATTTTGTTTGCATGCAGGATACCTACTCTGCATGTCTGTTATTTTACTTCACCCGTGAAGCAGTCCGCAGTACTTTAAACTGGACATATCCCAGGGCAAAGCCATCTAGATAGTCTTTATCACTTGCTGATTTGATGGCATCCTGCTAATGGACAGCAATGCCCTTTCACCAGCTTTTGTTTTGTTTAAGGTTGCTTCTTTTCCTGTGTATTGTGTGTGTTTTTACCACATCTGAGTCTTCCTGTGGATAATCCAGGTTTACAGTCATTACATTACTGATGACAAATTGCAAGGTATTATATTCAGTTTGATAATGAAATATATTCATTGTAGGAGTCACTACTGCATTAGAATTTCTTATCCATAGAAATTAGCTGCAGGCAGATGTCTGACTTCCAGAGCTTCCAGACACCTCCTGA
The DNA here is from genome assembly GCF_019279795.1 of Protopterus annectens. NCBI lineage: Eukaryota > Metazoa > Chordata > Ceratodontiformes > Protopteridae > Protopterus > Protopterus annectens. Next base: position 1,163,562,337 of record NC_056744.1, read on the forward strand.
GTGGTGCTCGTCCCTCGTCCTAACCTGAAACAGTCAGACACAGGCACACCGCTCTTCTGTATTGTAATGTCTGCTTAAGGCAAAGAGTTGAGGTAAAAGTGTGATGCATCACAATCCCATGCTTCTCTCTCCTCCTTAGTTGATGTAGCCGGAGTTTCTTGGAATGCTGAAGCTGTAGCTGAGCAACTGCTGCTGTTAGTGCCGCATTTAAGTGTATGTTTTATCCTCAGATCAATGATGCCAGTAGACTAACATTTCCAAAAGTGATTTCTCTCAAGATTAGAGCATGCTGTATCTGAATTCTCACAAAATACAAATGCTATTCAATTTGCAGAAAAAGTGGTACTTAGGTTCACATTTTGGCATACAGCCAAGAATGTTACTGTTAAACTATCCAGAAACATAAGTGTTTTCAATTTTCATGTTATCCTGAATGGATTGGTTTGGTTCTGATCCTTTGGAACCAATTTGGCTGCTTGCTAAAGCTCGTGGCAATCAAAAACTCTTGAGCTTCCCCCTCTACCCATAATGCAACTGGCTCACTACCTCAGATCTCATTTGCCACTATAAACTTCAGAAGTGTTTTTTTTTTTTTGCCTTACTCTCAAATGTTCCAGATAAGTGATTTTTCTCTAGTCTTTTTACCTATATTTTTTCCCTTTTTTGTCAGGTATTCTTTTCCTCTATCTATCCTATCCTTTTTGCTGCTTCCCTTTACCTTTTTTCGTACTTTGTGTACTTCTTAGTTACTATTGTTAGTACCTTTCCCTCTACCCTTCAGTAGCTTCCCTTTTACCATTGCTTATATTTCCTTTCCAAAAAAAAAAGTGTTTGTCTGTTTTCTGTTTTGACTATTCCTTCTTTCCATATCATGGTTGTATATGTGTAAGTCTGAGTGTGTGTGGTCTGTGGCACCTTCTGCCTTCCTGCTTTAATATGGCAGAGAAAATCAAGGAAAAAGAGAAAACCCTTGTGGAGTTTAAGAGCTGTGCAAAGTACTCTCACAAGATCCCCTATTCGGACCAGCAGTTACTATATGTTTTCTGTTTAGGACCCCACCATTTACAAGAAGACTGCTCCATTTGTCAATCTTTTAGCCATCGGGCTCTAGTGGAGCGTAAAAGCAAGTTGATTTTGAAGGGATTGTTACCCTCCTTCTTAGATGAGGCTATTTCTAGGTTGTTGTCCAAAGATCCTTCTGAACACAAATCTAGATCCTCCAAGTCAAGTCCAGCTTCCTCATCCTCCTCTTCCAAGTCTTCAGAGGCAAAGAAACTGAGTTCTTCAGTGCCGATACCATTGTAGACACTGACTATTAAAATATCTACGTTATCGGTTCCACCTGTTTAGTTGGAACCTACAACTCAACTGATGGTACAAACAGTTTCCTCAGTACCGCCTTCAGAAAAGACAATACCTTTGACACCATCTTCTTAGGTGCTGACTAAAGAATTAATTACAATGCCTAGGTCCAGGTATTCCTTTTCCATCAACTCCTTCACAGATAGGCTGCCTTCTCCTTTCCTGGACCATCTTTCCTCTCCAATGAAATCCACGTGTTCTTCCAGAAGCTTCACTGAAGAAGAGCTGGAAAGAGTGGTGAGGAGGATACTCTGGGTGCAAGGAGTTACTGGAGCTTCTAGGCCTCCTACCCATTTGGATCGGGGTCCTTCTACTTCTGCCCCTCCAAGCACCTTTCCTCCTCTGACTTTTGTGGTGTATTCAGAGTCCTTGGTTTTGAGTTGTCCAGTTCCAAAGTTGTCTTCTCCATCGACGCCATTTGTGTCCCTGGGTTTGTCGGCTCACTTGGAACCGGGGACCTCCTGGAGCTGTACCTGTCCTGTTTGTTCCGAGGACCTTGAGTCGACCCAAGTGTTTTTCAGAGTCGTCTCTTCTCCTCAGAGCTTCAGCATGGATTAACTCGGCTTGATCTGCCCCAGTCAGGGGGAAACTGTGGTGCAGAGCTTTGCCTTTTCAGGCCCGGACTCCATTCCTGCCATGGGGTGGATCAACTTTTGAGGCAATGGAGAAGGCTTTGTCTGTTCCAAGACATCAGTCTTTTCCACACCCTCAGAACAGCCTTCCAAGTCACTCCTTGCACCAGAATCTCATCCACTTCATCCAGCTGGACAGTGGGTGTCAAAGCCTCAGGGACCCCTGTATTTGGGAACGTCCTCTTCTGATACCTCCCCAGAGCATCCCACAGAGGAGGTTCATTGGAAGAGAAAGTGTAAGAGGAAACGCATTGATTCCCCTGAAGAATTATACACTGAGGACACAGATTTTGTTGAAGGCAAAGGATCCCCATGATCTTCTCTTGTTGATTTCTCCTTTGGAGATGCCCTGGAAATTTTGAAACCGAGAGGTGGTTGGCAATCCAACAATACTATGTCAGTGGAATCTGTGTATCTGCAGGCTTTTGGCACCCGATCATCTACCTCCTGGGTGACCCCGACTGCTGATGAGCTCATTGAATTGATCTCTCAGCAGACGTGGAAGGCCCCTGATTCTGTTAAGCCAATACCCCAGAGACCAGACAAGATCATAACTGCATGCTCGGACAAACCCTTCTAAACCAAAGGCTTACCAGTAGATGGTATGGTTGTGGCACCAGCCACCAAAAAGGAACTGGCAGATGAAAGTTCCTCTATTCATCCTCCTAATAGGGAGTCTAGGATGATGGATAGGATAGAAAGCGAGTTTATGCTTTATCGACCTTTTACTTATGGTCTTTGAATTACCTAGCACATTTTATGAGATTGCAGAGAAATGTGATTAAAGAACTTTTGGATACCCTCTCAGGAGCCGTTTCTGACAAGGTTTGGGACTTAGTAACTTTTCAGTTGGCCACCCTGACTTCCATTTCCAACTCATCCATAAGGCTCATTTCTTATGCAGCCGAAGGGACTACAAGAGCTATTGATTCAGGCTTAACCTTAAGAAGACACTCCTGGATGTGTTTGTGTGACTTTGTGAAACACTTCAAGTCTACGTTCATCAGTACTGCCTTTGACTGCCCATCCTTGTTTAGGCCGAAAGTTAGACACACTCAATAGGTATGAAAAGGACAGAAAGACTCTTTCTGCACTGGGCATGCATTTTTCCACCCCTCAGAGACCCTTTTCAAGGAACCAGTGCATTGGTGGGAAAACGTGATTCAAACATCCCAAGGGTCCTTTTCCGACACACATAATGACAGCACCCCCAGGGGCAGAGGGCGGAGCTCCAGTGGTTGGCACCACCCTCATGGCAGAGGGGGGGGTCCGTGGAATGAAGATGTCCAAGATTCCGAGATTCGTTCTTTGGCAAACTCTTCCAGCACTCCTGAAAGGAGACAGAAGTGCCCTTCTCTGGAGGCAGTTGAGGGTTGCTTTTCCCTGCACCAGGCAACATGGCTATAGATGACTTCAGACAAATGGGTGCAGGGAATTATATCCAGAGGTTATATTTTTCCCTTCTCACTAACCCCATTATCTTGCAAAAGGATCAAGCAGCACTAGAAATACAAAAGCTGTCAGAAAAGCGAGTCATCCAACAGGTCCCCCAGACCATATAGGATCTGGAATTTACTCAAGGTTATTTTTAGTGCCAAAAAAGACAAGGGACTGGAGACCTATTCTAGATCTTAGAAAATTGAACAAATCGGTTTGTCGAACCAAATTCCAGATGGGCACGGTTCAGTCCATTCTTCGTTCTTGGAAAAGGACAACTGGATGTGCTCCATAGATCTCCAGGATACGTACTATCACATAAAAATGCACAGGCGATCCAGGAGATTCTTACGCTTCCAGCTGGGAGCCAGTCACTACTAATTCACAGTACTGCCTTTGGTCTCACCACAGCCCCCAAGGTGCGCACCAAATGCATGGCAATAGTAGCAGCTCACTTGAGCATGCACAAATTCCGAGTGCTTCCATACCTAGATGACTGGCTCCTCACTGCCATGATCAGGCATCAAATAGAGTTATAGAGCCCTAACTATGACCTAGATGAGCAGAGATAATTTAATGGCTCAGATGATTGCTAGAGCTGGAATGGAGAAGAGTATGCATTTTAGCTGGCTTGCCTCTCTTTGGAAGGACAGTGTGGGCTGTGTGCCTGGGATGCACATTTCCATGTTGAAGTCCTCAACTGAGACCAGAGACCTTATAGGAGTGATGGCTTCAAGGGCGGTATTGCAGCCCTAAAGGGGTTATGTTAGTCGTGGGAGTAATTAACATGCCATGGCTTATGCCTATCGCATGCAAGACTCTTAGCAAGTTGGCAGGCATGTGCAGTGGGGATAGGCCCAAAAAAGTATAACTACTTTCCAACATTTGGATGTTAGCACCAGCCCCAGTCTACTTGACCCTTACCCCCAGAAGGATAAATGAACCAGCAACAGTCTTCAAGGGGAAATTAATAGGTCAGTGGGCAGTAGGATGTCAAAGCTAAATGTGTAGCTGAGAAGTGGAGCAAAAACAGACCAAAGGAAATGCATTCCAGTTGTGTGCCATAAGAAGATAGCAGTGTGCACGTATAATAGCAGTAGCTAAGGGATAGATGAATGTGCTGCTTGTGAGAACAGTACATGGATGGAGGGAAAACACGTACCACAGCAAATGCTTTATCATCAGAGTGAGATTTAAGCTTACAAATCTTTAAAAAAAGCCTTCTTCCCCCACTAGGTATATGGAAGAATGGCAGCACATGTCATTATATAATAGTTTGTACAAGTCCCTAGTGTATGTAGTTTTGCCACACAATGTATTTGAAAATTCTTTTAAGACAGAAAACAGCAATCCCGTTCACTAATGCTTAGTAAATCCTCATCAGTAAACATTTTTACTTTGATTGTGTGGCAAAAAAGCACTAATTAACAGGCACTCCCCATTTGTCAAACAACTGTTTGAATGTTTTATGTCTGGGTAGGGCAGGCAAAAGAGCCTCATCAAGGAGACCAGAGGCCTGCAAATTGACCACCACTGTTGTAAAATCTGTTTCGTTGGGACAGGGGTTATGTTTAGCAGTGACAAGTGGCATAGGCAGGTAAAGTTGATGCTGACATCTACATTTCTTTAGTGGCACCTTAAGGATTGCATGTGTGCTGCTGCTGCCCCCATCCCTGTTGATCTGTCAGGGCTGTCATTTGCCCCCACTACAAATAATAAGGACCTCCTTTGTCATCCTGCATGTCCTACTCTGTTTGCATATGTGCCACCATCCCCTGCCTCCCATGAGTCATTCAGGACTGTTGCCTTCCCCCTACTATAATTATTGACTAAAGACTTATCTGGGTATCCTCCTTAGTCCTACAATTTTTAGGTATGTACCACTTTCTGCACTTGTTCATTTATCAGTTTTACAGCTTCTAACTAACTAAAAGCTGCCTTGGACACCTTGCAAGTCCTGCAAACAGGACATTTTATAGTATTTTGTAAATACTAATTTCACTGTGCATTTGCTTGAAGAGAGAAGGAGACTGTAAGCTCTCGAGTAGTCTACCTTTTTAATTGCTTTAACATTTTACCTTCTTTCTTTCCCTGCTTTCCCAGTTACCCTTTTTCCTCATGTCCTGTGCCACATGAAATGTGTCAGATGATTCCTTTCCCCTACTCATTCCTATAATCCATTCAACAAGTCCCCAACCCACTTCATGAAAAAAGTATTTTTTCAAAGTTCTATGGAGTAGTTAGCCCCTACAATCTTCTCTCTCTACCCCATCCTTCTCTGTCTGCCCTTCCTGCTTAGAATGACCCCTTCACATCTCCCTAACATGATCTTGTGCATTACTATCATGCCCCTACCCATCTCTTCTGATTCCATACTAGAAGAGCTCTAGTTCCTCTACTTTCTGATCATATTCTAGCCCTTCTATTCCATGTATCTTTCTGGTCACTTTCCTCTGAATTCATTCCAGCAGCTTGATGTCCTTTTCCTAATATGGCCTCCAGAAATGCATGCAGTGCTCAAGGTGCGGTTTGACCAAGGCTATGTAGAGTATGGAAACGTTTCATCTTTGTTTCTGAAATCTGTTCCCTTGAGGTTGTATGGCAGCATTCTGATTACCACTGTCACTGCCCCCTCCCTACTCTTGGTGGTCCAGTCCACGTCTGATCAATACCTTAAGACCCATTTCTTGCTCTCTTGTCATCAGTTCCACATCTCCCAGCTGATACTAAACACCAGGTTTGATGTGTCCGGAGTTCAGTACTTCCCATTTGTTTGTACTGAATTTCTGCTCATTTGTTCAGACTTTCCAAACCGTCCACTAGACTCTCTGCCTCATCCTCCACTGTTCTACCTATCTTTTGTCGCTTAGGTTTGTGTTGAGGAGCGCATACAAATTGAGCAGCTTCTATAAGTTTCTCTCTCTTTCTGTCTATCTCCCTACTAGAGACATAGGTATAGATCAGGGATAAGTTTATGATTCTCCATTCACTGATCCATGGTCCACTTAAATAAGTGCAGGAAAGAATTCTTGTTTCACATGGATGGGAAACCTATTCCAGAGAAGGGGTAGTCTCTGAGCTGTGTAGCTGTACCTCTAGCATATCTTATTCATGTTGCAGATGAGGTTTAGGTCCCTGAATCAGGCATTTCTGATGATATTTGTTTTGCATATGTGCAACAGGTCCATTAAGACTGGAACAGATAATACTTTGTAAGCCAGGCATAGATCATCAGCCTGTAGGAGGCCAAGTGTAAAGATAAGGCTTTGAGGCAGTCCACAAAGGACTTGTTTTGTATGCCACATATTCTTTTTGTGAGGAACCTCTGCAGACGCTCCATTTGTTGCATATGCCTAATCAAGTACATACCAAAGAAAGCATTGTACTCAACAACTGGATTAATGAGGTTCAAGTTCAATAGAACAATTACATCTTTCAACCTTGATGCTATACCCTTACTTACAAGCGATGCAACATAGAATGATTTGCTTACTGCAATAGACACAAGATGGTCAAAATCCAAATCATTGTCTCCATGGTTTTCCAAATCCCTGACCACTGGGTCTACTCTTACGAGTGCATTATAAATGTAGTTATTTGCTGGGATGGCCATCTGACCAAAATCAATTATTATGCTTGTCTCGGCACTAAATTTCAGGCCGTGACCTGTCACCAGTTATTAGGATGTGTCCGGCATTTCTGGAGGGTATTTGTGTCATGGAAGGATTCAGTGACTGCAGCTAGTTTACAATCATCTGTGAACTTAATTGGTCAGAGGCCTTTGACATTAACCTTGACTTCAGAGAAGTAGATGCCAAACAGGAGCAGCACCATCACCGAGCACTGAGGTACTGCTTTAGTGACCAGCCTTTTTGTGGAGGTAGACTCCCCTATCCTAACTTCCTGGGTCCGATCTGTGAGCCATCTGGCATTCTGCTGAGTGATGTAGGAATTTATACCTAATTTAATAAGCTTGTCTACAATGCACAATTAGGCTATTTTGTCAAATGCCTTGGCCAGGTCAAGGTATGCAGTATGCACCATTTTGCCCTCATCCATGGCACTGGTGACCTTCTGTAAGAAGTCCACTAAGTTGAACAGGTATGATCTCCCCTTGACAAAACCAAACTGAGTTGGATCCAATGTCTGAAGGTTTCCTGCATCATCATTTAATCATATCCTTGATTATTCTTTCCATGGATTTATGTATATATATGTATGTATATCTCTTAGAGTACTCAGGGTTATGGGTCAGTAGTTTCCCGGATCTGTGTATTACCCACCCATATGCAGAAGGATAACCATTGTAGTCCTCCATTCAGTATGCACAAAGCCTGTTTGGAGGCTAAATTGTGATTCTAATGGGTCTGATAGTTCATATTTCATACAATCAAGTAAGCATCCTGGGATCTTAATAGATCCCATTGATGCAGTGTTCCTGCCCTTGCAGAATGCATTCCCTAGATTTTTTTTCTTTCTCCACTAAGGGTACCACAGTTGCTGTTATATCAATTATATGACACGTCTGAACTTTTACTGAGCTATTGAAGATTTGTGTTGGGGAAGAGGGATGCTAACACACTGGCCAAGTATAAATGACTCTGGAAGACAGACAATTTGGTCTTTGTTCTTTATCATTCCTAAGAACGGTCACTTCTCTCTGAATCTCTTCCTCTTTTATGTTGTCTTTCCATTGTTCTTATTCTGCCCTGCCTCCCCATTCTCTCCTTTTCTCCCAGCATGGTGCTTTTCCTTATGAAGACCAAAGCAGAGTATTCCTATAGCATCTCTCATCTTTCCTGGCCTTATGTGATCTCCCTTCCATCTTTTCTCAGCCTGGCCAGTTCTATCTCTCCTTTCCTTTCTTCTATGTTCCTAAGACAAACCTTGATCCCATCGGCTTACACCACTTAATATTACCCTAACTATTGGAAGTTATTACTTTGAATCACTTAGTGAGCTGACCAAATCAGTAGAGATCAGAAATTAGCCTGTAATGCTGTTTTTAGACTATGGCATTGACCCTGCACAGTTTAGTGCCTTCTTGCAACTGTAACATTAAACAACCTGCCTTACCTGCAGTTACCAGCATATTGTCATTTAATGAATAACAGTTCATAGGTTTACAAAACTAAAAACTCACAGTTAGTTACAGACTTGTTAGACGTTTTTTTTTTTATCCATGTCCTTTTTAGACCACAGCTTTCTTGTTTATAGCTGTCATTGAGAAAATATTTGTATGTAACATATTTACAGAGGACTGCCATCATTGATGAGCTGTATCTGATTGAGACAGCACTTCCAGTTATTTCAACTTTCACAGTCCAGTAAGATCTAGGAGCCCTGCTGTGTTGCTGTTGCAAACAGCTTGTTATGCATTCTTATACTGGAGTTCAAAGGTAACATCTTTGTTTCTTTATTGGAACCTTAAGGAGGAACTCCACCTTTAAAATGGCCTGTTAACATAATTGCTAATGGTAATTATTGCCATTTTTATTTTATTTGCCTGGAATGTCCAGGTATGTTACCAATGTTGTAGCTACTAGTTACTTGAGTTTCTATGCATTAAGCATCAGAACAGTAGCATATACTGAATATAATTATTTCAAATTGTTTGCTATACATAGCATGTGTGATGCCTGTTGACTTGAACTCATTTGATCTCTATTTCACATTAACAGTTTGGCTCTTTCAGCATGTTAATTCTTGCACAGGTATTAGTTTATAGTTTCTGTTGCTAGCTACATGGTATTCAGGGATACACACTTACTACAGCCCAGACAGCCTGAAATCAATAGTCCAGGTGCTGGAGAAACTAATGGGGATATGGAGTAAGTGAGCAGCCAAAACCAACTGTCCATTACTGGGTTATGGAGGCAGTCTCATCCACTATGTAGCCAACACCTGTAGAGGTGTAGGTGTGTGACATGGCAGCAATGTGGATTGGGGACATTTGTTTGGCTGTACTAAGCCATTTGTGGTAGTCTTTATAAAGAATTGGACTGAGAGCTTGCCTGCATCACAGGGAGGACATAATAGGTCCTTGCAGTGACTGACACAAGTGCATATGTTAACCACAAAGAGGGGCATTAGGATTTACAAAATATTTCTTCCCTCCTCAAAGAAGTCTAGGTTTAGATTACTAGATGATGCTGTGCAGTCTTCTGGCCTGGGAACAGTTGGGGTCTTTCCTTAAACTCAGATGGCTACAATATGGGGATGAAGCTAGAGCTTCAGGCTATTGAGATAATGGCAGCACCTAGGAAAGTAAAAAAAGAAAGAAAGGTTTGTGTTGTGGCTAGGAGTATGTCTCCATAATGCTAGCCTCTTCTGGAAAGGGGGTTCTCCCCCTAAAGGGCGATACAGGGTGCAGAATGGCTGTGGTGGACTTGGGGGATGAATGATCATAACAAATGATAGTGGGTTGATGGTCATTGGTGGTTCAAGAGGCAACAAAAATGCACAGAAAAAATGTTTAAAATGTATCCATTTTCTGCGCTTGTTATTAGCTTAAGTCTTAATATTTTGTGTTCCTGTTATGGACTAAAGCTGACTGCATAAATGCTGAACTCCTGCAGTCCTCTTACATCTCAAAGGTTGAAATCAATAAAATACAAAGCAAAATAAACATATTTTCCATACTCTCCATATCCTGCTCCATTTACCTCTGGGCTGCCATCTCCCTATACACTTGAATACTAAGGCAGTCTGGCTACCATCTCCATATCCCAATGGACACTAAAGGGATTCTTTGTTGTCCTGATAGTCTTATACTGCAAGAGGTCTTCATATATTGTTATGTAGGTAATCGCTGGACTTCATGACTTCTGCAGCTGGTTCCTTTGCATCACTTTGTGAGCTGACTTTATCAAAGATAATATAAATAATGTTTAATGCTTTATATTTTAGCCTCCAATGATTACCAAATGCAGTGTAGTTTTAAGGGTTACTGGCATTTGATTGAAAAGTCAGTTTGTCGAACAGCCAATGTGCTGCCATTGATAACCCTAAATAGGGCCAATAGCCTAGTACCAACCTATGAACCTATAAATATTGTGGGAAGAAATATCCAGGGAATTGTTATGGCTAGGCTTACATAGGCCCTAGGGCCAATAGCCTAGTACCAACCTATTAACCTATGAACTTATAAAAAATAAACTAAATCATGATCTGTTATGTTTAATGTATTTAAATCCTGAGGCTACTTGGGAAGTAATAGTATAACTATTCATTTCCCACTCTAATCCTGTTCCTCCTAACTATTCTCACTCTACCTACCTTACTAGGAAGTAATGTATGTCACCTACTGTCATTCTGCATTTGATTCACCTTGATATGACACTGATCATCTAAACATTGCATTGTGTTAGGAAATGGTAACAATGTACTTCATAACAGTGTACCACCCTGAAAATTGTGTATTACAGAAAACTTGACCATGAAGCACATCAAGAAAAGTGAAGTGAGCTTTGAAAGATAAATCATGTTTGGGCAGTTTTTGGGCCCTTAAAGGGCCAGGAGAGTAGTATGGACAATCCTGAAAAAAATTAAACTATCCTTTCTTGGATCATTAATGCCTTTGCAATGCAGCTAAGGATAGAAAAGTAATAAATGCTTATGAATGTCTTGCAATCTGTTTTTCTCTAGTCAGATCTAACATTGTTTCAGAAAGGAATTTATTTTGGGTCTATATTGTAAAGTCGAACGCTTACTTTATCGAATACCTAAACATCGACCCGTCTTCATCGAACCGCATAAACACCGAACACCCTAAACTGCGAAATTCAAAAAGTCGAACTGTCATACTTGTTCCACCCCTCCGCCCATTACATACTATTTACACAAACAAAATAAACCATATACGTACACTAACCAAAACCCTACTTCTAACCCTAAATAAACCCTACTTCTAATCCTAGACTAAATCTTACATATACCACCATGTATGCACTTAACTTAACTCGCACCCTAACCTTAAGGTCTGTAACTATCGCACACTTACCTTAAAAAGCTAAACCCAAACAAACTAAATAATCCACACACATACACTTAACAAAACTACACTAAATCTAACATACATTACCATCAATGCACTTACCTTAACCCGCACCCTAACCCTAAGGTCCGTAACTATCGCACACTTACCTTATGGAGCTATACCACAGAAGGCCAACCATGATGATTTGACGTTTACACTTTCGCTCTTCTGGACAATCGATGTTTTCGCGGTTCGATGACGACGGGTCGACATTTAGGTATTTGATAAGGTAAGCGTTCGACTTTACAATATAGACCCTTTATTTCAACACTAGACAACACACTTTCTGTAGTGCGTATTGTTAGCCACTGCCCACAATTGTACATACTGGAAGAGTGTTTTGCTAAGTTTAATGAAATGCTATGAAGCATTTAAAACAGTCAAGTACCTATTCATACCTTACTCCCCTTCTTCATTCACTTCCTTTCCTTTCCTTTCTCTCCTCTGACTTTGTAAATATGCTATAACACTGTTTTTTCCTGTCACTTCATTTTGCAATTCCTGTTTGTATTATACTAACTTACCTTAAATTTCTCTAAACTGGCAAAAATTTCTCTAAATATTAAATCATTGTCATATAAGTTGTATATATATTTAACCAATGTTGTCACATTATGTCTAATTTAGTATAATTATATAAATTGTAATAAGTTTTTATATTATATTTGAAGATTGTAATATTATTGTTCATAAATGTTTTTATAATACTTCATAGCTTTTCTCCCTGGGCCTCTGCTGTGAATGGGCACCTACCTGGTCGAACTGAGTTTTATTGTTAGTGGTTGGCATAATGGTTAAGATGTTTACCTCACAGACATAAGGTACAGGGTTTGACTCTCACCTTAAGGAAAATTGGCTAGGCCTAAAATGGCCCACAAGGACAGCTAGCTTAGTATTTTACCTATGAACTTTAATGGTAATCGAATGTCAGTATACGTTGAACTTTTTCCAGTGTTTAGAGAATAAGGGATAAATTGCACTGCGGTACTATATAAATAGACTGGTATATGCTCTCATTGTTAGTTAGTGAAGTGAAGTGCTGCTTTATTCATGTAAATGTAGAAAATAAGGATAGTTAGCACAAATTGAAGTGTCAGTGAAAAAGAAACCGTGACATTTTTACAAAAAATTGTCAAAACAACTAATAACTTACAGCACTTTTACTTAAACTCAGTGCAGAAGAAAAACTTGTTTATTATGCCTAAGCTGTGTCATGCAATCAAAGCACAAACTGCAGTGCAGGAGCAAGGTGAACAGACTAGAAGACAAAAAGTCACTTCAATGTGTAGTTCTTATTGTGGCCATTTTAAGATATAAGAAATTAAAATATAATTAAATGCTTAGGGTGCCTATCAGATATGATAAAATGATACTTGAAGCATCAAAACGTTGAGCAGCTGTCATACACTCAGGACTGTTTGAATCACAAAGATGTGAATACACAATACTTTCAATCACAAAGATTCAAAGAAAAACAAAATCCATATACCTCCTGCTTAATTATATTTGCCAACTTTGAGATCGTAATACAGTGGGAAAAGTGTAAATTCCCCCAGTTCCTCTCTACTGATATCTGTTACTGAAAAAAAGGTGGTACATGTGATAAGCTGATTTTCGATCTGCTGTACTGGCTTTTAAATGTTGACTTCACAATGGGTTGTAGGAAACCTGTGTATATAGTTTTGCAGGGTATACGTGGATTTGGTCGTACGGCCAAATGTCGAACACAACATGTTCGAAAGCAGAATGTCAGTTCCGCATAATTGCGAACTCAATTATGTTGAAACGCCAAAAATCCCTCCCTTTTTGACCCATGGTAGCACTTGTTTAGGTGGTATAGCGGTCGGAAATGTCGAATTCCGAATTTTGTATGACATTCTGACCGTTGAACACCTAAATCTTCGACATATAAGTTCGAAGAAAACCCTGTTCGACATTCGGTTGTCAACCAATTCCATGTAAACTGTTTTGCAGTGCCAAGCTAGATTTCCCAATGGCATTCTTATGTATAGTTATGCGTGAATGCCCAAGTGTATTTCCCCTGAACGTTTTATGAGGAATTGTGAAAAGGGAACCCTTGCACAGTCTTTTATGCATAGCTACCAAATGCAGGGTTTTGCAGATATTTAACATGGATGTATTATTGTTACCAGTGGCAGTATTCTTTTCCTGATCTTGGTTCTATGTCGGTAAAGACCGATGCCCTACCACTGCATCATAGGTTCTGCAGAAGTTAAAATATTTCTTCCCGAGTAAGGAGGTTTTTTATCATTGGAAAAATGCCATCATAAAAAGCTTCCTATAATGACAGTGCCACCATGGAGTGGCTAAATTCATAATCCTTAAGGGTAGAATGTCAGTCATGCATGCATTGTTGTATCTTAGTGTTCATAGGTTCATAGGATGATACCAGGCTATTGGCCCGGATGCCCTTATAAGCCTAGCCAAGAATTTTGCTGATGTTCCCACAAAGTCAGCATCTGTTTCCCCTGTCCAGCAGGGCACAGGTGGGATCCCAGGGGTGTATTTTCTGTTTCCCATCCAGTCGTCCATGTTCATCTTAAAGACTGTTAGAGAGGTACTTTGCTTGACATGGAGAGTGAGTCCATTCCATAGATGGGGGGAGTCTTTGGGACAGAAATCTATCCAGCCAACAAGTTCTATTAATGTCACAGACCAGGTTGAGGCCTTGCGTGCAGGTTGCACGAGTGGAGTTTGACTTGCGGATATGCAGCAAGTGTAGTTCCTGCATCTTTTACTAGGAACTGTCAAAGGAAAACTGAGATATGGCCTACTGACCTAGTGCAACCTTCAACAGGCATTTGACATTAAATGGCCATCATGGTGCATTGTCTTTCAGTTAAAGATAGATAAATGACCTCTTTTCATATATATATATATATATATATATATATATGTGTCTGTCTGTCTGTGTGTGTGTGTGTGTGTGTGTGTGTGTGTGTATATATGGGTCTACTTCATTTCATTGAAAGTTCATTTCACTGAAAATGAAATCACTGGGACCATGTCACTGAAAGCTCACTTCACTGGAAACTCATTTGACTGCAACTCATTTTGTTGAAAGTTATATATGGCCTTTTCCCCACTGTAATGTGATCCTGGAGTTAGTATATATAGTAAGGAGAGTGTGGGGGGGGGGGCACAGCCCCGCACATACTTTGGTTATATATTGAAACAGTTATTCTTTGGACTTGTAAGTATCCATGTGTATAGTTTAAAATGTTTATAATATGAGGGGGGGTGTGCCCCCCACACTCCCCTTACTTTATATACTAACTCCAGGATTGCACTACAGTGGGGAAAAGGCCATATATAACTTTCAACAAAATGAGTTTCGGTCAAATGAGTTTTCAGTGAAGTGAGCTTTCATTGAATTGGTCCCATTGCCGCCTCACAGCAAGAGGTTCTCCAGTTCAATCCTCGGCCGGGGTGCCTCCTGTGCAGAGTCTGCATGTCCTCCCTGTGGTCGCGTGGGTTTCCTCTGGGTGCTCCGGTTTCCTCCCACATCGCAAAGACATGCTGTAGGTGGATTGGACAGTCTAAATTGGCCCTTGGCTTGAGTGTGTGCATAAGTGTGCCTTCTGTGGAAGATTGGGCGCTGGGCTGGCAACTTGACACCGTAAAACTCCACTGCAAATCATGAGCTGACAGGTGATCCGCTGCGGCAACCCCTAACCGGGACAAGCCGAAATTTGACTTTCAGTGAAATGAGTTTTCAGTGAAATGAAGTAGACCCACACATACATATGTATATATATATATATATATATATATATATATATATATATATATATATATATACACACACACACACACACACACACACACACACACACACACACACACACACACACACACACACAGTTTTCATTACATCAGAAGTGCATATTTTGTATATTTCCCTGAATAAATAATTCTTTGTCACTGTAAAGTTGTTGTTGTTGTGTCTTTCGGCTTTTCCCGGTTAGGGGTCGCCACAGCGGAACTCTGGTCTGCTAATGATTGGTAGTTGATTTTTGCATGCCGAGTTACCAGCCCTGATGCACAACCTTCAACAAAGGTTCGCCCATTCACGCATGTCTCCACGCAGAAGATGCTCTAGCTGAGAATCGAACCAGACAGCGTCTTACTGTGAGGCGACAACACTACTGCAGCACCACCACCGCGGATTTTGTCACTGTAAAGTTAATGTCATCAAATTGAACTGCACTGATAATTACTGTGTTATGGATAGAAATTATTACTGGAATGCATTTAAGGTTTTTAACAGTAGAGTATCAGTGTGAAGGAATGTTGCACCTGCCTTTTGAAGCATGGTTACCTATAAATTTTGCTAGAAACTGTCAAAAGAAAATATGATGTATTGATTTATGCCAGGTCATGAAATTGAGGGTTTTTAAAATAATTTTATAGTGACCATCTGTTTTTCTTGGGGTAAATACATGTGTGATGCCCCATCACTGACCCAGTAATCAAAGAGCCTCAATCCTCATCACTGGCAACAGTGGGAGATGCACACACTGGGAGCATGACAAGTACACACACAGTAAATTGCAGTTTCCCTTAAGAACACACAGAGACCACAGTCAGTCTGGGCCTGGGTTCTCCCTCTTTCTCCAGATCCCCAATAAGACTTCCCACTAGTACAGATATGGAGTTGGGCTCTCAGCTAAGTGGCCAAGCCAAGACCTCCAGCACCCTCTCAGTCCAACCATTGCTTCATGTCCCTGCCCAAGTAGCTGACACACACACACACACACACATTGATATTTAATTTACACACACACACACACACACACCTGGAAAAGGCTGGCACAGGTTTACTAGCAATGCTCCCTTCTGCCCAGACTGTAAGGTAGTTTTGACTGTCACCAGCCACTCCTTATCAGCTGCTTTAAGGCCCTTAACAAAGGGTGTCCAATCTTACTGTGTAATGATACTATTAATCCAAATGGTAGTTTGACCAAGAACAGGGCTATAAATATGCAAATACTCTCAGAGCTTAAATATGTCTCACAAATATCAGCCACAATGAAAAGTTTAAATATATTTAATAATAAATAATAAAAGAATAGGAAAATACTGAGTTCAAACTCGCAGGAAATATTTAAAACAACATTGCAGGACAGTCTCAAATAAATATAGAAAACATCTAAGCTCTACTTCACTATATTCCTAACTGTGTCTAAGAGAAATTACTGTACCATACCATAGACTTACTCATAGCAAGGCAAGACAGATGTGGTGAGCGGGTTTTCCAGCTGATGTTGTCAGGTCAAAGACAAATACAGAATGTTATGTCTCTCTCTCAGAGTTTTTAAATTAATATTTCAAATATTACTGCTGTGGTAGCTGTCAGCATGACATCACTTCTTGTCATCTGACTATCAGTTCCAAGGCTCGCAACCATTGATTTTTAGCATCTACCTGTGTAAACTCACAGACCTTAGATCTTTTGGCAAATGGTGAAAGTCCTAAATAATTTACATTCCCCCACATTTAAAGACCATACAAAAAACTTCTAGTTCAAGACATCGTCTCCTCTTTTATTACATGGTTATAAAGTAATTTAAGTTTTCAGCAATTCTTCTGAAGCTAACTTCTTGTGTTTCAGTCCCCATTGTTAAAATACATATACATCTAAACAGTTACAATAGTGTATATACATCTGTGCTCAATATTTTACAAAATATCTCTTCCGCACACATCTGTACAATATGACATGCAGTTCTAATAGAGTTGTAATGCAAGCAATTGCATCATGCTGATATTCACAAATGACACACAACCACTTACAAAATTCCAGATAGCTGGGCTGGCAGTATCTCCTTCTGCCACACTTCTATATAAATCATACTAATATTCAAATGACATATAATTATTTACAAAATTCCAGATAGCTGGGCTGGCAGTATCTCCTTTTATTACAACATGTCTTCTGTTAATGGTGAGTAGAGCAGTACTAGACCATCTTTCCCGGTTTGACACATCTGCATATGAAGTAAAAAAATTATGGTAAGGTTTTTGCTACAGGATATACATTTTCCCCTACCACAGAAATTTAGATGTGTTTGTAGTGACATAGATTATGTTAATATAAAGTTATGTATATCTTTGTAAATGAAATTGCCATTGAGATGCATTCTGTAGATGTGAATCATGACTTATGTTGCTAAGAAAGTTGGTAGAAGATTTCATATGGTTTCAGACAGTGTTGTACATAGGTAGGTACAAGGAGTAGTCTGCATAGTCATTGGATGCTGTGTCATTTTCAGCCATTCAGGTCATAATAAATACATACATTTTTTTATTTATATGTATATATTTTTTCTCCCCGTTGCCTGCTGACCCCCACCTCCCCTTTTTGCGGGAGGGGGAGCATGACAAGTTTTCAGTGGTAAAATTGCTGAAAGCCACTTCATTTTTGTAATTTTCTTCACTGCTGTGTGACCGTGGAGTTGATATGTATAACTTAAGATGTAGGGAGTGCCCCACTTGCTGGATGTTTGTCCCCCTGCAAGAAAAGCTTATTTTGTTATTCAGCAATATACTTTTTCTAACTCATTGTCCCTCAGACACATTTTGTTCAACAAATCATCACAAGTCCCCCTGAGGTTGCACGTCATGTAGGATTCACAGTTTTCTGCTTAACCCTAACCCCATTACTTCCTTGATGGCTGACACACTGCAGAATCCAATCTGATGCTGTATGCCTGATGACACATGCTGGCTTCCATGTATGTGCTGATTCTGGCTACAGCACTTACAAGTTGTTTGGCAGATAAGCTGATACTTGGTGCTTTTGTCCAGTGCTTGTACCTGAAATCCATTGGGTTAGAGTACCTTCTTAATGCCGTGGTAGAATACCCTCCTCCAAATTGTGGAATTGGGAGGCAGGCATTGGCCACTTCTCTGTCATGTCCCAATCCCTTCTGACTCCTCCAGTATCCAACTAGCTTCTTTGAACCCAAGCTATCTGGGTTGCACTGTGAGCTTCATCGTTCTACTGTGTATAAATGTATAAGTGGCATTGTGGTTTGGAGGTAAGCTCTCTCCTCACAGCTCCATGGTTCAGGGTTCAATCTTGACCTCTGTTGTTGAGTTTTGCATATTATATGTGTGTATGCATGGGTTTTCCCTGTATATTGTGGTTTCCTCTCACCTCTCAAAACATACTGGCTGATTGACTTTACTAAACTTTTCATATATATGTAATGTTGTATTTATCATTGTTTATTATTGCTGTTATAGCCTTATTCATGGTTGGAAGGAGTTTATGGACCAGCCCACTAACCTGGGTTGCAAACTATATATAAATAAATTAGTATACTGTAATCATAACCAACAATAATTCATCTTACAAATGGGATATGCTATTTGTCATTTAAAATGCTACAACAGAAAAAAATGTATTACTTGTACTTACAGACATCAGGTTGTCTTGTCATTTTGCTCTTAATGTACAACTATATCTGAAGAGATACTGACATTTGTAATAAGGACTAAGTAAAGACAGAACAGCCAAAAGAAAATTTACTATAAAGCAGTATTTATTGGTTCTTTTCAAATTAAGAAATATGTAAGCTATTAAAAATACATTGCATTGCTATGAATGCAGTCCCAAACCAAATGTGTATTTCTGATTAAATGTGATATTTCATTCTTTTAAAGGTTGCATCATAAAAAATTAAGTTATTTTTTCCATATTAAAAATTCAAGATGAAGTTGATTCTTTACCTTTGAGGTCTAGGAACACTGTCTAAGGGTGTTTTTAAGTAATTGTTTAAGCATCATTCAATGAAAAATTCAGAAGAATATACCAAACCATGTTAGAGACAGCTTTTAATGTACAGGGATCAAAAATAGCCAGGAAGAGTCAGCAGTTTAGGAGCAACCTTTTTGAAAATTGCTAGTAGTAAAGAGTCAAGCAATTAAATGGAGCATAACAGTAAAGTTAAATATTTATTTATTTTATTTTATTGTACATTTGTTGACCGGGATAGTCCGACTGGATACATGTCCATTTTTAGCGGAGGCCCGAGGAGAAAAGCTCCATACTATATACTACATACATACTACAAAGACTTTATCATATATAAATATATATAACTTTTTACAATTTCCATACAGACTGACATTCTAAAAGGATATAACATCACTTGGTTCCACAATTTAATACATAGCTACTGGATTATTAACCAAATAATTAAGATATAGTTACTTAGAGGCAAGAAGTCTTCAAAAGGCGTACAGTTGAGGGGGTGGAAGTTAGTCAGGGGTAAAGCAAGGACATAGCCATTGTGTTTTAAAGAATTGTAGAAGGTTTTTCTTGAATTGGGGTAATGAGGGCTCAGATGGTAGGTCAGCAGGAAGTGAGCTCCATGTTTTGCCAACAAAGTTGGCAAACAGAGCCTCCCCAGCTGAGTTGTTAGATTTGAAAGTGTAAACTAACATTTTGTTGGCGGATCAGAGAGACCTGAGGTTCTGGTAGGGAGTGATAAGGCTTTTAAGAACAGGTGTGTGTTCAGGCTGGTAGAGAGTCTTATGGGCAACAACTAGTTGGTTGACCTTAAATAGGTTATGTAGTTCAAGCCACCCAAGTTGATTAAGGCTGAGACAGTGGTGGATTCTGTAGGCTGTACCAGTGGCAAATCTGGCAATGTGATTATAGCAGCTAGCGTATTTGTTCAAGTCATTTTTACTCAAGTTTGTGAATAAGGGGGAGGCATAGAGGAGGGAAGAAAGTAGGTGAGTGCAGGCAATAACAGTCCTAGCTAGGGGAGTTAGGAAGGGTTTATTCTTGTAGAGAGAACCAAGTTTTTTATTAACTGTTTTAATCATATGGTTAATATGCAAGACAAACATAAGGTTATTGTCAACTATTACACCTAGGAGCTTGGTCGAAGGATCTGGAGAAATAATGGTGCCGTTGTTAGATTTTATGGTGAAGGCTGGTCCGATGGACCTTAGAGATGGGGAGAACAGCAGCAACTTAGTTTTGTTGGGATTTAACATGAGACAGTGATTAAGAAGCCAATTTTCAACTGTATTAAAAGCATTTTGGGATAAAGACGGCAACTCTGTTGGGGATGTGACTGAGCATATAAGATTCGAGTGATCTGCGTATTGAATACAAATAGAGTCCAGGATGACCTTGTGCAGATCGTTAATAAATATAGAAAATGAGAGGTCCTAAGATGGAGCCCTGGGGGACTCCTGGAGTGATAGGTAAAAGGGTGGATAGGTTATCCTTACATAGGACTGCCTGTTGCCTACCACTCAGGTACGATTGGAACCATTGGATAGCTTGGGTGTCTAGGGAGATGGATTTCAGTATTTGTAGAAGTAGTTTGTGGTTTACCATGTCGAAGGCCTTGGAAAGGTGGTTCCGGTTTTGATTTATGATGTTAGTGAATGAGAGAAGGGCAGTGGAGGTACTATGGTGTGATCTGAACCCATGTTGAGAGTTCGTCAGGAGTTTGTTAATGATAAGATGTTTCAGGAGTTGTCTATGGATCCATTTTTCCATTTTTTTTGGCTAGTGGAGACAGGATAGCTATGGGTCTGTAATTTGAGAGCTCAGTGGAGCTCCCTCCTTTATGAAATGGAATAACATGGGATATCTTTCAGATGGAGGGGCTGGCAGCTTTGGATATGGTTCTGTTGATGAGGATAGATATTGGGTAGGGCACAGCATTGGCTGCTTTTTGTAAATACTCTGCTGGGAGTAGATCTGCAGATAGGGTAGTTGGTTTTAATTTTTTAATTAGTTTTCTGATGAATGATGTTGGGACTGGTTGAAAGTTAAAGGTAATTTGGGCACTGGATGTTGTAATTGGATCTGTGCAGCTGTGGGATAATTGACTAACTAGATGCTGAATAGTTTCTGCAAAGAAGCTATTGAAGGTATTGGCAACCTCAGCTGGTGGTTTGTCATTAGAAGTTGAGGGAGTAGGGGTGGTGGATTGTCCTGGATGGAGAAGTTTATTTATGCCTGCCCAAAATTTTTGGGGCTTAAGTCGGTGTTTCTATTGTAGGTGGCAATAAGTTTTTTTGTCAGTCATAACAGATTTTTTGTATCGTTCCTTAGCTGCCTATATCTAAGTTGATCAGTAAGGGCTTTAGTGGTTCGCCAAGTGGCCCAAGCTTTATTTCTAAGTGAAATGTTTTGTCTGGTTTGTGCTGAAAGCCATGGGGCAGCTTTTGATTTAGTTCTAATAGAGCGTGCTGGTGCATGGGTGTCTAGAGTGGCTAGGGATTTGCTATTAAAGTATTTTACTTCTTCTAGTGGGAGATGTTTTAGAACTGACCAATTACACAGTTTAAGTTCATTTTGGAAATTAGTGAGGTTAAGGTTTTTCTTGTTCCTAATCGTTATATAGGTAGGTTGGTCAGGGATGTCAGCCTTTTGTCTGATAAATATAGGTGAGAAAGTGATCGCTTATATCGTCCGGTAGAGTTCCTGCTTTGTACATGTGGGGATGACTATTAATAAGTATCCAATCTAAGGTAGTTTCTTTATTGTTGGGTTTAGTTATCCTAGTGGGGGAGGATATAACCTGTGTGAGTCTGAAAAAGTTGACATGATATACAGGGGGTACAGAGGAACAGGAATACCAGTCTATGTTAAAGTCTCCAAGAACAATGGTTTCTTGGGGATAGTTATTTGACAGCCAACATAGTATATCCTCTAAGATTTTTAACAACAAATGTACAAATATACAGTGTTAAAGCGTTCACTTGCTGAATCAAATTACATTCAAATGGAGCAAATGCAGTACATGCTTTAAAGGTAGCACATCTTTTTATTAGGATTACCTGTTTTTCAAGTATATCAGGCAAACATTTACTAAATAAACATTACCCTTTGCCATGCATTTTACTTATCAGAATGGACAGATGGAAAAGTCAGTTTGCCCACATAAAAATAATTGGGCTTAGGCAAGCAGTAGGCTGTGTGCACCCTAATTTGCCTGGACTTAAACTACTGTAAAATACTTATTTTCCCTAAAATGCAATAAGGTTTAATAGCGTTTTATCTATTTATAGGTATTTTCTTGCAAACCTATTTTATGGATTCAGTTTATGTTTTATGTATCTTTTTGCTTTTACTTGCATGTTATTTTTATTGTAAGATGATTGGTTACAAGCACTCCAACTTGAACTTGGAGCTGCTGAGTTGTTTTATAGGTTCATAGGTGTGTATTAGGCTAATGGCCCTGGAGCCTTTACAATCCTAGCCCATAGGATTACCCTGGCATTGTGCCACCCGACCTCAGTTCCTAGTGCCTCTGTCGGGTAGAGCCACTGGAGTGATCCCCAGGGTGAATTTTCTTTTTCCCTTCCACTCATCAAGATTTCTCTTGAAAAGGGCCAGTGAGATGCTCTGTTTGACATGTATGGGAAGTCTTTTATAGCATGGGCAGTCTCTGGGTTATGCACCTGTCCCTCCAGCACATTCTGTTGATTGTGGTAATGAGGCTGAGGTCTCTGGAACGTGTTGTGTGCAGGGATTGGGATTTCTTTAGATGCAGCATTTCTAACAGAGCTGGGTCAGACATGGCTTTGTATGTCAAGCAGAGATCGCCTCTAAGTTGGCGATATGAGACAGAGAATAGTTGGAGTTTTTTTGAGCTGTCCATATAGGACAAGTGTTTAAGGCCTAGGATCCTCTTTGTGAGGTACTTTTGCAGCCTCTTCAGTTGTTGCAGGTGTCTAGTGAGGTACATGCCAAATGGGGCATTGTACTCGATGATTGGCCTAATGAGGGAAGAGCAGAGGGATACAATTACCTCTTTCTTCCTGGTTGCAAAACCCTTAGTAATGAAATGTGCCACATTGAAGGACTTTCTGACCACAGTGGCGATGTTGTGGTCAAAAGAGAGGTTGCTGTCAGCCTGTGTTCCCAGATCTTTTATAACGCCTTCTTGTTCAGTGGACTACCATCAATGTGGTAATTCATGGGAACTGGGTTTTTCCCAAAGGGGATGATGACACATTTTTTGGCATTGAGCTTAAGGCCATGGCTGTGACACCAGTCATTGGTCTCAGTGAGGCCTTTCTGTAGGATGTTAGCATCACTTGGGGAGTTAATAATAGCTCCCAACTTTCAATCGTCTGCGAACTTTGTCAGCCAGAGTCCCTTCATGTTGGCCTGGACTTCAGAGAAGTAGATACGAAACAGGAAAGGACCCAGGACCGAACCCTGTGAGACTCCACTCATGACTGGTCCGCAGTCTTACTTGGAGTTAGCTACTTTCACACTGTGGGTTCTATCTCTGAGCCAGTTTGCAACCCACCTAGTGATATAGTGGTTGATGTCTAGCTTAGTGAGTTTTTCTGTAATTCCTGAGTAGGCAATGGTACCAAAGGCCTTGGCCAGATCAAGGTAGGCTGTATGAACCACCTTGCCTTCATCCACAGCTCTGGTGACTGACTCAAACAAGTCGACCAAGTTGAGCAGGCTTGATCTACCCTTCACAAAACTAAACTGTGTTAGATCCAGAGTCTGGAGATTCCCACTATCCTTCTTTATTAGGTACATGATGATTTGTTCCATAGCTTAGCATATCAGACTCGTCAGGCTAATGGGATGATAGTTCCCAGGGTTTGTAGTCACTCCTCCTTTGTGGAGAGGGATGACTGTAGCAGTGTGCCATTTGGTAGGGGCAAAGCCTGAGGTGAGGCTGTGATTGAACAGGGCATACAGGTGAAGTTCCAGTTCACTCTGTAGTTCATATAGTACACAGCCAGGGATATTGTCAGGTCCCATAGAAGCTGTATTCTTGGCCTTGGACAGTGCTGTTTTAACCTGCGCTGCAGCAGTAATACTGGGTTCCTGGCAATCTACTGATATTGTGATTGGTCCTTTGTGGGGGGGGGGGGGGGGCAAAGTTGGCACTGAATCTGTCGGCCAGTATATTGGCAATATCTGTTGGCTCGGTATAGGAGGTAACATTGTGCAGTAGCTCAGAGCAAATTTGGGTATTGCTATGGAGATTCTTTACATAACTATAGAAGGCCTTGTGGTTGCCTTTACTATCTGCTGCAGTTCTGTTTTCATAGCTAGCTTTAGAGGATTTGAAGAGGGATCTCAACTTTTTGTTGAGGCTGATAAGGGAGTTTTTTCAGTCTTGGGACTTCACTTTATACTGCATTAGTTTCATCCTCCTGTTGTAGAGTTTGTTTATGGCAGGGGACCACCAGATTGGCTTCCTTTTTGTTGGAGAGCATCTTGGTTCTATTGGGTATGGCGAGAGCCATGCATTTGTGTACGTCTTCATACAGTGAATTGGTGTATGATTCGGCGGTCATGCAACTATTCTCCATTTGCATGGGTGCCATGAAGTTAGCCACCTCTTTTTTTAGGAGCCCAAAGTTAGCTTTGGAGAAGTATTTCATGGTGATTACTTTTTTTTGGGGGGGGGGGTTGGATTTCCAAGGTGATTAGTTTGTGGTCGGATCTAACCAGGGAGGAGTTGACTATTGCTGTAGAGCAAAGGTTACCCCTGTTAGTAATGACTAGGTCAAGGATGTTGCTACCTCTAGTGGGGGTAAGAACGAGCTGGTCCAGGGCATTGGAATTAATGAATTCCAGGAAATGTTGGGCAAGTGTATTGATACATGAGTAGTTTTCCCAGTTAATGGAGTGGTAGTTGAAGTCACCCAGTATGAGAGTGTTAGGTTGGACCCTAATATTCTCCAGGGTGCTTAGGAACGTGGAGTGTGAGTCTTGGGACATGATTGGGGACCTATAGTGTCCGGATCCTTTATGAATATGGAAACACCACCACTTTTGAAGCTTCTTTCCAAGTTCTGGGGCCAAAAGGTGTGGAATGAGTTATAGACTGGTAGGGCAGGTAGGTTAGGTAGTCACCATAACTGTAGATGATTAAATAGTTTCCAAGTGCTCTCAGTAAACTGTTCCTTTATCACTTTGTATTTTCCTATATTTTTCTTTGTTCCAAAATGAATACAGTTTGATTGTGGAATGTTTGCTGGGATTCATTAACAGCCTTAGTCAATCTTTTTTTGTATTATTTTTTGCTTTAGTGCAGAAATGGAAACTGATATATTTTATATTACCATATAATTTGACCACCTTTGGGGTCATATTAGTAGGGTATGGAATAGTGCCATGCTGTTGTGATATGGTTCCTGAAAGTAGAATCTTTTATATTTGCCACTTTTGACATATCTCTCAACTGCCCAGATTTTTATAGAATGTACAGATTTTGCCTCATATTTTTGGTTATTCCAACAGCTTTCTAAGTGTATTAGAAATATTTAAAATATGTCTCTGTTTTCTGGCATCACCCCTCCCCCTCCATTGTTTTTGGTTTTGTCCACATTTTTGTAATAAGATGTTGAGAGGTATGACTTTTGGAAAAGCTAGTGGCAGACATTGAGCTTTGTTGCAAACGTCTGCCCTGGGTCATGGCTGGTGTTGCATATTTCCAAATTCTACTGTACTTCAAAACAACAGTTTTTTTCTAGAATCTTGACTTTATGCATTGATCATTCCATCTGTGAGTGTAGTCTGGTCTCCCTTGTCCAGCAACGAATGATAGTGTAGCCACTCATCCAGAAACTAAATCCACTCCTCTGTAAATTCTCAGTTCAAAATCAGGAGGACTACGCTGGTAAAGTAGATACACTAGTAAATAATGAATCACTAAAGGGACAGCATTTCATTCGTACTGCTGTACCTCCTTACATTAGTATTAATAATAATGTGTCTGGGTGAATCAGACTTTGACTTCAAAAAGTTAACTTTTTTCAGCTGCCCTTGTTTTGGCAAAGGATTCATGTAGGTGATCTGAAGTCTGGCTTTTAAGAGCTGATAAAATTTACAGTTCTCTAGCGTTTCAAATGCCTGCTCTTAGATTTAACTGTGTAATGGTATCAGCAGTTTTTAAAAGAAAGTCAATGTGCTTTCCCACTGAGATCTGATGCTTGTCTTTTGTCTTTTCCCATACTGAATACTTGCTTGTGATTTCTGTTTTTCTTACTTGTTCTAGCCAAGAATAAAATACTAAAACGTTACCTCCTTTGGTTCTAAGATGTGATCTAGAAGGTTATATGAAAATGTAATACCAGAATATATTTATTTCTTTTAGATGTTTAATCAGAAGAACATCGGACATTCTTTCAAAATATCTTCCTGTGAAAATTGAGCAGGTGGTATGTTGCAGGTAATGTATCACCCACAGTACTGCACTAATTGACTCCTCTTGTCCCACACCTAACCTTTGACTGCTGCCTTTGATTTATTTAGACTCCTCCATTTTCCTTCTCTTTTTTTTTTTTTTGGTTGCATTCTGGTTCTTGTGACCAATTCATGCATTTTGTTTTGCCTTGCATATTGTTCTTTCATTTTTTTCTAGTGTTGTGTTTTATTGTCTTAAGTCTCCTTCTGCTCTAACCTTCATTGTAGCTTTTCCATGGACAAACTGAGATAATTTTCCATAATGTCCGCATTAACTATAAGAAAGGAGGTGAAAGGGGCTAATCTGTCTCCATTCTATATAAGGAGCGAGCATGCCTCTCAGTTGTCCATATTTTTGCATCATAGTTTCAGTCTGCTCCTCATAAAATTTGTGATTTTTCTGGCAAATCACTGAGGATTGAATTTGTTAAATTACATACATTTGAGTTTCAGACTTCAGATCCTTCAAAAAATGCATGCTAACACAAATCCTCTTATTGTATCAACTTTTAAATTTGAAAGAACAACATTTTGTCCCTGTTTCTAGCCCTTTGTCCTCCATTTTTTTAGGCTTTGGACAGATTTCTTTTTCTGATAAGTTGAAAGATATGAGGGTGAGTGGTTTGCCCCCATGAAAGATATAATTTTGATTTATGCTTCAAGTTAATCTTTTTAAAATGTAAGTGGAATGTGCAGCTTTACTGTGAAATGAATGTCTTCAGATTAGCTGCTGCTGCTGTGTATTTTCCTCCCAGTAGCCCACTAGCTTTTTCTTTTCATTTTCTACCACATGGACAAGTCTGTCAAAGAAGCATAACTGGTTTCATTTTCTTAGTAGTGTCTTTTTTGATGACATAGCTCCTAATTTTATTTGTAGTATTTCCTGCAATCCTCTTTGTTTTACATATTTATGAATGTGTTTGCAATTGGTGATCTAGAGTACAGTCGACATTTATGACAGAAAGTGCTGTTTACACAGAATGGTGAAAATGTGGTCAAAATATGGGGAAATTGTTTGCAGTTTATTGAACAGCTAACCTGAGATCTTAATGTTTTTTGTGGTCATCCCTATCACTACTGCTAATTAGTTCCAGGCATCATTCCATTTCCCTGTACGGTCTTTTGCAGTGTCAAAGGTTGGCTGTTATAGCTACCTTGATGGCATAAAGAGATAAAACTTCAACTACAGCCTAGGCAACCCAAGTATGACTAGCAGTTCGGGTACTTGATGTAGGCAGGGAGAATGGGCATGCCCATCCTAGGAGGGAGGGTGGTTCTCAACCAGTTTCTTCCATAGCTGCAATGATAGAGCCACACTGGAGAGCAGAAGCTCATCACACAGTGGGGGCAGGGGCTAGTTTGGGAGGATGTGGACATGGGCATTGCTGCCCAAGTCAGTGATGGTAGCCCCTGTCAGTGCATGTAGGGGAGCTTTCATAAGCAGACTGGAGGCTGTAGGTGGCCTGCAGGGTTTAGGTTCATAAATGAAAAAAATGCTGTCATTGTCAGAAAGCTGGAGGGAGAAAAAAGCATTATTGTGGCTGCCTAGGGGATGTCCCCATGGAAGCTTGATGGCCAGCAGCCATGTGGGCCAAAGTTATACAATTTTAAAAAGTATTGTCTGCTATAAACTCACCCCACCTCCCAAGAGCAAACATTTTGTTTGTACCTTTTTAACCCCCCCCATAAGACACAAATTAATTAAGCACAAATGTCTTTTATGTATACTTTGCTCTTTACCCTTCATTATTATTGCTCACCTGTTGTAAGCTTCTTGGCTCCACTAGGAGCCTTACAAATAGGGCAGAAGCCTAGTCCCGCCACCCCCCAAAAAGAGAACTATCTGTTGAACATTAGGATTCTTCCTGTCCCCAGGCTAACATTTCATCAATCAGGTCACCAGCATTAGAGATGGGAAATCTTGGGGGATTCCACTGACAATAAACTCAGCACTTGTGTACCTCCTCATTCTGCTCTGACATATTATAAACCTTTGCGATTCTGCAATCAATGGAGTTAAAACCCTTCTAATCCACATGCAACATTCCTGCACTGGAGTTAAGGGGAATATGCAACCTTGGTAATCCCTACCTATTTATAACTGTTCTTGTAATTTGTATCTCTTAACTTGCATAATGAAAGGTTTAAACATTTGCTGATTAAAAAGTGTATGCCTTGTAAATGTAGTTGTGATTTCCAGATCATTTGCCTGGACCACCACAAGAACTGCCTTTTTCATGTGTCGATAGATCACAGTGCTTGACTGGTTTTGCTTCAAATATGTGACTTCCTGGCATCAAGGAAAGAAGCCTGAAGACTTTGTAAGAGCTCTCTTACTAGCAACTGCAGGGTGGCTGGTAGTGTAGGGACCACACAAAGGACTCCTTGTAATCCGAGTCAGGAGAATGAAATGAACAAAATAAGTGATTATTGGATTCAAGGTCTAATTAGGTCCAGGACTGGGAACACATCTAAATCGCACTGCACTTGTGACGAGTATTGATTCTACATTTGCAGCATCATTTTACTGTAGTCTGTGTCCCACATGATTTGTATATATTTATTTATATAGGTTCATAGACAAGCACTACGCTAGCTGCCCTTATGGGCCATTTTAAGCCTAGCCAGTTTCCCTTTTTGTGCTTGAATTAACCTGTCCCATTTGGTTAGAGATTGACCATGGACAATAATTATATATTAACTGAATCACACCCATAGATAATTTGAGGGGATCCATACATATGATAAAGCATCCCATGCCTCTGTCCATTAGTAGTATAGGAGGCAGCCCTGGGGTAACTTTTCTGTTTCCTATCCATAGATCCATGTTGCGCTTGAATATGGACAGAGATGAACTTTCTTTTATGTGGATGGGGAGTCTGTTCCAGAGCAGCGGCTCTAGTTATATCTGTTTCTCCAAATATAACTATCAAAAAAGTCCACAGAACTGTCAAAGCAGTGGCAAATGTTCTGGCAAATGTATTATCTATGGTTGTACTTACTGCACCAAATTTCATCCGGCAAAATGTAATACTCGACCACTTTTGTCTGTTGATGCAAGTAATATCTCTGCAAATGAACATTCAAATTAAAATGCAACTCTGACAGAGTAACATACTGTACGCTTCTGTTCCCTTTGCACTAAGGCAATTGGTCTACTCCTTGCTTAATATAGCCTCCTAAAATTAAAAGCCTGAAAATGTCCAGAAAAACAATACATCAGTAGACATCATCATCATCATCAAACTTTCCACAGGAACAGCAGCAAGTAAAGAATACTTGGCATTTAACAGTTATCATCAATATTCCAAAGTGCTTGACTGCAGTTTAAGTCAGAGAATATTTATGCAATCTGCTCCATTTCTTACCAGACGCTCGCTGGCATTGACGTTCACACAATATTACCCACATTTCAACCGCTACTAAATTTGGACCATCATGATTTCACTCTCCTGACTGTATTCATTAACAAATGGTCTTGCGCTACTTCACTACTGTATCTCACTCTCATCAGAGCATTTTAATGCTGACTCAAGTCCCATCAGCACAAATATGACATTACCATATGGTGATATTAAACACTGCAAAAGAACTAAAGTGCTAGCATTATTAGACTTAGTGTTAAGCCCTCTAACAGCAAATGAAGCCGCTTCTCTCTTCTTTTCATGTAGCATACGCTTTAAAGACTTTGGTAATGGTCAGTTTTGATTCAGTTGCTATTACTTCTGGCCAAATAAATGTCTCTGTACTTCTGAAACACTACTTTTGAGTTTTTCTCATCTGACACTCGACTTTGTTCTTCTTTTTCTGTTGAGCTGAGTGCTTCTCATTGAAAATTACAAGGCGCTAATGTAGGCCGTCCAGCTTATGTGTCTGTGTTTTCTGCATTTTTCAGTGAATTAACTCCGTTTAACCAATCTTCTTTTGTGCTCTTGATTTCTCCAACTGGGTGTACTTCTTTCGTAGGAGGTATCTTGACATCCTCAGTGCTTTCAGTGAAAACCACTGTATCTGGCCACAGATGAAATGCTATCATTCTTGGTATGACATAATTTTTATCTGATGACAATTTGTTATTCTCTGCCTTCTCCTGGCTCACCAGGGAGAATTATTTTGTTGAGTGAATAGCGTCAACAACTGTATTTTTTAAATGCCTCCTTTCGGAGTTCATGAAAGACCAGGTTTTATTCACAGATGTAGTCTTTTTGCTATGTGGTATGTTTTTGCAGGTCCAGAAGCATCCTTACATTTATTTTTATTGTTATCAGCTATATTAGAATACCATAACCTGCTTTTTAGTTGGTTGAAGCTTTTGTACTTGCTTTCTACCATGTACGGTTTTCCTTATTTAGGTTCTGGGAAAACAATTTGGTTTGCATTGCAGGAGTCTTAGAGGTTGCTGTTCTTGTTTATTTGCTTATTTATTTGATTAATTGTTTGTGTGTTTATTTAAATTTGCACATTAGCAAAACTGATTTGATTAAATTAGCGATCATCTTCCTACTTGTCAATCAGTGATGGAGGTAAGGTAGATTAGAGACATGTCATTAGGAGCGGTCATTGAATCTCCAAATGACTTTGGCCATTCTGATTTGTTTCAAACAAATAACTGGTGCCAAAATCATGGACTGAAACTTAATGCCAAAAAAATACATTATTGTATCCTTTGGGATGTCCTGTACCCCAGGGAACTACCACATTGACAATACACCCCTAAGAGTTGACCCAGTTGTTTGGGATTTGGGAACTTCTGTGGATAGTTACCTACCTTTTGACCAACATGTGTCTATTGTTTTAAGAAAACCCTTCTGTATTGCACAGCTTATAAACAAAGTGATTGTGTCTAGATTTAGGGATGTCATTGTCCCCTATTACTCAGCCCTCATTACACCAGTCATTGAATATAATGCTTCCTTTGGCATGCATCTGTCCATACACATGCAACAACTAGAATGTCCACAGAGATACCTTACTAAAAGGATACAAGGCCTAAACAACATATCCTGTATGGGCCAACTCAAGTCCTGTCACTAATACACTCTGTATCCTACAGACTATATGACCTGTGATGGCATACAAGGCATCCTCCAACCCATTACTGATAGATTTACTGCGCATCAGCAAGTCAAATGGCATCAGAAATACTTGGTTAGGGATATAAACCTCTTCTGCAACATCAACAGAATGGTTTGGAAGGACAGGTACATCTTGCAGCAGATAAAACAAAGTTTATCCCTGTTCATATTCAAACACAACTTAAATCTGTGGATAAGAAACAAAAATGTACCACAGGGCTGCTCTCTGTGCTACTAATGGGCAGAAGCAGCTCCTAAATGCTTTATCCCTTGCATGGGTCCCTCAAATTATCTATGGTATGATCCC
Source organism: Protopterus annectens (assembly GCF_019279795.1). Taxonomy (NCBI): domain Eukaryota; kingdom Metazoa; phylum Chordata; order Ceratodontiformes; family Protopteridae; genus Protopterus; species Protopterus annectens. The sequence continues at coordinate 1,163,594,417 of NC_056744.1, forward strand.
AGTTATTCTCAGTGTGGGTAGTATGTAATTATCAACTATGGGATGGGTAAAACCAATCTATAACCAAATGGGACTGGTTATTTCAAGAACACAAACCAGGAACCAAAATCAATCAAAAAAAAAAAAATACAGACTGTATGAAGTGACGAGACCACAAGGGACAGCGTCAGCAGCATATGCTATATTTCTTTTTTTTTTTTTTTTTGGTCAAGATGTAAAATTTCCATCCATGTGAGCCTTCATAGTTGTGCATCTGGCAATACTGTCATCTGTCTTGCACATGACATTTCATGCCTGATATTGGCTTGCACCTTTCAGTTGTTCATGCCACTTGGTGATGGTTACTTTTTCTCTTGGATATCACCTAACACAATAAAATCCTAAAATACCAGGAGGCCCAGCTTGTCAAGCAGCAATGAAAAATCACAATTAAAATTCAAACCTTGATAAATTGCCATGATCCTTTCTAGAGTCAGATTGTCTATCGTGAGGATTTTGAGCTGGGGTGGTGGGGTGCTACCCCTACCGAGAGTGCAGCTGGGAAACAAGTGAAAAAATGTTAGGATAGTCCACCACCAGGATGCACAGGTTCCACTATTTTAGTAACCCTGAGTGGCTTGCCCTCGGTATAACTAAACTTCCTCCAGCTCTTCCATGAAAAAGAACCCCACAGAAAAAGTGCTTAAAGCAGAATAGTGTTGAAGAGGCCAGTGACACTGCTTTGGACTTGGATAGCCCCCATGCACTCAAGGGTGCCCAATGTCAGTGAGGTGCATTTGCACCCCCATATCCAATGCCTTTTTTGTCTGAGTCCTCTGGCACAACCCCTCGGGAGGCCACCATACCTAAGATTGCTTCACAGGTGCCTGACTTAATAGAAGTGAGGGAGATGTTATTCAAGTGAGGGAGATGTTATTCCCTATACTGTTGGTTCAGAAGCAAGTCAATGGAGACCTCTTCAAGCTCGCATATGTCCACCCGTATTCCTTGGCCTTTAAGGCATACCAAATGCCCAGCGGCCCACAGTTTCATAGGTCAAGCATCCAAACTGTGAAGAACCACTGGTATCAAGGGTACGCTCTGTTAAAAGAAAAAGGGAGCATTCTTCCAAGAGGAAATCAAATACCCCAGATTCAGAGGTAGAGGAACTGGTGGTTGTGAACCAAATGTCTCCAGCTTCCTGTGTATACACTGATAATGACGGCATCCTTTTCTGAACCTTGCCACCTGAGGAATTTTCTTTTGGAGATGCCCTTCACAGGATGAAGAAAACCTTCATCTGGGAAGCCAAGGCATTCTCCTAGGCACAGATCAGATATGAACAGTTTGTAGGCCTTCCAGAACAAAGGCCATTGACCATCAGTCCTGTGTTGGAAGTCCTGAATGATATAGTTTGTTTTGCATCCTTGCAGCCTGATTCCTAGCGTCCAGATCCATGACTTCTGTAAACTCTCACAAGATTTGTGTTGCAGGTCCAGCAGTGGTGTCCATGGATTCTACAAGGGGTCCAATGTGACTGTAGCCAGAAATCCTGTTCACAGTTACAGGGAGAGTAGAATAATTGACCAGGATGGAGGGAAAAGACTTGCATCTGAGCTGCCCCGGCCATTAAGAACCTCAATTGTCAGCTTCATGGACTGAAATTTCAGAAGAACTCTCAGAACTCTCCTTGGTCAACTGGGACAGAAGGCAGAGGGAGTGGAGGATAAGGGTATTTAGAAAAGAAACACTTGACATATGTAACTTCAGTTCCCATGTTGCAGGTCACCGCATGAAATGTGGTTACAATGCTGTAGATGTCTCTTACAGGGCAGCTGCTCTGGGATCAATAATTAGACTTGATGTGGTTAAGGACTCATCCTGTTCCAGAGTATGTGAAGGTGAAGCTTATCAATGACACTCTAGTTAAGTGTCTCCACCCTTAATAGTAACATGAGGTATAAAAACACAAGCTTCCTGCAGTTTTAAAGTCTTTCAGTAAATCAAACAACTTCCAATTGTTTGTTTGTTTGTGTCTTTCGGCTTTTCCCGGTTAGGAGTCGCCACAGCGGAACTCCTGTCCGCTAATGATTGGCAGTTGATTTTTTTACGTACCGGCTTCCAGGCCTGACGCACAACCTTCAACGAAGGTACGCCCATTCACGCATGTCTCCACGCAGAAGATGCTCTAGCTGAGAATCGAACCAGACAGCTTCTTACTGTGAGGCGACAATACTAGTTAATTTCTATTGCTAGCAGAACCCCTTTCCCGTCCGCCAATAAATGTGCTTCCATTCAGCAAGCATTTATAGTTTCAAACGCAGTCAGTAGGGTAACTTATGTACAACTGGTTAGGCTGCATAAAAAATTCACTTAATAGCTCAGAGTATTCCTTCATAGCAAATTTGATTTTTTTTAAGTACTGATCATTCCGTACATGCTCAGACTGATTGGCTTTGCTAGTGTGGCAGCTGTTTCCTTCTTTGCTCCCTTTCCACCCCCTATTTCCCAACCAACTAGCAAATATAAACAACCTGTGACTCTCCCACTAATTTCCACCAAAGACCCACACCCTTAAAGGTACAAACATAAATCTCATCTCTGTCAGACTTAGAACATACTCATGCTATCTTCATCACTGAAACAACAGAGAAGAAACAACATAGCATTTCCACCCCAGGTTAAATATATACTCCATATGATTACAACTTTGAACACTTAACACAACAGTCCGCATTGCTACCAACACCCTAATGTACTCTGTCTTTATTCAGTTCCTCGTACTCCTACTCACTGTCCAAATTTCAACATGTGATCTCATTCTTTCCTCATTTATAATATCCTCTCAAATATTGACCCTCCCTCAGACTTGCGCAGGACCTCAGCCACATCCACTTACCCCTAACTCTTTCACTTATGCTTTAATCAATGCCAAAAGTATATTTAACAAACTGGATCATATTGTCATCTGTTTAGCCTTCCACTCTCCTAATGTTAGCTATTACAGAATCATGATTCAAAACTATCACAAAAACACTCACCATTTTTCCCCAGGTTACAAGTTTGACTCCCACTCCAGAGTAAGGAATGGCAGTGGTGTAATGGTCCTACATAAATCCACACTTATCTTTTTATCGTCACCCATGCCAGCCCCTTACCTGATCATGGGTTAAACTGGATTCTCATTAAACTGCTACTCAAGTCATCTACCCCACCATGTGCACTTGCTTACCTTCCACCCCTTGCCACAAACTTCAAAACACTTCTGCATAACATTCTAGCTTTATCAACTCTTAACAAACACATCATTATCCATGGTGACTTTAACCTTAAATGATCAACACACTAACCTTACTGGCATATGGGTAGTAGTGACCTGCCTCCATATCTCTAGCAGTCTATCAAAACTCAGAACTCCTCCCCCTGCCTGTCTGTGAGTGTGAGGGACCAGTCACCTGTGAGGACAGGGACTGCTTTTCAAACCCACAAACAAGACCCATTTATTTTTCTACTGCCATAGTTAGAGAAGGAACTTGGAAGACACTGCTGCTAACTCTGGAACAGCTGCTGAGCTCAAATAAGAAACCCTTTTGGGGTTTTATTTCCTCCCTCTGTCTTTTCTGTCAATGCATGAATAGTTTATTCTGCTGCTTTGACTGATTTTTTTTTCAGAGTAGAACTTTAATATGCTTCTGTTTTTACTTTGACTAGCACAGTAAGACCTGTTGATTAAAAGCTTCATTTGGAAGTTTTGGCATGAAACTTGCTGATACTGCAGTTCAAGCTTCATTTGGAAGTTTTGACGGAAAACTTGCTGATATTGCAGTTTTTTTTTCTCTGAGGTTATGATTATTTGAGGTGATTGATTAGGATTGCACTATATTAGACAACTTTTTTCTTTAAATCACAGTTTTGGTGCCATTTTGTATGTTAAGCATTCCTGACAGAAATATTTCATCTATTTATGGTTTATTTCCTGTGTAATACGCCATGAGTTTAAATCTCAAAATGCACGCGCTCGAAGCACTCCTCAGTATGGAGAACGTTGACATCTGCAGTAACTGAAACTTGGTTCAAGGCTCCAGAGAGCACCCCAGCACTACCGGGCTACAACTCATACCACACGTTTCGGCCACAGAACATGGACCGAAACACAAAAGGAGGGGGTATATCCATAATCATCAAGGATACCTACACCTCCAGGTTAGTGGCGCAGCATGATACCTCTGAGATCATCCATGTGCAACTAACATCGGGTAAATCTGCAATGCAAATTGTGGCCTGCTACAGATCACCCTCCATGACCCAAGACCACCACTCCACCTTTCTGGAGACACTGGAAAACATGAAGGTCCTACCGAACACCCTGATATTGGGCGATTTCAATTACCCTACCATTCACTGGGAAAACTACTAGATTACAAATTCCAGGTCCAGCGCTTCCTGGAATTCATCAACTCAAACACTCTGGATCAGCTGGTAAACTCCCCTACCAGAGGTGAAAACATATTGGACCTGGTCATCACCAACATGGGCGACAGGTGTTCCACACTGGAGGTCAACCTGTCACTGGTTAGATCAGACCATAAACTAATCACTCTGGATGTCCACACCCCACCACCACCCCCAACAAAGGAAACCACAGTAATAAAATTTTTTAAAGCAAACTTCACCTTACTTAAGACAGAGGTGGTAAGTTTCACAGCCCCCACGCTAAAGGATAATGCTGCCCAAGATGCAGAAACCTTTACAAATGCACTCTATGAGCACTTACAAGGATGCATGGATCATGCCATCCCTAGCAAAACCAAGACTCACTCCTCTAAGAGAAGGAAACCATTTTGGTGGACCCCTGCAATAAACAGGCTATACAATAGAAGGAGGAAAGTAGTTCAGGAAAAAGGCAAATCCCAAGAAGGAAAGACATCCCTGATCAGTATCAGTAAGAAACTAAGGTCCCTCATGAAATCATCCAAGGCTAACTTCGAAAGAAAAATAGCCAAGGATTCAAAAGATAACCACAAAGCCTTCTTTAGCTATGTTAAGAATCTAAGTGGCAACTCGCAGATATATGCTGAACTCGTGCAAAATAGCACAAAATATACTGAACCTACTGATATTGCCAACATCCTGGCAGATAGATTCAGTGCAAACTTCACCCCTTTCTCACCTCCAGAAAGGCCCACAACAATACCGAAAAAGTGTAGTGTCCCAAAAATTACAGATGCACAGGTGAAAACAGCCCTTTCAAAAGCCAAAAACACAGCATCAATGGGACCAGATGGTGTCCCAGGTAGAGTCTTGCACGAACTACAGAACGAACTAACCCTCCACCTAAACACGCTGTTCAACCTCAGCCTCTCCACAGGCTACGTGCCCATAGAATGGCGCACAGCAACGGTTATTCCTCTCCACAAAGGAGGGGCCACAACTGACCTTGGTAACTATCACCCCATAAGCCTGACTAGCCTGGTCTGCAAGTCTATGGAGCACATGCATCATCATGGAAATCATTAACAAAGACATTGGGAACCTCCAAACACTTGACCCGACCAAGTTCGACTTTAAGGGCAGATCATGTCTACTAAACTTGGTTGACTTCTTCGAAACAGTCCCCAAGGCCATAGACAAGGAAAGGTGGTTCACACAGCCTACCTTGACCTCGCCAAGGCTTTTGACACCATTCCCCACTCGGATATTACAGAAAAACTCACCATCCTGAACATAAACCCCTACGTCACGAGATGGGTTGCCAACTGGCTTACAGTCAGAACTCACACGGTAAGAATAGTGGGCTCCAGGTCCGACTCTGAACCAGTCACAAGTAGTGTCCTGCAAGGCTCGGTCCTGGGACCCCCTACAGTTCAGCATATACTTCTCAGAAGTACAGGCAAACACAGGAGGACTATGGCTAACCAAATTTGCCGATTACTGCAAACTGGGAGCCATAATTGACTCTCCGGCTGACACGGACATCCTCCAAAAGGGCCTTACTGAGATGGACACCTGGTGTCAGTCATAGCCTCAAGCTAAATGCCAAAAAATGCATAGTCATCCCGTTTGAGAAAAACAAAACACCAACAAAACAAATTGCCACATAGATGGCAGCCCCCTTAATACAGAAGAGGTAATAAGAGATCTGGGGACCCAGGTAGATACTAATCTCTCCTTTGACAATCATATTGCCAAAGTAGTTAGGAAATCCTATGTGGCCCATCTAATTACTAAAGGGTTCGCATCTAGAAATAAAGAGGTTATAGTGGCCCTCTACTCGTCACTCATTAGACCCATCATAGAGTACAATGCTCCATTTGGGATGTACCTCACAAGACACTTCCAACAGCTGAAAAGACCACAAAAGTACCTCAGCAAGAGGATTACTGGCCTCAAAGATATGTCCTATGCAGCCCGACTAAAAAAACTCCGGCTGTACTCGGTGGCATATCGCTTACTCAGAGGTGATCTCTGCCTGACTTACAAAGCCATGTCCAACTCAGAATTGATGGACATGCTTCACCTAAAGAAATCCAAGTCACTGCGAGCCACGCGCTCTAGTGAGCTAAACCTCACCACAACAATAAATAGAGCATGCTGGCGGGATAGATTCCTGTTACAGAGACTCCCCGTGCTTTGGAACAAAATTCCAAATTAAATCAGGCAGAGCTCCTCAGAAACCTTGACGGGTGGATGGGTAACAGAAAATACACCCCTGTGATCACTTCATTGGCTCTGCTTGACAGAGGATCAGTTAATTAATCAATGGGGCGGCGAAAGCCGACACACCCAGGCTAGGCTTATAAATGCCCTTGGGCAGATGGCCTAGTACCTACCTATGAACCTATAATACTGTTTAGGCTATATCCATTAATTTTGATGAAACTAGCAACACCCCCCACCCCCCCCCTTTTTTTTTACAAGATTAGGAGACTTTTATGCATGTATTTTGTTACTTTGAGCGGTGTTACTGAAAATACTGTGACTTTCTCCTGCAGTGATCAGAATTTAATGACCACAGAAGTAGTCTGCATATTGCTATTTGGAGGGAGAATAGTGGGATTTGTTCATCTTTTTTACTGGGCTGACCATGCAGACAATATTTGATATTGATCTGGCTAGTTTCTTGTCCCCTGACTTGATGGACTATCTTTTTACTGTGTTGATCTTGTAGATAGTATTTCATATTGACCTGGTTAGTTTCTTGTCCTCAGACTTAATAAACTCTGAGAAAATGCCCACCATCATCTAACCCTTGTGCTCCTAAAAAACATAGAATGAAATCAAGAAATATGCTTCAACCTGTGATTTGTGACTCTCTCACTTCAGGAAGGTTGTCCGACCACTTGCCTTTTACCTCCAGGTCCAGTGGTGAGGTGATCAGAATTTAATGGTAGGTTTACCCCGGGTATCACTTCTGTGACACTGTTAGACAGAGGCACAGTATACTAACCTCGAAAAAGGGCATAGCAAAATAAATTTAAAATGGGTGGCGAAAGCCAAACACATTCTGGCTAGGCTTATAAATGCCCTAGGGCAGATAACCTAGTATGAACCTATGTTAGTACCACAACTGTAAGTGACTTGAAGGTCAGATCCTCCAGGGCTGGTTCAGGTATGGGAGGACCAAACTCTTAGGTGCAGGAGGCGACAAGGGTGCAGAGTGTGTTGCCAGTGTTGATATTTCTCCCTTCCTCAGGATTCTGCCACTAGTGTAGTAAGTGCATAAAAGAGACAGATGACCCACCACATGGTAAGGCAAAAGTCTCCAACTGTATTTCAGTTTAGCTTATGGCTAGATCCATTATTTAGGCCATTGATTATGGGGTGCAAAAGTTTCAAAAGTGTCAGATTCTGATCAGTCTTTCCTGTGAAAATGAACAGATTCAGTAGCCCAAACAAATGTTTTCCTTTTCCCATATGTTGGCTAGCTTTAGGAATGTATTCTTTTGGGAGCAATCATCAGCTTCCTCTAACATCAGCAGGGTATATGATTTTTTCGTGAATGAGTCCCCAGATGTGGCCACTTTCTCTCCATTGATCATTGCTTTAGATGATATTTTTAAGTCAGCTTGCAATTCTTCTCTGCTGATTGCTTCCCTGCCTAATAAGGACCATGTCTTGTCCATACCCATTCCTTTCAGAAATTCTATGCAACTGTCTACAATCACAGGGAAAGAAGACGATGGACACCAGAGTGGTGGTTTCTAAAGTGTTTAAATACCAGTGTTATATGTGGAAGTTCATGTTGGTGTATGCAGTTTAGAAGAGTTTGCTGCATAGTTAACTGTTGAGCAACAGCACTGTGGGAAAAATATGTTTTCCAATTTTTTTTTAAGTGTCTGTATATGATTTAAGTGCTTTGGAGAGGACCAACACTATTTCTAGGAATGCAGTGACATCAGTTGTAATAAGGCGGTATGCTTGGTTACTCAGCGAGAATCTTTCTGATGAATTTAGAAAATAAGATTATGAATGCTTCACTTGATTCTGGTTACATGTTTGGTACAGCAGCTAATCAGATCCCTAAACACTGATATGACAAAGGTAGACTGATGCAAGATGTTTAGTGTTAGAGTCCGGACTATACTCCCCCTTCCTTGCAGATCAGGCATCTCAAGTCCTAGATGGGAAGTAGCAGCCTTTTGGATACAGACCTGGGGGATCCTTCTGATGGTACACTTGCACCCAGGATGGGTCATACTTGGGTGAGTCATGCTCTGGCTTCTGCCAGCGTTCTTCAACCTGGTAGGCAAAAAGGACCTGACAGTGATGATTGTCATCATCCCTGTATATATCTCCAGTGCTTTGACATCAGTAGAGGTGAGAGTCTGTTGGGATGGGAAGGTGGAATGAAAGCTCTGGTGTTCGGGCAGGACATCAGGAATCCCAACAGTTAGTATTGCAATATTGAATTTCCTTGAACATGTACATTTGTGATAAGATCTTAAATGACCCAGTCTGTCCACTTCAAAGTGAAGAGCTGGTCACAGCTGTCAGTACAAACTCTGCATCTTATGTTTTGCCCAAAGCTGAAGCTCACCCCCAGAGTCCCATAGTGCCCCTTGCTTCCCTCTCTTCTCCAGATGTTGATTCCAACAATTGCACTGGACACGGATCTTTGTGCTTGAACATATTCATTGTTTAAACTTCTTGTTGGGGATAATTTCTCCCCTTTCTTCATTAATTTCTTAAAACAGTTTGTGGTAGATAGTTGAAGTTATTTTGAGAGTTTTCACAGATTCTATTCAATCTTTTGATATGACTTATGGATCCTTGAGCCACATATCGGATCCAGCATGGTAAAACTCATGCTCCAGCTTTGAGCCCTTCTAAGAATTTTTTTTCCCATAATGCCCTAGTGTACAAGATTACCCAAGATCTTGTTTGTCATCATTACAAACAGATATGGATTGTTACTTGGCATACAGCCAAGTGTTCCTCCTTGTTGTATTCTATATTTTTTTTCTCTACTTCTGCTTATTTTAGACTAGATTACACCTTTTCAGACTATTTTCTGATCTGTTTAGCCCAATTTTCTACTCAAGTCTTTTGTTCCATTATGGTGTCAGGTGCCTTTCACTGTCACCCCCATTTGTTTAAAAAATATATATTTCTTTAAGTTCTGAAGCTACTCTTGATAAACCACCTTGGTAGTTTTTTTGTGTAACTTTAGGCATTTGGCAGTCATTAACAACTAATTTACTGTTTGTGCTCTGTATTAGCTTAATTTGTCTGTGTATTCATTTATTTATTTATTTTTTACAATGACATAGAGAAAAAAAAAATCTTCAAAACACGTAGATACAAAATTCCACCCCAGGACACCCACAATTTGTGTGGTGTGCTTGGGGCATGGACCATTTATCTGAAGACTGATGTGAAAGGCCTTTCAGCCTAGAGCCCTGTCAGTCTTTTAAACCAAACTTAGAAGATGGTTTACTGCCACAAGAGCTAGAAACTTAAATAACTAGGATTCAGAATCCAGAAAAAGATGACCAGAAGAGTCAAAGCAGTCTTCAGTTCTGAAGGCGTCCATAACGAAAATTTCTTCAGAGTCAGCTCTACAGTTATTGGAACCGATAGTGATGCACAAATAAGTGCCCAAAAAACTATTAAGCAGGACTTCCTCTGAGACTGAACTGTCCAGGATACCTTCTCAACATCCTTCCACCTCATCCTTCTGAGCCTTCAGGTTCTACAAAAGTAGATCTGAACAGATCTGCATCACATGATAAGGAGCTTCTTGAAGATGTAGATTGAGATTGGAGTCCTCCCATCCTCCTTGGTGCTGAGGGTGGATACTGCTGGTCCTGCATCCCCTAGCATCTCCTATACTAGCTCCTTCCCTAGTGCGGTTTTAGAGGCCAGTTCTGGATATGAGGTTTGTTCCTTTGGTGCTGAACACTATACCCAGTTTAGCATTCAAGGGATCTGATCCAATGTACTGTACCTAGAGGCTGTCTGAACCAATGCCATTTCAGGACCATCAATTCAATGCTGAGTCTTCTTCATCATCATTAGAGCAATGTCTCACAGTGCCTTTGTTGATGTCTGAGACATTGGCCTTTCAGTCTTCAGCAACAATCCCTTCCTCAAAGCAGCACACCATCTTTGATTCGGGGATTTCCTGTTTGTTGCCGCCCATTTTCCCTACAAGAAGAATGGATCTGGTAAGGGAGATGGTCTTCTTGGACCCAGCAGACGCTTGCACAACTTTTTGGTTTATAGGAGGGTTATAGCTTTTCCACTGGGAGCAGACTCACAGATTTCCTTAGGATCAGTTTCACCCCTTGCGACTCCCATTGTTTTACACCTTAGCTCTAACATGTATCCATGGGTCAGAACCAAGAGTCAAGCTACAAAACTACTGTTTAGCTGCAGAATGAGTCCTCTGAGGACTCAGGACACACCCCACTATGTTCTAGAAACAGGATGTGTTAAAGGAGGCACAGTGACTCCTCATTGTAATCATTCACAGACTTGGATTGAGAGGGATACCCCTATTTCCCTCATGACGACACCAGCTTTGGCAAGATGTTTAAGTTCATATGGAAGAGGGATTCCCTGCCCACAGCCTCTCTCAGGGAGAAGATATTCTCTTTAAGGCTTAATGCTCAGCACTTCCTATTTCTTGAGTGGTCCCTGTAGCAGATAAATTAGTTGATCTGGCCATTAGAAGATTATGGCAGAAACCGTACAAGTGAGAATTAGTGCCTCAGAAGCCAGACAAAATTCTTAGCCATTCCACCCCCCACCCCCAGGCCAGACAGCATTAGGCCAAGAGCCCATTGACTGACTCTATTATTGTGGCAACAGCAATTAAAACGGAGCTGACCGATGATAAGCACCAGTCCTTCCAATAAGGAATCTAGGACTATAGACAGATTATGGAAGTGAGAGTATGCTCCTGGCACCTTCATACTCAGGACCATGAACTACGCCACCCACGAGTTGCTGTTGGAGGGATCTGGACAACAAGCAGTTGTCACTCTGAGAAGGCTCTCAACAATTGGACTTAAGGAAGCAGTTGGAAATTTCCCTGAGCACAATGATTGATATTTCCGTTGTTTTCATATGGTTCATGCAATGCAGAGAGTGGAGTGATTAGGGTTGTGGAAGTAGATATCACAATAAGACATCAGGCTTGGCTGCGCCTATGTGATTTTGTAGACAACTTTAAGGTTTCCCTTTCTAATGTCCAATATAAAGAATCATCATTGTTTGGTCCTTCCATGAAAGAGAGGATGCAGAAGTGAGAACAAGCTAGCAAAAGACTTTGTTGTCTGAAGTCTGAGACCACCACAAAGAACTTACAGCAAGAACTAAAAAGGTCCAAAGTCACGCTGGTATAGAAAATCCAAATGTCAGCTGTATGAGACAAAGGGGTGGCCCCTTCAAGGGAGTCTGCAGAACCAGGGGTACCATGGGCCATTTTTTTGAAAGGCAGCCTCAACCAGCCCTAAAGGGCTGTCCAAGTTCTTCCCTCTGGAGGCATTGGGATTCGTCCATCTACTCTCTAGCATAGATGGCCATCACTCAAGAAAAATAAGAGGGATAGTGTCCAGAAGTTATACAGTACCCATATTCCTACATCCCCCCCCCCCTCCCCGAAATTAAAAATTCTGCTTCCAAATGTACCACTCCATTAATTAGAGGAGGCAAAAAGAGTGATGGTCTCCTTGCCTTAAAAAAAAACATCCGTGAGTTCCCATCAGACCAGACAGGGTCAGGATTTTACCCCATGTTCTTTTTGGTTCCTAAGGAAAACTAGGGCCACACGCCTGTTTTGGACCTCAGTCATGTAAACCACTACATCAAGAAGAGCCATTTCAGGATGGCCACACACCAGTCAGTTTTGTTTTGTCTGTGGGTAAACAGTTGGATGTGCTGTTTAGATTTCCTGGACACCTACCTTCATATAAGAATAGCCATATCATATATCCTCACTTCCCCTGAGTGCCAGTAATTTTCAATTCAAGGCCCTGCTCTTCGGTCTCACCAAAGCTCACTGAGCATTCAAGTGCATGGCAGTCACAGTAGCTTACCTGTGTCTTCAGAGAATCAAAAGTCCTTTCCTATCTAGACAACTGGCTCCTAATTGCCTCAGCAATGGAGTCCTTCATCAAGGCTAGGTTTACTTACTCCAACTTAGTCTATCTTTGGGCATCTTAATAAACTATTAGAAGTCATTCCTTCATCCAGTACAACCAAGTGAATTTATTGGATGTCACCTGGACATCACTGTGTCCATAGTCTCTTCCCTCAGACAGAACTCCGATATTGAAAAAAAGAATTGAACCCTTCTTCTTTCTACCTCACCTACAGCTGCACTGGTCCTCAAAGTCTTGGGACTAAGGCTTCCTCTATTCCAGCTATGGCAAACCTATGACACACATGTCAAAGGAGATATGCACCACGACATGTTGGGGGTGACACGCCAGCAATCACTAACACCTGAGTTACCAAAGACACTGCTTTTGCATTTGTTGCTCATGTGAAGTGCACTGAATTATTTTGTGTCAGGAGCGTCTGACACGCCAAACCCAAAAGTTTCTCCATCACTGATCTATTCTAGCAGTAGAGTTTGCTTGCTTTTTTACGAGAATTCTGCAGTGGATCCCAAAGGCATAAAGGTCTTAGCTTTACCAAACCCAATTATTTCCAGTCATCATAACCAGTCTTTGCAAACAACAGTTACAGTGCTGGCTAGATTCCCCTTATGTACATTGTAGCAGACAGTTCATTTTACAGCCACCAGCAGTGTTGGTGACCATGGACACCTCCTTCTGTTTGGGGTGGGGGGCATTACAAGGAAAGGACCAACCTTTGCATCAGTATCCTAGAGTTGATGGTAGTCCTCCTAACATTTCAGGAACTTCAGGACTAGCTTCCTTCAGGAGTGATTTCTCTCCAGGCAGACAATATGACTCTAGGTTGGTACATCAACAAGCAAGGAAGAACTAGGTCATATCTCCTATGCTGGGAAGGAGTGAGGGTTTGGTAATGGGTGTTAGATTTGCATCATTTTCTTGTGACAACACACATCCTGGTGTCACTCAGTCTCTTTGCAGACAAGCTAAGCAAGTCCATGCTAATGCCTTACAAGTGGTCTCTCAGTCCAGTGGTCCCGCAGCAGATATTCAAATGCTTTCCCCATCTAACAGCAAGTGATGCACGTTCTTTGCCATGATCCCTCCAGATAAACAATCCCCAAGAGAGAGAGAGAGGCTATGGTTAAACAAAGATCTCCCTTACTCCAGATTCCCAGGTTTCAGCAAAAGCAATCCGATGCATGGTGTCTGTAATCCTCATTGCTCCTTTCTGGCCCAGGCAAATTTGGTTTCCCCTTCTTAGGCCTTACAAAAGGGAACCCACCTTGATCCCAGGCAGGATCTTCTTCCTACCCATCTGGGAAGCCTTACTTAGATCTTCACAGCCTCATCCTAACCTCTTGGTTTCTCCAGTTCCAATGATGTTCAGCAATCCAGCCCTTTCTTCTGATGTGGTTAAGATGTTGTCTGATTTCCATGTTTTATCACAGGAAGTGGAAACACTTGGACATTTGGCCATCTTCCCAAGACATTGACCTCCTTTACTGCTTCTGTTCCAGATGTCTTCATTTCTTAGCCACTGTGTTTGAGTCAGAGTCTAGCTTCTCCACCATAAACATTCAATTAGCAGCCATTTCTAATTTCCATGTGGGTCAAGAAGCATGTTTATTGGCTTATTATAAAATTCTCAAAGCCTTCTTCAAAAGAGATTTCCTTCTCAGGCCTCCAATTAGAAAACTAGTTCTTCTTTGGGACCTCAGTTTTGTTTTAGAAGTCTTGAAAAGGTCCCCATTTGAATTGGCATGTACAGCACAATTTAAGTTTTGTCATGGAAAGCCTTATTTCTAGTGACCATAACTTTTGCAAGAAGAGTCACAGAACTACAACACCTCTCCAGTAGTACCTTATTAAGTCTTCCACGAGGACAGGGTCTGCCTCCGTATAAATCCTTTTTTTCTACCAAAAGTGGTTTCCTAGGCAAACATGATTTAGCCATTTCACTTTTCAGACTTTTTCCCATATCATGCCAATAAGGAAGATTATATCTTGCATATACCCTATATGTCCATAGGCAGCTGAGGTTTTACCTTCATAGAACCAAATCTTTCAAGAAAGGCTCCCAGCTTTTTGTTTCCTTCACAGTTAAATTGGAATGTCATGTGTCTAAAGCCTCTCCTTCTATTTCGCTTTCAGATTGCATTTTCTACGTATACTCTACTCATAATCGTCCTTTACCAGGCAAGTCTAAGGCTCAGTCAGTCAGGTCTGTAGCTACTCCCACAGCCTTCCTCAGGAGCTCTTCAATTAATGAAATGTGTGCAGCAGCAACTTAGACCATACTGCATACTTTTATTAAGCAATTCATAGTGGATGTTGTTTCCTGTCATACCACCACCCAAGAGTTTTTGGCAGCATGGGATTCTAACCCATTTGTTAGACCGGATGGACTGAATGAATAAGATAAAGTAGTTCTGTACTTACTGTAATGCTGGATCCTTTCATTCACATCTGTGTAATATGACAACCCTCCCTCTGTCCCCCTTCCTAATTAACACATGTGGAACCTAAAGGTATCTTCCTTCATTACCATTATTTATATGGGACTCCTTCTTTAGTGTCGGATTTGAACTGAGGTAATCTGGCTCAAAGCTGGAGCACTAATTTTGCCAGGTCAGATCCAACAATGTCTAAAAGACCCATAAGTCATATTAGATGGACATGAATGAAAGGATACACTATCAAAATTATCTTTAAAAACTGAAAACCACTGTACCTGCTGCTGACAAATACCCACATAAGTAACTTAAGTTAGCTGCTGACATCTTGGTGTACCCCATTCCAATACTCATAAATAGCTCTATCACAGAAAATTATGTACCCACTATCTGGAAAAAGTCCCATATTATACCACTTCACAAAGGTAGATCAGCCACAGACCTCTTCGACTATTGCCCCATTGCATTTCTGTCCCCTTTGTCCAAAGTCTTGGAGAGATGCATACACTCCCAACTCCTAACCCATTTCATAAACAGCAAACTGCACTATCCCACATAACATGGCTTTTGACCACACCACAGCAGAAAAGCAGCTCTGCTTAGTTTTAAGAAACCATAAATACCAATAGAAACAATGGTAACTTAATATCCTTCCTGTTCCTGGATCTGACAAAATCATTTGACACAGTATCCCACCAACTCCTACTCAATTAACTGTTTTCCCTATCACTGTCTCATTTCATCTCTTACTTGTTCTGTCGCTATCTCTCCAAAAGACGAGCCATAAAATGGAGTCAGGACCTATCCCCTTTCCTCCCTCTTTCCATTGGTGCACCTCAGGGGTCAATTCTAGGCCCAGGAGTTGTCAATATTGTCACAAACAACCTGCACAACTCCAGAAACCTGCTACATTAGTATATTATGCCAATGATCCCTGCATCATCTGCTCAGCCTCAACCCTTCCACTTTTTCAACAAATGACTCACGAGTCCTTCACTTCTATAGAATCATGGCTAAAGGCTCATCAGCTAATGACAGAATTGCTCTGCTAACAATGACCATCTAACTATGGTCAATAAGGGTACTTGGGTTATTACACAGCTAGGCTTTTAAAAGCCCTAGGGTCATTAGCCTAGTGACCTCCTATGAATCCTAAATGACAAAAAAGGGAAGAATCTAAGTATGGCATGGATAGACTATAAAAAAATTTGATAGTATCCCACATTCATGGATAAAAGAGTTCTTAAAAATATATAAGATACACCCTATAGTGATGATTATATTACATCGACCATGAAACAGTGGCAAACCACTCTGCAGTTAAGCCATGATAAACGACAAATTATTATTCCAGGGATAACAATTCAAAGGGGGATATTCCAGGGTAACTCACTTTCACTGCTGCTCTTTCATCTTGCCCTTAACCCATTAAGCTATATACTTAACAGATTAGGTCATGTCTATAATTTGGCTCCCAGAAAACAACGAAGTGTAAAGACTTCTCATCTTCTTTTTGTAGATGATTGAAAACTGTACAGCTCATCAGATGAACTGAAAGCACAACTGTAAGTGGTCAGAACTTTTTCAGATGATATAAGAGGCTCATTTGGTCTTGATAAATGTACAAAAGCAACCTTTAAAGCAGTAAAGCTGCAGCACCAAGAAAACATCAGATTGGGACAGGAAGGAACTTCAGCAAGAGGGAGCATATAAATATTTGGGAATTAATGAAGGATCAACAGTAAAACATGAAAATATGTGAATAAAACTCATTAAAGAATATTTTAGACGGCTTAAATTAATACTAAAAACAACAGTGACCTGTAGGAACAAAGTCCAAGCTATAAACCGATTTGCTCTTCCTGTCCTAACTTACAATTTTGGAGTAACTGACTGACCCCAAAAGGTGTTAGATAGTTTGACAGGAAAAACAGAAGGATGCTTCAGTTTCATCAAATGATTTATAAAAATCATTGAATACCAAGACTATATATTCCCCCTTCTGAAGGCGGTATGGGCCTCCTCGATATTGATTGTATGTACAGATCTGCTATAGTGGGACTACATACATATCTGCTGATCTCACAAAATGCAAACTGGAATCACCAAAAGACTTGCACCAAGAACCCAAGCATAGGAAACTTTGGTTACCGCACATTTATTGCAAACCAACAAAAAGTAGTTAGTTCAATTCTGAAGAAGTCCCTTATAGGAAGAAAGTGCATAACTACTTTTTGTTGGTTTGTAATAATAAAGTGCAGTAACCAAAGTTTCCTATGCTTGGGTTCTTGGTGACCTCTTAAGACCCAAATGTAGTGAAAGTTTTGAAACATGAGGAGAACAAGTCTAAGATGACTTCCCTGCTTAGTTTAGCAGAAGCATATCATCAAGTGGGAATGGAAATCAAACCAAAAGTAGATAAAAAAATTAGGTAGCAACTGAAAGTACCAGAAAACAAAATAAAGAATATAAGTGAAAGATCAGATCAGAAGGCAAGAAATGTGGAAAATGCATAAATATAATTGCAAGTACAGGAAATTTTTGGAACAACTTCATGTTGATCAGGATCGGATGTAGAAATGGTTAAGGAGAGGGGAATTTAAACCAAAAGATGAAAGGTTAATATTGGTGGCTCAAGATAGTGGACTAAAACATGTTGGTTTATGAAGTCCATTGAGCATGTGGGAGAAATGGACAAATGTATGTTTTGTAAAACAGAATTGGAAACAGTTGCACATATTATTGCTGATTGTGATATACAAATGACAGAAGGACTGTATACTGAAAGGCATAATAATGTAGCAAGATTGTTGCATTGGGGATTGTACAAACATTATAATACTGAAGTAGCTGGAAACATGAGCCACAAAGCATCACAGAAAATGATGCACATGGGATCATCCTTTACCAACTGTTCAAAAAATAGATTCAAGAATATCAGATATAGTAGTCAATGAAAAGAAGACAAAAGTAGCATTGATTATTGAAATCACTAGACCCAGTGACTACAGTGTCTTGCGTACAGAGAGACAAAGTCACAAAGTACCAGAATTTGCAGGCAGAAATGAGGACAATATGGAAGAAAGATACCCAGACAGTTCTAGTGGTAGCAGTAGGAGCAACGGGTCTTATAAAAAAGAATTTACAGTCATACTTGGATATGTTACCGATACATGTAACTCCATACTAACTGCAGAAGGAGTCTTTACTGGGCACATTGCAGGTGCTGCAAAGAGTACTTCTGGCTGACATCAAAGACTGAAACAATACTAATTTCATGAACTTTAATCATAGTTTGACTTAGGAATGTGGTCCATCCCTGTCATGATGTTAGAAACCCAAAACAATTTAGAGAAATTAAAAAAAAAAATGCTTTTCACATCCAAATCTTTCAACAACTTGTACACCCTTTAATATTACTTCAACAACAAACACCACTACCATAGAAACTGTAACCAAACTAGTAGGAGACGTAATAGACAAGAACCCAAAATTTGATCTGCTTATCACCTGGGCAATCAAAAAAACTCACCATAACTGGGCTTCCTCTACCCAAACAAATCCTATCTCACAGACTCATCAAGAAAATCCTTATTATCCTATCTTCTCCCATCGATCTGAAGTAGTTAACTTCATTTGTTCATCAACCTGTGGGTATCTGATCCGAATCGGATCCGAGCCGGCAGCTTTATTCAGCTAAGATCCGAGCTCCAAGCTCCTACCCCTTACCCATAACCCTGTGCCATCCTTCTCTGTCCTCAGATCTCGTTTGCCACGGCTTATTCAAGCACCTAGAACGAGTTCTAGGCATAGGGTTTTGTGAGTTTTTCAAGAAAAATTACCTTTTTTCATCTAGTTTTTTAGTTTGTTACGCGAGTGAGTGTTGTTCCCTTTTGTAGTTAATTAAGTTAGTCTTGTTGGTAAAATTTATATATTTTTTAGTTAGTCTAGTCTTCCCTCTTCCCCGTGTGTGTGAAGGTGTGTTTGGGTTGTGCCTATTTTATTACTATGGCCGAGGCCCCTAAACCTTCTTTTCTAAATGCACCGAGTGTGGCCATAAGCTATCTCCGGCAGATGGCCACACTCTGTGAGTTATCTGCCTTGGGGTTGACAATCTTACTTCGGGCTGCACAATTTGTGCAGCCTTCAACCCCAGGGCTTTGAGGGATAGGAAGTCGAAGCTGATTCTGGCGGGACTTCGGCCCCCGGACTTGGCTTCGTCCTCTTCTCCCTCTACCGCAGTGGTCCCACCTTCTATCCCTGCTCCCCTGGCCGGGACTCACCCTCCCACCGGGGCTCAGGAGGAGAGGGAATCTAGGAGGGAGAAAAGAAAGGAGAAGCACCACAAGCGGTGGGCTGAAGCTTCCTCTTCGGCTCCGCCAGCTAAGCAGTTAGGCTCTCCTAGGGCTTCCGGGCCTTCTCCTTCCCGGCTCCATTCACCCCACTTTTCCCCGGGGCTGAAGGAGACCCGGTCGCCTTCAAGGTCTTCGAGGCGTCACTCCAGGCCTGCCTCGGTGGCCTCATCTAGATCAACCCGAAGTTTGTCAGATGCAGATATGGACCGAATGATGCGTAGGTTTCTCCAGGCCCAACTGCAGATGGGAGTGCTCCTGCCTCCCCCCTTGTTCACCCCGATTGTTCCTTCTCCGACCCATTTCCGGGGTTCGGAGCCATCGGATCCAGGCAGCATCGGAGCCAGGGGAGACTCGGCACCGATAGTACACCCTACTTTGGCTCCGACTGCACCCTCGAGTTTGTCAGGTTCTTTTTTGGATCCGAGCTCTCGGAGCCGTGAGTTGAGCCTCGGATCCGGAGGTGTCAGTGTGTCTTCGGCTCCGTCTCGGTCGGAGCATACTGGCCCTTCGGATCCGATTGCATCGGCGCTGGCTCCGGTCCGCACCTTGGATCCGAAGGGGCTGCTCTCAGAGCTTAGAGAGAGCAGTTCTCCTTCGGCGTTTGATGTTGTGGAGAGGGTCTTGTCGAGGGACTCGAGGCCCCAGACTCCTGCTGCGGTTCCACCAATCACTCCCTCTCAGACGGGCCTACCTTCCATCATCCGGCCCCAGGGACAGCCTGCGCCTACGTCCCATATGGTTCCCTTAGAGGAACAGGATGTGATTGGTGAGGCATCCTCGGACAACACCCCCGAGAAGGTTCCTCACAAACGTAAGTGCAAGAGGAGGCACTTGGACTCACCCGAGTTCCTGACAGAGGACACAGATTTAGAGGAAGGGAAAGGTTCCCCAAGGTCACCCCCCCCCCGAGGATGTCTCCTTCGGAGACATTATGGAAATGCTTCGTATTAGAGGGGGGTGGTCAGCCCAAAAGCCTTCCTCCAATGAGTCTGTGTTTCTGGAGGCGTTTCACACAGGCCCATCTACCTCTTGGGTGTCCCCTCCCGCCGATCCCCTGGTAGATCTGATCATGGAAGGAACCGGACACTGTGGAGCCCATACCAAAGAGACCAGACAAGATTCTCAGCCCACCCACAGATAGGATGGTTTGGAACAAGGGTGCTCCAGTAGATGCCATGTTGGTCGCGGCTGCCACCAAGAAGGAACTAACCCAGGAGAGTTCCTCGGTCCACCCTCCCGACAAGGAG
Organism: Protopterus annectens; assembly: GCF_019279795.1. Lineage (NCBI taxonomy): Eukaryota > Metazoa > Chordata > Ceratodontiformes > Protopteridae > Protopterus > Protopterus annectens. The sequence goes on from NC_056744.1 coordinate 1,163,615,041, forward strand.
TCTAAGGTGATGCACTGCATAGGGAAGTGGATGTTTGCTTCGGCCACCTTCTCGGTAAGGTCGCTGAACTACATGGCACATGTGATACGACTCCAGCGGGATCTCATCAAAGAATACGCAGGATCACCCCCAGAGTCCATGTCGGCCGAGGATAAGAAAACATTCTCAGCCCGAATGGCCACTCTTAAATCCATTTCGAACACTTCTATGCAACTTCTTTCCCATGCCACGGAAGGAGCCGCTAGAGCTAGCGGAGCGGGCATTGTCTTAGAGCAGCATGCTTGGCTCCGTCTCTGCGACTTTGCAGAACCCTTCAAGGCATCCTTCGCAAATGCCCCTTTTGACGGCTCTTCGCTGTTTGGCAAGACCGTCCGTGACACTCTGGTCCAGAGCGAGAAAGACGGGACGACGTTGTCTGCTGTCGGGATCCACTTCTCTGCTCCCCAGAGGTCCTTCTCCAGGAACCAAAGGGGGACAAAAGAAGATGTGGTTCTAGAAATCTCAACAGTCCCGTTTCGCTCCAGACCCCTCATCCTTCAGAGGCAGAAGAGGACAGGGTGGACGCCAGCCCAGAGGCAGAGGGGGACCGAAGAATTTCAGGTCAAGAGAACCCTTTTCGGATCGGCCCGCACAGCAGCCCTGAGGGGTTACCCGACTGCTCCACTCTGGAGGCAGTCAGGGGGAGTTTCTCGAGGCACCTAGCAGTTTGGGAGTCCATTACAACAGATCGCTGAGTGCTTCGAATCATATCCAGAGGTTACACTATCCCCTTTCTGAATCTCCCTCTCAGACCCCGGACCCTCCCCGATGTCCCACCCAATTAGAGGGAGGCAGCAGCCACAGAAATAAAGCAGCTTCTAGAAAAAAGATCAATCCGGATCAGGCTACTACTCCATGTTCTTTTTGGTGCCAAAAAAGATGGGGGACTTAAGACCAATCCTCGACCTGTCCACTCTGAACCTGTCGGTTGCCAAAGAAAAGTTCCGGATGGTCACCATTCAATCTATTCTCCCACACCTGCAGGAGAACGACTGGATGTGCTCTATAGACCTCAAGGATGTGTACTACCACATTCTGATGGACAGACGATCCAGGAGGTTTCTCCGCTTCCGGCTGGGAGCCAGTCACTAACAGTTCAGGGTCCTTCCATTTGGTCTCACCACAGCCCCCAGGGTGTTCACCAAAGTGATGGCAGTTGTAGCGGCCCACCTGAGGCTTCAGGGAATACAGGTCTTTCCGTACCTAGACGACTGGCTTCTGACCGCCTCCACCAGGCATCTACTCTGTTCAGCCAGGAATTACTTCCTTCACTTGGCCTCTCATCTGGGAATTTCAATCAATCTCAAGAAATCCCCCCTTCAACCAACTCAGACCTTAGATTTCATAGTGGCCAGGCTAGATACAAACCTGTTGAGGGCCGTCCTAACTCCAGACAGGCTTCGAACTTTGACTTTTCACGTGATGGCCCTCTTACAATCCCCGGCTCTCCCAGCGGAATTGGTCCTGAGAGCGCTAAGTTCCATGGCGGCTGCCATCAATCTGTCACCACTAGCTCGTCTAAACATGAGGGTCCTGCAATGGACTTTGTAGGTCCAATGGTCCATCCTGCAACATCCGCTAAGTACAGCTATCCCCCTCAGCAAGGTTTGCAGGCGGTCCCTACGCTGGTGGATCCAATCCTTGGATCTCTGAGAAGGGCGCCCCTTCTCTATGACCCCACCCCAAGCCACGGTGATCACGGATGCTTCTCGCCTCGGGTGGGGAGGGCACTGCATGGGCAGAACCTTCCAAGGCACGTGGACATACTCGGAGACCTTGTTGCACATCAATTTCCTAGAGATGAGGGCGGTGCTTTTAGCATTGCAAGCACTCCAGGCCCTTCTTCCCGTAGGGACAATTGCGATTCAATCAGACAACATGCCAGTAGTCTGGTATATCAACAAACAGGGGGGAACCAGATCCTATCTGCTGTGTCGAGAGGCCATGAAAGTTTGGGAATGGGCGATCGCCACCAACCGCTTTCTCATAGCAGCACATATTCCGGGTCGGTCCAACATTTTGGCAGACAGGCTGAGTCGAACCATCCTCTCACCTTACGAATGGTCTCTGAACCCGAGAGTAGCGAAGCAGATCTTTCTCAAGTGGGGTCAAACTTGCTGCAATCTATTCGCGTCGCCTTCGAACTCAAAATGCAGCGAGTACTTCGCTCTACTTCCCTCACCAGGGGAATCCCCCAGAGACACTCTAGTCCATGTTTGGCCATCCGGTCTACTTTATGCTTATCCACCTCTCCTCCTCATGGTAAAATTCTTGCAGAAAGCTCATCGGTTGGGGAGCAGAGTGATCCTCATAGCCCCATTCTGGCCTCGTCAAACGTGGTTCCCTTGCCTATGGTCTCATCTGGTCAGTCCTCCATGGATTTTGGATCCCACTCCAGATCTGATTTCTCACCCCCTGGAGTTGACAACTCCAAACCTGGACAATCTCAAGCTCACAGCTTGGTTGATCCAGTTCCAATCATAGCTAGGACTCCCAGTATCTCCTCCTCCGTTAAAGCTATTTTAGTAGCTGCTCATAAACATTCTACTAGAAAGGTCTATAAGAGCAAATGGAAACGTTTTTCGATCTGGGCGGAACATAGACATATGGATCCCTTTACAGCCCCGATACCAGCTGTATTGGAGTTTTTGTCACACTTATTTGATCAAGGTGCCAGCTCCTCCACCGTCAAAGTCCAATTAGCAGCAATTTCACACTTTCATGTGGGAAGTGATCTCGGTTCATTAGCTTCTTCCAAGATCTGCAAAACTTTCGTAAAAGGTACTTTCCTGTTAAGGATGCAGTTCCTCCATGGGATTTAACCCTTGTTCTTCAGGCTCTTACTGGCCCCCTCCTTTGAACATGCAGCTTCGGTGGATCTTAAATACTTATCTTAGAAAACGGCCTTTCTCATTGCCATCACTTCGGCTAGAAGGGTTTCAGAGCTTCAAGCCCTTTGCGCCAAATCTCCATATCTGGTCTTCCATAAAGATAGAGTTTCCCTCAGGACCAATCCGTTCTTCTTACCTAAAGTTGCCTCTGAGTCCAGCATTAATCAATGTATCAACTTACCGTTTTTTTTCCCAAATTATCAAAACAAAGGTGAATACAAATTACATTCTTTGGACGTGCACAGACAATTGAGGTTCTATTTACACAGGACTGCTGATCATAGGAAATTTGAGCAACGCTTTGTATCCTTTGCTAAACCCTTTTTGGATAAACCTGTGTCAAAAGCTACATTGTCCAGATGGATTTCACAATGTATACTTCTTGCATATAAGAGTTCTGGCCGACCAGAACCTGTTGGAGTTCACGCCCATTCTACTCGATCGATTTCCACTTCTGCTGCCTTTTGGTCCAGGGTGTCCTTGGATGACATTTGTTCAGCAGCCACTTGGGCTTCATCCCATACCTTTATTACCCATATGGATATAATTTCCAGAGGGAGGGCATCATTTGGCTCTGCAGTGCTCCGGAATAGTCTTCTATGAGGACCTCCCAAGCTTTTTGGTAGCTGGGGACTCTGTCCCACAGGTTGATGAACAAATGAAGTTAACTACTTCAGATAAAGAAGTTATGTACTCACCATAATGTTCCATCTGAGTAGGTAACTTCATTTGTCAGCAACCAACCCCCCCTCCGTCCCCCTAACCTGTAGTTCGTCCCTTTTTAGGATCTTTGTGCTCCCTGTATCAGATGACATCAGGTTAGGATGTTTAGTTGATCCTTTGGTTGTAGTATTCTATAATGCTAAGCAAACTGAATCTGAGGACAGAGAAGGATGGCAGGGGGTTATGGGTAAGGGGGAGGAGCTTGGAGCTCGGGTCTTAGCTGAATAAAGCTGCCGGCTCGAATCCGATACCCACAGGTTGCTGACAAATGAAGTTACTGACTCAGATGGAACATTATGGTGAGTGCATAACTTCTTTTTCTCTCTGCATTACCTATATTAATCAACATTCAAACCACCATACTACATTAGAGGAATGCTTTAACAAAATAGCCAGGTTTACAGCTAATGCATCCTACCTTATACACCACTGCTTAACAGTAACTGGCTAGAACTACTTAACCACCTTACATTCACTCATCTTCAAATTGCTTACAAAATAATACACAAACCACAAATAAGCCCTTCTCTACAAAACATTCTCAAGCACTACTCCCCCACTGCTCAGGTAGTCAGAGCCAATTAATAACTTCCAAATCCCGTGATACAGCTACAGACTCAGTATACTCATCCTGTGTCACCAGACAGTGGAACTCCCTGCCTATGACACTAAAAGAGGGCAGCCGTGCCACCTACTTTAAGCACAATCTAAAACAGCACCTAAATTCTTCCTGGCTCTGTTCTTGTTCACACCCTGACTGACTAACTCTCTTAGATCTCTACACTGTCACCAACCCCTAACTTTCAAGCCCTCCTACCTCATCCTGTAAATGTCAATAAATATCTGTATTTATAATTGTGTATGCTTTTCATGCTGATAGGTAAATGAAATTTGTATATTGCTGTATATGTAAATGCAGCCTATTTATTATTTATATATTGCTGTATATGTAAATGCAGCCTATTTATTATTGTACAACACTCCTACAGAAATCAGATTGTATTAACTAACCTCTGTCTTGATTGTTTTATCCATTGCTTGATTCTAAGACCTCATTTCTACTGTTAAGAAACTGATTATTTTTTCTCTGTAAATTCTTTGTAATTTTTCTAACTCAAATGGTGCTTTTCTCCCTGGGCCTCTACTGAAAATGGTCCTGAGTGCCCAGTTGGACCATCTCAGTAAACAAAAGGCAATAAATAAATACAGCGTTATGGTAAGTACATAACTACTGCTTTTTGGTAGTTAAAATTTTTTGTCATTACCTTTTCCGCTGTTTAAACCTTTCTTGACAGGCTGAATCCATTCCGCCCCTTCCATCTTGTTATATAGCTTTAGGGAAAGGTGAAGTTTCCATTTAGATTTTGCAGCTAATTGGAGGGTGTTCTTCATGTACTAGTATTTTTTAGTTGTTATTAAGGGTTAGTGTTTTGTTGTACAAAGATAATCCCTTTTGACAAGTCCTTGTGCTTAACTTTATCTTTGCTGCATTTCTGGTACTTTTTTAGTCTTTTTTTAACCCATTTATGGAAATGCACAAGGAGTTGGGTGGTCAGAAACATTCCAAGTGTGGACTTGTTTCCAGTAGGAAAATAAACAACTCATATACCCTGTTCCTGGAGGTGGATCATTTAAATGCTGAATGTGATTTATGCAGAAATGTTAGTCACTGAATTTTGCAGGAAAGGAAAAATAAGCTGATCCTGAAGTGACTCCTGCCAGTAGAAGACAATAAGCAGGAAGAAAAGGGAAAGGATTGCCAGATTAGGCAAGACCAAAGGATTTTCACAGACCCACCTCAGCAAAGGAACCCAGTGCTGATGTTTCCCAGTTAAGATAGTCCAACCTCCTATGGAGACAGTCAAACCTTCCCTACTGGGGTCTTTTTTTTTTTTTTTTTAAGTTTTGTTTGTTGCTGAGACCAACCCAATGAGAAGACTTAAACTTTAATTTAGAGGGGGAATTATCTTGGTACATGGAATCTCATCCCACATCAGTTATGTCTATATGATTGACCAGAATGCTACAGAGCCCCTCAGTTCATATGGATTGGGACAAGATGAGGGCTTTGGTGAAGGACCAAATTGTATTTGGTGTCTTCTCTTCCCCCCTTTGTGCCTAGGGTAGCTAGAGAAGGACCTGTTCATCTTATATTCTTTCCCTGGGCCCTGTTATTGGCACTGGAAGTATCGGAGCCAAGTATCATTTCTCTGCTGTCCTTGTCACCACTGATAGTCCTTCCATACTGGCACCATCTCCCTTTGTAGTGGTGGCTGTTTTGGCAGTGACTCCTTCATTGTCAGGAACCTCTAGGCATGAAGTCATCAACAATTATGGCTTGGTTCTAATCTTGGTGCCAATCTCTTCAGTGCAATTTTTGGTGTCAGTTGCACTGGCATCCAAGCCTTAGGTGCAGATGTCAACCTCCACATCTGTCATGGTTTCATTGCTGATCCTTTTTGGTACCATGGACTCTGAGTCAACCTCATGGACATAGCAGCTTCGATACCTCCAGTTATAACTCAGGAACCTGAGTTTTTGGAGTAGATTCCAAGACAAACTTGCAGGCTGATAGACTTTAGAGATGCATCTTCTACATTAGCACCACCTCATGACCCTTGTCAGTTTGGAGCCTTAAGTCTATTGTCCATGTGCCAACAACTGTCAGTTTTGAAAGTTCTTCACAGATCCCGCCTATATGACAAAGATTCCTATTCTGATCAGTAGGATGAGCCCACTGTGAACATTCTGAGAAAGAAGGATGGCAAGACAAGGCAGTAAGACTCTGCACTAGAGTCCCCCCACCCCAGATGTGGAGCTTGATGAGTGAAAAGGTTCTGCATACTCCAGCCTGGAAGACCCCAGATTTGGGGAGATACTGAAATTGATTAGACTGAGCATATCATATTCCCTAGACTCCACTCCCCAGACAAAGAGATTCTGCAAGAAGCATTTTGATCCTCCTGCCTACATCTTTGGTGAGCACTCTTAACGACTGCATGACTGATCTTGTTGTGAAAAGGGCTTGGCAGAGCACTGACATGGAAATTGGGCAAGATCCTCCATCCTTTCGAAAGACAGTCATGTTGGGAGTAAGGCTTCCCATACTGACATCATTGTGATGGTGGCAGCCACTAAAAGATAGCATTCTGAAGTGAGCTCAGCACTTTATCCTCCAGATAAGGATACTAAGGAAATGGATTGCATGAGGAAATGCTCCTTTTCTAGTACTGTAGCAATTAGGGCTATAAAAACTATGCAATGCACATGATCCATATTCAGTGTGACCTGGTGGAGAAAACTCTTTGACACCCTGGAAAAGTTGTCTCAGAGATTTACAATGCAGACTAGTATCACAGGTTGCAGTGATGCACAGCATCAGTTTGCTGTCTATGAGTCAGATTCACAACATTGCAGATGGTGCTGCAAGAGCAGCAGGGACACACATTGCCATGAGGAGGCAGGCCTGGCTCAGATTATCAGGTTTTGAGACAAAATTTTAAGGCATCCTTTCTCATGCCCCATTTCATGGGTTCACACCTATTTGTTCTAAGGTGAAGGGGAAAAGTTGTTCAAGAGCAATCAAGAAGAGAAATCTTTCTCGGCTGTTGGGGTGAAGTTCTGCAGCTGAACAGTCCTTGCCAGGAGCCAGAAAGGAGCAAATAACTTAGGGTTCTACAAGACCCAAAATCAACCCTACAAACAAGGATTTGATAAAACTCCCATAGCTTTGGGTTTTATCCAGTGAACGCACCTCTAGAGACAGAAAGAAGTACAAATCAAGGATTTTGTGGCTTTCTCTTGGTAATTAGCGAAAGCACACAGAAAACGTGTCCAGCTGTCCAACTTTGGAGACAGTTGGTCGATTTTCTCTCTGTTTAGTTGTGTGGCTGGCCATCACGCAGGACAGATAGGTCAGGGACATAATTTCCAGAGACTATACACTTCTGTTCTCAAGTGCACCCACAAGTAGCCTCTCCCCCTTTGCCACACTTTTCATGTTGAGAGAAGAAGGCAGCCAAAAGATAGATAAACAACCTCCTGGAAAATAGAACACCCAAAAGGTCTCACTAGACCAGAAGGAGCCAAGTTTATTGCAGATTATTTTAGTATCCAAAATGGCAAAGACCCTCAGGTTGATACTTGCCCCAAGCTGCCTAAGCCAGTTTAAGTACAGCTATAATTTTACTTCCCCTCCAAACTGATCTTGTAGAGGTTACTCTGCAGTTGTGTGCCTTTTCCTGCTTTCTGTCTCCCTTTTCTTTAGAAGATTCACTAAACCAACAAATTTATAATTTTATATATCTGTTTTTTTTATTCTTGCTTGTAGAATTTGATTTCAGATAAGTTAGAAATTGAAAACTATTTTAGTCTGCATGTCCACCAAATTTGTTACAAGAAGGCTGTGCTCATGCTAAATGAATTGTTCCTTTGTAAATATGAGGTCTCAAGATTTTTAGAAGAGTCTTACATATGAGAAGGAGCATTGGATGTGAATTTTCAAGGTATTATACTCACTGCAGCGAGCCCTCTTAAAATCTGTTAATATGTTGAGTACTCACATTATTTGTTATTTGCAAATGTGAATAACGCATAGGAGACACAAGGAAGTAATCTTCACCAAATGAATTGTGGGTTATTGTAACAAACTTCCAGTTGAGGAAGTAAGTCAAAAAAAGTAAAGTAGTTCAAGACTACTTAGATGATATAAGGCATGTCTTGAAAGAGTTGGGAAACATGTATTTTGTTATGTAAGATCAGCAGCATACCATTTGGGAAGTGGGCAGAGTAGGAGTGCCCCATGGCCGTTATCTACCGTCAAAGATTTGTTTCTCTAAACCAGCCATAAGTTGTTTTACAAAAGCGTTCTTCAACAGTTTATACCATTTTTTCTCTCTAGGTTGACTTCTCTCCAAATAGAATTATACAAATGCTTTTTGAAGCAAGCCAAACCAGTGGAAGAGCTGAAGTCTGGAAAAATCAGTGTATCTTCTCTCTCTTCAATAACATCTCTGAAAAAGTTGTGTAATCGTAAGTAAAGAATACTACTATGCTTTTTTTCTTAATTTTTGGTCTAGCTGTGCAGCAGAACATAGAATGGGAATTGTCTGACAAAACCAATTTATCACTATTAATTTAGGTGAAAGGGCAAGATACATGAATGTTTGCAGTGACATAAGCTGAAAAGGCATTGCAGTCTTGGTATGCAAGTAAGAGACAATGCTGAAGGACCAGCTAAAAAATCATGACTTGACACAAAATATAATGATCTTAAACTATGTAACATACAGACAGGTAAGCCATTAATTAGGCTAGCTCACAACTCTGTATCATGTAGCTGCCTTCACACTAACCATTACCCAGGTGCACCTCTACAGAAAAACAAAACATTAAGGACATTTAAAATAAAAAGTAGGCATTAGGGAAGGACCAATATTCAGCATTTTATTCAGCATTTTGTGATCCATTGTCAAAGTATGGGCTATAGCTATATAGTTTACAGAAATATTACCTTTAATTACCAGGAAAATAACTTACAGGAATAATACAGTTATTGTAATGAAACTGACAGCTGCTTAGTAATGGTCTCATTCCCTTTTGTCTTTTTTTAAATTTATTTTAAAATTTCTTATTTTTTTGTGCTAATGAAAATGGTAGTTCTATATGACAGAGCTGTGTGCTGCTCTAAGCACTGTTTGCCTGAACATATAGCCATATGTAGTTCTTGATCATTCTAATTTGTATTAAGCCATGTTTTTTTTTAAATTGGCCCTTACTTGCATACTAGTTATTTGTTGTTTCTGTAAAGTACCAGCCACACCTCAGTCAAACCTTCCACACCTGTGTACTCTATGCAAGTAGTTACCACATGGTCAAGAAGAACTTGTCTCCAAGGAATGAACAATGTGACCATTAATATACTTGTACATGACTACAAGGGTTGGACATCCAAAAGATGTTATACTTGGGGTAGCATAAGCCAGCACCTTCTTCCAAGAACACTACCTTGGGATTCCACATGCCATATAGGTTATTCAGGCATCATGGAGGCCTTCACTGGTTTCAGAAATGTTGCTCATGTTTGCTATCTCACCACACTTAGAAATTTTTATTGACATTTAATGCCAGTGTAAAACATCAAAGTATTGGAGTTGCCATTTATAGTCATTGGTCTGTTGTGGCATACGAACAGATTCACCTGTGTCTCAGAACTGGTACTGCAGGTATTAAGTGGTGCAAAGACCATGTATGCCTGCATTACTAATAACAGCATACAAGTAGGGGCTATACTACAGGCTGCAAGGTGGGTTTTTTTGGGTTGGCTTAGACTCTCAAGCTTGCAAGGTCATTGTTTTTTTCTGCCTGGATGATGACTCCTTTCAGTCTGCTCTTGCCCGGTGAAATTAGTATATGAGACTGAGAGAGGGTCCAGTGATCGGCAAGTAGTGAGGACAAAATGCCACACTCCCCAAAAAAAAAATAGAGGGATCAAACTGTTGTGTACACTGTAAAAGACAGACTAGGTAAAGTAATTAATGCTGATAACGTGAATGGGCGTACCTTCATTGAAGGTTGTGCGTCAGGGCTGGCAACTCGGCACGTAAAAATCTACTGCTAATCATTAGCAGACCGGAGTTCCTCTGTGGCAACCCCTAACCGGGAAAAGCCGAAAGACACAACAACGTATTGTACTTACTCTATCTTATGCATCTCATGGTTCTGTAATACAAGCACAGTACCCAGCATGCAATTGCAGATTATTAGTTTCTAGGTGAGATGAGTGAAACTGTAATGATGTTGTGCAGTGCATAGCAATCCGTTATGTTCCGCCTGCTGATTAGTTATAAATAAAGTTGTTTTGAATTCTGTTTACAGTGTCTAGCTGTGTCATTCCTTTTTTCTAACCTTGAATTGTACATCACATTTCAAACCTGCTACTTAACCCCTTTTCTGCATTCCAGATTTGCAGCAGCAATTGGAAACTGAGTTCAGAAATCTTCGTCCGTGTGTACTCACTACTACTGCAGAAATTACACCGTTCTTACTTTACATGCCACTGTATGTGAGGATATGTAACAGCAGGAGTAAGGATTTCCTGAACAGTTTTCATTTGATTTCCATTTCTAACTCACCCTTTGAACTTCTAATAGCTACCCAGTCTTCTTTCAACTCTGTTGAAACCTGGCTCACCAATAATCAGCTCATCCTTATTCCCAAAAAAGCAAACTTACTCTTTCTCCCCAAAACTGTTACTCATAACAAATCTACTTTTCAAATAAAATCACTAAATCACACTCTCATAGTTGCTGACTCTAGTACTAAACTCCTTGGTGTAGCCATTGATGATCAGCTAACATTCGACCTCCATATAAATAACTGTAAAAACCCATCAAAAACTAGGACTTCTCTACAGAAATAAAAAAATTACTAACCCCTGAATTCAGAACCACAATCACACATGCTTATCTTTTGCCATGCCTAACATACTTCTCCCAAATGCTCACAAATCTTAACTCCACATTACTTAGCAAACTCGAATCAACCTATCACAAAATAGCCAGATTTGCTGCACAACAAACCTACAAATCTCACCACTGTATCTCCCTCAAACATCTAAACTGGCTCGAACTACCACACCTCCTACTCCTCTCTCAGCTCCAATTATACATTCCATTATTTATTCTCCATCCTACTGTCCAGCACTAGGCACCATAATCTCACACTATGTCCCATCCAGACTACTCAGGAGCTCCACCCAAGACCTTTTACAAATCTACAAGCCCAAGTCCAAAATAGGAGCCATTACATACAGCTAGCATCCCTCTGTTGCTTGGAACAAACTCCCACAAGAAGTCAGATCACTTTCATATCCTAAAGTATTCAAACTAGCCACTAAAGAGTACTTAAAAAGTCACTGGATTTGTACCTGTTCTCAGCCTCCTTGAATATATCTTCACTAAATAAGAAACCTAACTTCCTCTGTCTTACCATCATTTCTTCTCCTCTATACCAAAACATTTACAACTTAAACTAGTCTACTTCATCATTTTTTACCTAACACTATCTCCTTTCCTTTTGCTACAGTATTCTTCATAACATTTTTATAGATAATTGTAACTGCATATATATATATATATATATATATATATATATATATATATATATATATAATAACTGTTCTACTAGTTTTATTATGAATGATTATAATGTTAACTGTGTTTGTAATGGTTTTACCTTTTGTAAGTATGTTTTGGAGCTTTTCTTCCGGCCTCTGCTGAAAAAGGGCTTTTGCTCAGTCAGAAAATCCCGGTTAACAAATGTAAAATAAATAATAAATTATTTGCTTGCTTTTGTACTTGGCATTTTTAAACAAGGCAGGTGAACTGGTCAAACTGGTCCAGAATCACTTTTCAGTCCCCAAGCCAGTTGGGAATCATAAACATATCGAATATGCCTATGTTGAAACAAACATAATTATTGAACACGAGTTGGTTGTACTTGGACATCTAAGCTGTGGATGTTAGTGAGCCTTCAGATTTGCCTCTTTATCGGTTAAAATTCCGTTTTTAATTTATCATGCAAGACATGGGCAGACATACATTAACAAAAAAGAAAAAAAACATATTAATATTTTTCATTTACATAGTCATTCCAGTGGGATAGGAGGATAATGCCCCAACTACAGTGCAGGTGACCTGAGTTTGATTAGCAGCTTGAACATCTGATGTAGCGACACAGAAGGATGGGGATACCATTCCTGGTGGATCGATGTTCTTCGTATTTCACTGTTGCAGTCATCACATTAGGGTTATCTGCTTGCAGTAGCCCTCAGTCCACCTGATTAACAAAGTCTTGGGTCCTGCATTGGTTGCTGTCCCTTATTCCATGACGTCAGGTCATCAGGGGTATAAAACATGCAGCCAACGCCATTACATCAGTCTTTCTTGCTGTGCGGTGCCTGAAGCAGAAGCAGTTCACAAGTGCCAGTCGGCCGACTCCTGAAATTTTCGTTTTCGAGTTTCAGAACCGAAGTCTTCAACTAAAAGCCAAGTACCCCATTGGGGAAACTTTTTCTTGCTCTAAACCGGTCAGTAAAAGTAAATAATTACATTACTTGTGGAAAGCAAGTACCTCATAAAGATTTTCATTCGTACTGTATTGCTTGCCTAGGCCCTGACCACAACGTACCTCGCTGTCAGTTTTGTGCCTTATTTAAACCACGAACTATCTGTCATAGGTATATTTTCGCTTCTAAATATTTTGGTGCTCGGTTCAATTATCCTGATATGTCTTCGGTAAGCCATCCGACTACCAACATTCCTAAAAAAGGCAAAGATAAAGACAGAGACAGGCCGCCTAGGTCCAAAGCTGCTTCTCCTAAGCCAGTTGCCAGTTCGCCAGTACTCAGTGAGGCGCTTTTGCAGCCCCTGATACCCGCTACTTCAGATTCGCAGGCCTCTACTGAGACCCATTCGGAGTCCGGTATGCCATGAGATGCTTCAACTGTGGGACCTGCGGATGTCTCTACCTTGGATGGGTCCAGAGCCACTGTGCAGGCACCAGCTTCTGAGGGTGTATTCAGGCGTACTGACTTGCATATTAAACCAACGCCATCTTCTTCTTCAAGGCCTAAAACTCGAACCATGCCTAGAAAACTGATGCCCAGACTGCATGGTCAGGCCTCTGTGCCTAAAAAACAAATGATAAGAATGGCTGAAGACCTTATTACTTTAATCAGGGGAAGCCAGCCTTCCCTCTCTAAGAGATCTAGGACTGAGTTTGCTTCTGATACTTCTGACCAGGATTCTGAAATTTCTGTTTCCTTTGATGTCCAGGATTTACCCTTATCTACCTATGAGGATTCTGATGCTGAGGACTCTATTCCCTTTGCTTCTTCCCCAGAGGATTTCTCTTTTAGTGAAACCTTGCATACTCTCAGGGAGCATTTTCATCAGGAAAGTCAGGATTTCTCTGATTCTAAAAAGCGGCTTAGGGATTTCTTACTACTGCCCCAGCACAGGCCTTTAGCCATAACTCCAGTACTAGACATTGTTGATGATGCCTTTTCAGAATCTAGCTTGGCCCTGACTTTATCTCCTGCTCCCAGAAAACCTGATCGATATTACAGGGTCCCCGACTCTCACAAGTTCCTTTTTAAAAATCCTACTGCGGATCCTGAGACCACTTCACAGGGACCCAAGGGCATTAAAGCTACTACTGCCAAAAATCATACCCCCCTGATAGAGACTTCAGGGCGCTGAATAGATGGGGTAAGAAGGTATACACTTCTGCAACTTTGGCCATTAGGGCCTTAAACTGACAGTTTCATATGGTAAAGTATCAGCAGCATATTACTGGATTGCTTAAACAGAAAATGATGTTGATTCCTGATTGTACTGAAAATAAGGACTTACAGGATTTACTGCATTCAGCTGAACAAGTTGGAAAACATACTTTGCAATGTAGTTTTGATTCACTAGAGACTTCTTGCAAGGCTACTGTAACTGGGTCTGTACTTAGAAGGCATGCTTGGCTTAAGGAGCCATCCTTGCCAGATCAAAAAGATAGAGGAAAAAGCTAAATCTATGCAAACTGTTAAAATATTTTTTACAAGTACAACCTCCAACGTTTAGTAGGCACTGACCTTCCAAGAAATGGTCCTTTCCTGCCTCCTCCAGACCTTCTCAGTCCAAACCCAGATTCAGCAGAGCTCCCAGGCTTCAGTTCCAGGGTACGCACAGGACTAAGCAGTGGGGGGCCTCCACTTCCAAATCTGGGAGTAATAAAACTCCCCCTATGGTAAACTGTCTCAGTGACTTCTGTTTAAAACTTCCAAGCACTTCTCAACTGACTGCCCCTTTGGGGGGAAAGATTGCTCTTCATGCAAAGAACTGGGAACTCATCACCCAGGACAAATGGGTTTTAAATATAGTGTCCCAGGGATACAGATTCACTTCCACATGTTAACAACACCAAGCAGGTGGCCAGATCTACCCCCAAATCAATGGGCAGAGGCCCAAAAGCAAGTACTTTCTCTCTCTTAAGCATGGGGGCTATTCAGTTGGTGCCAGAAGAGGAAAAGGGACAAGGTTTCTACTCAAGACTTTTCCTGGTACCCAGAAAAGACAGTTCATGGCGTCTCATCCTGGACCTGTCTACTCTAAACACCTTTTTGGTGATTCCAAAATTCAGTATGCTGACTCTTCACCAGTTGCTCCCTATGCTAGGCAAAGATGCCTGGTTGGCAACAGTAGATTTAAAGGAAGCATACCTGCACATCTCAATCAGGGAATCTTGCAGAAGATACCTACTCTTCAAAGCAGGCTACACGCACTATCAGTTCTCTGCACTGCCCTTTGGCTTATCTACTGCGCCCAGAGTATTCACAAAGTGCCTAGCTCCAGTCATTCCATTTTGCAGGCAAAGAAATATTCAAATATACCCATACCTGAACGATTGTCTAATTCAGGCAGAAAGCCAGGACATACTTTTGAATCATCTGGCCTTTGTACAAAGGGTGCTAACTTGTCTGGGGTACACCATAAATGAAAAGAAATCACACCTGGTACCCTGTCAACAAATTATTTTCCTGGGAGTAAGCTTGAATACAACTTCCCAGAATGCTTTCCTCACACCAGAGAAACAAATTTATTTGACAACCTACTTCAAACAAGTGGCCACAAAAACCCTGCTATCTGCAAGGCAAATACTACAAGCCTTGGGGTTCATGGCCTCCTGCATTCTTCTAATTCCATATGCAAGACTGCCTATGAGGAAACTACAATGGTATCTAAAAAGCCTATGCAGTCAACATTCTCAGGACCTAGAAGCAATGATTCCTATCATACCTTGTCTACGCCTAGAGTTCCTTTGGTGGGCAGAGGCCTGCCACCAAAACAAGGAGCTACCATTCACACTACCCCCTGCCACCCAAACCCTAACAATGGATGCACCAGACTATGCATGGGGGGCTCACCTGGCAGGGAAGTGCATTCAGGGCAAATGAAAACCAAGTCAAATGCACCTGCATATCAATCAAAAAGAAATGTTACCTGTACAGAATGCTCTGACAGCCTTCAAGGACCACATTCTTCCAGGACAATTAATGGTAAAGACTGACAACACCACTGTTATGTGGTACATAAACAAGCAGGGGGGGTACACATTCTTACCCCCTCTGCAGACTAGCCATGGCATTGTGGAACACAGCCCTGAGCTACCAAGTGCATCTACAAGCTCAATTCCTGCCAGGAAAACTAAATACACTGGCAGAAGGACTAAGCAGAAACCTCATGGACCCACACAAATGGAAACTGGAACCAGGGATCTTCAACATGTTGACAAGCAAATGGGGGAACCCAGATATAGACATGTTTGCCTCCCCCCAGAAATATCAATTAGACAAATTTTGCACAATGACTCCCCACAAACAAGCTTGGAAAGTGGATGCTCTGTCCAGTTTATGCCTTTCCTCCTCTGCTCTCCAAAGTACTACTAAAGATCAAACAAAACAAACCAAGGATGATTTTGATTGCAGCAGACTGGCCACGCCAACACTCGTACCCCCTCTTGCACAGTGTGTCACTGTTGGCCCCATGGCACCTACCTCAGACTCCTACCCTATTGTCTCAGCAGGAGAACCAGATTCTGCACCCTCAGCTTCAAACACTGAACCTAGCAGCCTGGCTAATTACCTAATCTCTCCTTTACCATCCCTCAGTAAACCAGTGATGGATATCATTTTAGAGGCAAGGAGGCCTAGTACTAGAAAATCTTATGCTGAAAAATGGAAAAGATTCTGTGCCTGGAACCAATCTCAAGGGATGAGCACAGCAGTGCCCAATTTACCTCAGATTTTACAATACTTAACTGAGATGCTTCACAAGGGCCTGTCTTTCTCCTCCGTCAAAATTCACGCCTCAGCCATTTCCACTCATTATAACACAGAACCTCCCCTTTTGTCTCATCCACTGCTCAGGCAGTTCCTCAGAGGGGCCGAAAATTTACGACCACCCAGTAGAGCTCCATCTCTAGCCTGGGACCTTAACTTTGTATTGGAGAAACTCACTCTTACTCCTTTCGAGCCAGCTGCTACTGCAGACTTAAAATTCCTTTCTTGGAAAACAGCTTTACTTCTAGAAATCACTTCAGCAAGAAGGGTTTCTGAATTACAAGCCCTCATGGCAGTGGAGCCTTTCATCACCTTTCATGCGGATAGGGTGTCCCTCTGGATCAATCCCTCCTTCATGCCCAAGGTGGTATCCAGTGTGGTCCTTAATCAGTCCATTCATTTGCCAACCTTCTTTCCTAATCCACAGAACAAAGGGGAACGGATACTGCACTCCATAGATGTGCACAGACAATTTAGATTCTACAGGACTAAACCTCAAAGGAAATCTGACCAACTGCTGGTGGCATTTGCTGCAGGGGCAGAGGGGAAGTCTATTTCAAAGCAAACCATTTCCAAATGGATAGGTCATTGCATTCATTTCTGCTACAAGCACCATGGAAAACCTATCTCACAGTGGATCAGACCCCACTCAACCAGGGCTACATCTACCTCTACAGCCTTTCTCAGAGGCTTCCCTACCAGGGACATCCTAGAAGCTGCTACCTGGAGTTCTGTACATTATCATCTGTCAATTTTCTCTAAATCCAGAGCTGGCTTTGCCACTGCAGTCTTGCAGGGCCTTATAGCTGGTCCTAATGCTATCTAAATTCCTCCTCCCATCCTTAGCTTTGGGAATCTACCCAAATGTGATGACTGCAACAGTGAAACATGAAGAACATAGTACAGTTGTGTACACTTGCCATAAATGTAGATGTTCGAGTGTATTCACTGTTGCAGTCCTGGTTACCCTCCCTCCAGCCCCCTTACTTCTTTTGGCTATACCTCTACTCTCCTTTACTATGCTCAAAAGCTTTTTGGTGTATTTGCTTTTTTGTTGGAGGTATAACCTTGTATATTTATAGATTTAATTGCTTCCCATTGCGGGGAGGGGGGGGGCACCTGACATCTGGGGCAAGAAAAACTGATGTAATGGTGTCGGCTGCATGTTTTTATACCCCTGACGACCTGACGTCATGGAAGAAGGGACAGCAACTGACGCAGGACCCAAGACTTTGTTAATCAGGCCGACTGAGGGCTACTGCAAGCAGATAACCCTAATGTGATGACTGCAACAGTGAATACACTCGAACATCTGAATTTATGGTAAGTGTACACAACTGTACTTTCTGTGGACATCTCTAATGATACTGTCTGGTGGTGACTGAAAATGTCACATTATGAGGCGTATGGTAAAGGGATAACAGGGTGCGAACAAGTCTGAGCTGCCGTTGAGGTGGAGTGATATGCCACACATCCCCTTTGCATGCCCACGACTCAGTTGTACCATTGGAAAAAAAGGAAAGGGGGAGTAACAAGATGGACAGAAAGTTTGAATTATGTATGTGAATGGCTGGAACCCCATAATGCCATTAGGTTCCATGTCAGCCCCAGCCCTAGCAGAGATCGCTCAGCATGGTTTCAGACCTGCCCATAGTACCACTACAGCCCTCCTCTGCTTCACAGACACAGTAAACAGTCTAAAAAACGAAGGCCTGCAGGTGTCAACTCTTTTTTTGGATAAGTCCAAAGCATTTGACACAGTCTTGCACCAAATCCTGCTAAACAAACTAAACCAATATCACCTATCAAATTCCACTCTTACCTGGTTCTAAAGCTACTTAACTGACAGGTGCCAAGCTGTGAAATGGGAAAATTCTCCCTCTCCCCAGCTGCCCATAACTATAGGAGTCCCACAGGGTTCTATCTTAGGACCACTACTATTCACAATCTTCACAAATGACCTCCATACCTCCACATAGCATGCATCTATCATTCAGTATGCAGATGACACTACCTTAATCTGTGCTGCACAAAACATTCCCACCCTCCTGCAAACAACTCAACTAGCATTCTCTGACGTTGAAAACTACCTTACCAAAGCCCAACGTATCCTCAATCCAAAGAAAACTCAGCTTATGATTAATAACCAGCTCTAACAAAAACACTGATAACAGTCAATTCACTATCTCCTCCACAAATGCTACTCCAATCGCTCCAGTGGCATAGGCTAAGCTACTGGGAATAACCATAGACTCCCACCTAAAATTTGATAGTCATCTCAACTTAACTATTAAAAAAGTACATGCCAAACTGGGATCACTCTACCGTATCAAACCATTTCTTACCAACAACAAAAGATCAGCCATTGCTTGCTCTCAACTTCTATCCACCCTACTCTATTAATCTCCCATACTGACTAATCTCAACAAAACTGAACTAAGGAAAATGGAAGCCTGTTGCAACAGACTTGCCCGCTTTGCTGCAAATTGCTCATATAGAACTCATCACTGTACTGCTTTGAGACAGCTCCACTGGCTTGAACTGCCCAACCTCCTAACCTGCAATCAGCTCTGCCTCTGTCATTCGATCTATTGCCTCCCCAATAAATGTCCTGCCCTCAAAAACCTAGTACATCACTCAGCCAAAAGGCCTCTTAGATCATCAAGCTAACTACTACTAGAAGTCACCAACAGCTACAGTAGCTTTGGAGATGCACTATATAGTTGTTCAGTGGCTAAAAAATGGAACTCTGTCCCCACTAGCATTCAAAACACATCGTCCAAAGCCTCCTTTAAAGACCTCATCAGGCAACATCTCAAGCAAAGTTGGCAGTGCCATGATTGCTCCCCAGGCTAGTTAAAGTGGATAAGGTACACAGACTAAACCTAGAGTACTTGATTATAGTTTTCAATCTTACTCACAAACACTGGCTAATATACAATGTATGTACTGTGTACCTGTGTACTATGTATGTATTCTACCTATGTTCCAAATTTTAGCTGTACATCACAAATCTATGAATTACCTTTATTTTTAAATTATTTTTTTATTTGTTCTCTCCACTGTAACTGTTGATGTTCTGCATACCACTGTAAAAACATGTCTTTTGTAATTTGTTTGTATACTGATCATGTCTAAATTAACTAAATGTATCTGTAATTTTTCTATGTGGAGCTTTTCTCCCCGGGCCTCTGCTGAAAAAGGGCCTTTTCGGCTCTCTCAGACACCCCCAGTTAACAAATGTTGGGCACTGTGTAGGGAACCATAGAATTATGCAGGAGGGAGAAAAATCCTTAAAATATTTCATCACTTACATGCATTTTGCATTATGTATATATTTTGTGGCTTACTCTCTCCAAAAGGAAGTTATCTGGGAGAAACTGACTCCTGATATAGCTAAATCGGTATATACTGATGTTCCCAAGAAGAAAAACCTAAACGTACCTCTTTGTCTGCTTCTCCTGCTCTTAAGGATCCACAGAAGGAGTAAAATGACTTTTTGGAAGGGCTTTTTAAGGCAGTTATGTCCCTAAAGCCCCCCCTCAGTTTCTTCTCCTCCTTTTTCTTCTACCCATATGAGGTTTAGGGACTCTTCTGAAGAGAAAGACTGAATCAGAACTGAAATCTGTAACTTATTCCTCCCAGATGCATTCTTCAGTAAGTTTTGTATCAGAGGATGATGATACCTTGTCTCCTGATTCTCACCTAGGGGAGCTTTCGTTTGGAAAGAGAGTTTTGAAAATGATGCAGCATTTTCAATGGACAGGAAAACAAGAAAGTGTTATGACTTGTTATACACTGAGTTTCTAAGCCTTCTGCAATTCCTCCTTTATTAAAGGCTTTACAGGATACCATTACCATGGATTGTTTAAACCCAGAATCTCAAACTGCATCATGTAAAAAAAAAAAAAACTGAAAGGTTTTACAAAGTTTATTTACAGTGATTAAGTAGAGATATATGGACTGAAAATCTTCCACATAGAGGTTTCTTACACTGTTTTGTTTTTGGAACACTACACTTGTTTAGTGGGTTGTTTTGCGACTTCGGGGATACCACGGAGATTACTTGTTTTACAAAGTTTCAGACACACATGCATTTCTTTACAAAATTTCTTCTGCAGATACAGCAGTAATATCTGTAGAATCTGTCAAACCCACCAAACTGCATCCATCGTCTAACACTTTCCTTAAAGACAAAGAGAGTAAGGCTATGGATAGGTACAGAAAGAAAGTGTACACTTCTGCTGTACTTTTTGCATGACACTAACTATCACACCCTGATTAAGCCATCATCTTAAACTCAACACTATGAAATGCATAATTGTACCTTTTGGGAAGTCAACCATCCTGGCTAATTACCATGTTGATAATACCCCCCTAAGAGTCGACCTAGTGGTCAAGGATCTGGGTACGCACGTAGACTGTAGCCTTACCTTTGACCATCACATGGTCATGTTGTTGAGGAAATCCTTTTAAGTTATTCAACTTATAAGTAAGGGCATGGCATCTAGATCCACAAAGGTCATTATCCCACTGTACTCCGCCCTTAAACTAATCATGGAGTACAGTGCTCCCTTTGGTATGTACCTGACCAGGCATATGCAGAAGCTAAAGCGACCTCAGAGGTTCCTTTCAAAAATAATACAAGGCATAATGAACCTGCCTTATGCAGATCACCTAAAATCCCTTTTCCTCTACTCAGTCTCATATATATTGCTGAGGGGTGATCTATGTCTGGCTTACATGGTATCCACAAATCCCACACTTATGAATCTTCTACATATTTATAAGTCAAACAGTACCAGAAATACAACATCTAGGAACCTGAATTTTGTCTGTGACTTAAACAGAACCTACTGGAGAGACAGATGTCTATCCCAGAGACTGCCCCTCATATGGAACAGGTTCCTCATCCATTTGAAGCTGAGTTTGTTTATTGCCCAATTTAAATGTAGCCTAGATCACTGGATGGGGAATAGGAAATATACACCAGGCCTGGCACCCATGTCCCTTATGGACAGAGGTAGCTTATAAATGCCTGACCCTCAATGTTCTTTTTGGATACAAGACGTCATTCTTTTGGGAAAACTCGGCTAGGCTTAGAAAGGCCGACTATGTTGTTAGTCTAGTAACAATCTATGAATCTATTAAAGATATATTTTATCTATTTTGGGTGATATGAACAAGTTACTTTAAGACATGCCTGAGTCAGACAGTACATCTTCTATTTTGTCTTTGGTCAGACCTGCCACTGGAATAGCTAGACACACTTATCAGATGCAGTTATGATGCTACAGATGCATCTTCTAGAGCTCTTGCTACTGGGTCTGTTTTAAGGATGTGCTCTTGGTTAAGGTTACGGTTTTTGCCAGAAGATTTCGGTTCCAGATTATTGGATGGCCCACTGGACAGTGGAAATATCTTTTGATCAGCAGCTGCTGAAATCTTCAAAAAACTGTAGACAAGGAGTAAAATTATGCAGGATTTTAAGCAGATATTTTTCTCCTCTCACAAAATTCCACAGAAACTGCCTTCCAAGGCTGGACCTTTGTTGAAAGGACCAGAAGTCTCAACAAAATGGTAAAACATTCTCTAGAAAGAAGTTCCAAGAGAAATTCAAGTCAGTTTTCAAAGGACCCAAGAATAATTTCCTGACATAACCAGTTTGAGGATACCATTCAGTCTCCTGACACCTGTTTCTTTGCCTACTAATAGATCAGAGGCATTGTGCTGAAATCCATTTGGGCAACAGTGGAGTTTTCCCTTTTCTCTACTGCTGTGTGACCACCAGTAGGTAGATATTTTGGGGGGTGCAGAGGTTTGTCTCGGAAAAAAAAAAAGTTTTTGTGAATTGCTGAAAGGTATTTCAATATTTTTTTAAAATCTATCGGCAGTCAAAGAAATGGCTGAAGTTAGGTTTTCCTGTTTGCGACTTTCTGCATCAGCCCTCCCCTTCTCTTTCAGTCTGTCCCCTTTTTGTCTCTCTCAAGGAGGTTTTCTAACTCCCTTCCACCGTGGAGACCTATACCTTCAGATCACTGGCTCCTCAATATCATAGAGAAAGGCCACAAACTAACTGGGCTTCTTCCTCCTATCATTTCTGGTATTCCACAAGTGCCCCCAAACCAGGAATACCCGTTTTTCCCCTTCTGCAAAACCTATTCCATCAGGGAACTATAGAACTAGGTTTTAGGGGGTTTATTCATGACTCTTTCTGGTCCTGAGAAAGGATGGCACCTGGAGGCCCATTATGGAATTATTAGTCCTTAATAACTTCTTATTGGTGCCAAACCAAAAATACCGAATTTCTCAGGCCCAGAGTTTGCACTACGCCTAGGAAACTGATGACCAAAGTGCATTCTCAGTACCCCATGCCACAGAAACAAATGCTTAGAATGGCTAAGGACCTTATTACCTTAATTAGGGGAAGCCAGCCTTCCCCCTCTAAAAGACCAAGAACTGATTTTCCTTCTGATTCTTCAGATCATGAGCCCGATGACTCTGACCCTTCTGATTACCAGGACATACCTTTATCTACCTATGAGGATTCTGATGCAGGGGATTCTATTCCCTCTGCTTCCCCACCAGAGGATTTTTCTTTCGGTGAAACCCTGCATACCCTCAGAGAGAATTTCCTCTGGGAGTGCCAGGACTACCCACAGTCCAAAAAGAGACTCAGGGAATTTTTAAACTTGCCTCAGCAAAGGCCTCTAGCTATCCCTCCTGTTCTGGAAATTGTAGATGATGTCTTCATGTAATCCAGTCTTACCTCTGATACTTTACCACCAGTTCCCAGGAAACCTGACAGGTACTACAGAGTACCTGACTCTCACAAATTCCTATTTAAGAATCTTACTGCCTATCCAGAGACCATTTCCCAGGGACCTAAAGGCATTAAGGCTACTGCAGCCAAAAACCCTACCCCTTCGAACAGGGATTCTAGGGCTTTGGACAGATGGGGTAAGAAGGTATACACCTCTGCTACTCTAGCCATCAGGGCTTTAAATTGCCAGTTTCACATGTTAAAGTATCAGCAATATATTATGGAACTAATTAAACAAAAAAATTATGTTGATTCCTGATTGTGCAGAACATAAACATTTACAAGAGTTAATGCATTCTGCTAGCCAAGTTGGAAAACATATTTTGCAATGTGGTTTTGATGCCTTAGAATCATCTTGCAGGGCTGATGTCACTGGGTCTGTTCTTAGAAGGTATGCTTGGCTTAAGGAACAAATCTTGCCAGACCATGTCAAAGCAAAACTACTAGATGCTCCATTAAACCAAGAATGTCTGTTTGGCACTAAAGCAGAAGAAGTCTTCAAAAAGATGGAGGAAACAGCTAAATCTATGCAAACTGTTAAAGATTTCCTACAGGTACAACCACCTAGCTTCGGTAGGCATTGGTCTTCTAAAAACTGGTCTTTCCCAGTCCCTCCCAGACCTTCTCAGTCCAAACCCAGGGGAAGCAGACCACCAAGACTATAGTCTCAGTGTATGCACAGATGTAAACAATGGAGTGCTCCCACCTCAAAATCAGGGAGTAGTAAGCCACCATCCTATGGGAAAAGTTCACAATGACTTGTCCTTCACCCTTCCAAGCCTTGCCCAAGTACTTGCACCCTTAGGAGGAAAATTAGTCCTGCACGCAAAAAAACTGGGAGTACATTACCCAGGACAGATGGGTCTTGAACACTGTATCCCAGAGATACAGATTCTACTTCCACTCACTGCCAACCCCAAGCGGCTGGCCAGACCTCCCCCCAAACCAGTGGGCAGAGGCCCAAAAGCAAGTACTTTCTCTTCTCAGTATCAAGGCTATTCAACCTGTCTCAGCAGAGCAAAGGGGGCAAGGTTTTTACTCCAGACTGTTTGTGGTACCCAGAAAAGAAAACTCTTGGCACCTTATCCTGGATCTGTCTATTCTCAACACCTTCCTGGTGGTTCCAAGATTCAGAATGCTTACGCTCCAGCAGCTGCTTCCTATGCTAGCCAAGGACTCCTGGCTAGCCACCCTAGACTTAAAAGAAGCTTATCTGCACATCCCCATAAGGGAATCTTGCAGGAAATATCTACGTTTCAGAACAGGCGCTATGCGCTACCAGTTCTCTGCACTTCCCTTTGGCTTATATACTGCGCCCAGGGTATTCACAAAGTGCCTAGCTCCAGCCATTGCATATTGCAGGCAGAGAAAAATTCAAATTTACCCATACTTGGACGATTGCCTGATTCAGGCGGGCAGTCAGGAATTGCTACTTCAACACCTGACATTTGTAAAGAGACTTCTAACTTCACTGTGGTATACCATCAACGAAAATAAATCACATCTGGTACCCAGCCAAAAGATTGTATTCCTGGGAGCAAGCTTGAACACAACTTCCCAGATGGCATTCCTCACTCCAGAAAAACAGACTTATTTGACAAACTACTTCAATCTACTAGCCACCCAAACCCAGCTATCTGCAAGAAAAATACTACAAGCCCTAGGGTTCATGGCCTCTTGCATTCTACTAATTCCATATGCAAGACTGCATATGAGGAAACTTCAATGGTACTAAAAAGTCTGGTGTCAACATTCTCAGGACTTGGAAACAATGATTCCTATCATTCCTTGCCTAAGGACAGAGTTCCTTTGGTGGGCAGAGGCCTGCTACCACAACAAGGGACCCTTTCACTCAACCCCCCCCCCCCTGCCGCCGAAACCCTAACAGACGCATAAATCTATGCATGAGGGGCTCATATGGCAGGAAAATGCATTCAAGGCAAATGGAGCCCAAACAAATGCACCTGCATATCAATCAGAAAGAAATGTTAGCTGTACAGAATGCACTGACAGCCTTCAAATACCTTATTCTTCCAGGGCAACTATTGATCAAGACAGACAACACCACAGTTATGTGGTACATAAACAAGTAGGGGGAACCCATTCCTTCCCACTCTACAGGTTAACCATTGCTCTGTGGAACACAGCCTTGAGCAATCAAGTGCACCTGCAAGCTCAATTCCTGCCAGGCAAACTAAATTCAGTGGCACATGACTTAAGCAGAAATCTAATGGACCCACACGAGTGGGAACTGGAACCCAAATCTTTCAAGCTTCTGATCTACAGGTGGGGGACACCAGAGTTGGACCTCTTTGCTTCCCCGCAGAACTATCAATTGAGCAAATATTGCACGGGAACTCCCCACAGCCAAGCATGGAAAGTGGATGCCCTGTCCTTTACATGGGAAAACCTCTCGATCTATGCCTTTCCCCCTCTGCCCCTTCTCTCGAAGGTTCTATTACAGATCAAACAGGACAAGCCAAGGACAATTCTGATTGCACCAGACTGACCATGCCACAACTGGTACCCACTTTTGCACAGTCTGACAGTAGTGCCACCATGGCATCTGCCTCAGATCCCTTCCCTGCTGTCCCAGCAGGAGGGCCAGGTTTTGCATCCTCAACTGCAAACCCTGAACCTAGCAACCTGGCTAATCACCTGAACACTTCACCAGCAACCCTCAGTAAACAGGTGCTGGATGTCATCCTTGAGGCAAGGAGGCCTAGGACTAGGAAATCCTATTCAGAAAAGTGGAAGATACTGTTCTTGGAGCCAGTCTCAGGGAATAGACACAATCGTGCCCAACTTACCTCATATCCTAAATTACCTAACAGAACTGCTCCACAAAGGCCTATCCTTCTCTTCAGTTAAGATTCATGACTCTGCCATCTCAGCTCATTACAATACTGAGCCACCCCTCTTCTCTCACCCTCTGGTCAAACAGTTCCTAAGAGGAGCCAAAAATTTATAACTCCCCAGGAGAGCTCCCACTGCAGCCTGGGACCTTAACTTTGTACTGGAGAAGCTCACACATCCTCCCTTTGAACCTGCTGCGACAGCAGAGTTAAAATTCCTCTCTTGGAAAACAGCCTTACTTCTAGCCATCACTTCAGCAAGAAGAGTGTCAGGCCCTTATGGCCGTGGAACCCTTCATTATCTTCCTTGCGGACAGGGTTTCCCTCAGGACTAACCCATCATTTATGCCCAAGGTGGTATCTAGTGTGGCTTTAAACCAATCCATTCATTTGCCAACCTGCTTCCCTAATCCTCAGAATAAAGGGGACAGGATCTTGCACTCCCTGGATGTGCACAGGCAGCTTAGGTTCTACCTGGACAGGACTAAACCTTTCAAAAAACCTGACCAGTTGCTAGTCAGCTTTGTTACAGGGGCAGAGGGCAAGGCCATTTCAAAGCAAACCATTTCTAAATGGATAGCACAGTGCATCCGTTTCTGCTACAAACACCATGGAAAAAACCTACCCCACAGGGGATCAGAACTCATTCCACTAGGGCTACCTCAATCTCTACAGCATTTCTCAGGGAAGTCCCTACCAGGGACATCCTGGAAGCTGCAACCTGGAGTTCTGTACACACCTTCACCAAGCATTACCACTTACCTGTCTTTTCTAAATCCAGAACTGGATTTGCCACAGCAGTCTTTCAAGGCCTGCTAGCCAGCCCTAAATCTTCTTGACTGCCTCCACCCTTCCTCGGCTTTGGGAATCAACCCAAGTGTGATGACTGCAACAGTGAAACATGAAGAACATAGTGCAGTTGTGTACACTTACCATAAATGTAGATGTTCGTGTGTATTCACTGTTGCAGTCCTGGTTACCCTCCCTCCAGCCCCCTGACTTCTCTATACTTTCCACCTATCCTTTTTTTGGCCATATCTTAAAACAATGGTATTTACTTTTTACTGGGGGTGTTCCACACCATGTAATTGCTTCCTATTTTGGGGGCTCCTGACATCTGGGGCAAGAAAAACTGATGTAATGGCATCGGCTGCATGTTTTATACCCCTGACGACCCAAAGTCATGGAAGAAACAACAGCATCCAATGCAGAAATCCCAAGACTCTAGTATTCGGGCCGACTGAGGGCTACCTGCAGGCGGATAACCCAATTGTGATGACTGCAACAGTGAATACACTCGAACATCTACATTTATGGTAAGTGTACACAACTGTACATTTTTGCATCACCTTTTGTCTCTGGAAATCCTCTGAATAGACCATACCACTGTAATGAGATGCATAACAATCAGGGATGGACAAAATCTTATCTCTGCAGAGCTGCAGTGACATCCTAAGAGATAGTTATCCAACATAGCCTACAACTTAGTACTAACCCTTCTTTTATGCCTAAAGTTGTCAGTGAAATCTTTCTACACTACTCTGTTGTCTTGCATTCTTTCTTCCTCAGTCCACAAAATAAAAGAGAAAGAATTTTACATTCTCTAGATGTTCAAAGCTCAGATTTTATCTAGGCAAAACTAAAGCTGTTATACAATCTGCTTAATTTTTGTTAAATTTGGTGGACATGCAGACTACGAGATAAAACACTGGGTTACCCTATTTCTAAAGAGACCATCTCCAGATGCATTTCCTTGGCTATTTCCTTTTGTTATTCCTTTCATGGGAAATTCCTTCTATGCTAGGTCAAAACTCACTCTACTAGAGCGTTTGCTTCTTCTGGTACCTTTTTTTCAAGGGTTTGAACTCAAATCCATTTTAAAAATAATCTCTTGGTCTTCCACTCACACATTTACAAAACAGTATAGAGCTGATTTCACTAGATCTGTTCTTCAAGGAATGCTAGACTCCATTACCACTCCTTGGTTCTGATATATATTTTAAAAAGTTTTAGGAATCTTCCCATATTTAATCAGTAGTGCAGCAGTGATCAGTAAAAGACATAGTGCAGTTATTTAAGAGCACAACAGTAGATATATTGAGTAGATTACAGTTGCAGTATTGGCGCACTATTTCCTTTTCCCTTTTCCATATAAATTTTTCTTGGTTGAGGTAGATCTGTTACACATTTCCTCCTCTCCTATTTGTCATATCCTAGTTTCCTGTATTTTTTTTTTTGCCTCTTATTCCCCTGGTCTTAGTCAAGAAGATTCTAAAGATTTTCATTACCATGCAGGCCTTACATACCACTTCATATTCTCACATTTGGGTCATAGGTTGGATGTATGGTGAGAGAGAAAGATGCCCAAGCTTTGGTATTCCAGCCAGACGTATTGTATCCTTAGTCAGAATACTTCTCATATGTAATCACTACTGCAAAAGTGATCTACTGGGACATATACTGTTATGGTAAGGTCTTACACAAGTGTACCTTATCTAAGAGAAAAGCAAGTTTTTCACCTTGACTGCATATTCCAGTTAATCATTATCATAAATGAATGATTGGATAGTTGGAATTCATTAAAGCTGCATGAATATCTAAGGCCAATTTCTTGTAAATGTTGGTGTGCAGTAAATTACTAATCATTCAATTTTGGATGCATTCCATTGCATTGCAAGTGAGTCTGCTGTAGAATTTTGTCCTGAAGGAAAGAAAGTAAATTTGTAAATGATTTATATTATAGTGATAGCAAAGAAGTCTTCTAATGTATTCTTCCAGTGGAAGTATTTATATGGAGAACAAGAGACCCAAGAGAGAACCCTGTGGGTACTTAGTTAACATGCTGACCAAAGATGGTGTCGAACCCAAGGCACTATTCTTTGGGTGCATCTAGAGCAGTATGAGATGGAGTAACCTGTAACAGAACCCACTGTAAGTGCACACAGTCCAATAACAGTGTGTTTTTCTGTATTAAATGTTGAAGAAAGGGGTTAATGAGAGCTCACACAATTAGTAGTAATGTTGATCCATTGCCTTCCGGGAATGACTCATAATCTGAGTAAGGCACATCCCATTATTATGTCAAGTAAAGATCTGGATTGGAATGAATTACAAACTCAGTACAGCTGAAAAACTCAGTCAAGCTGTAAGTACATCACCTTTTCAGTTGTCTTTTTCATAAATGATACATTAGAGTACGGCTGTAGTTATGAAGATAGTTCAGATTAAGAGGAGGCTCCTTCAAGATAGGGGTTATCAAGGTTTCCTTTAATAAAAGATGGAAAAGACCCAATTACTCCAAGCTGACACTGCTCGAGCCTCAGCATCCTTAAACCCAGAAACTCAAAAACATGGGCTTGAGCGTCTGTTTCTCTGTCCACCCACCTTGCCAAGTAGCTGCTTCAACTCAAATGTGAGTTTAGGGCCACAGCGTTTGGACACCATCAGATGTCTTATCAGAGAACTGGTAAGTGAGGAAGAGAAATGGGGAAGAGTGCTTTACGGTTAGGGAGTAATTGGAAGTTGGCTCAGAGTTAGAGTTAGGAAGGGAAGTCATTTTTAGGATTAGGGTCAGAATTCTGGAAGGGATGGTTAGCATAGTGGTAATGCATAGGAACTGAGGTAGTGGGAGTTAGGGCACTTGCCAATATGAGTGAATGGCAGCAGGGAAGTGTGTCACAAGGTAATGGTATGCTAGCACTTATATAGACCTTTACTCCAAGAATAGGACAAGAACTGAATGCATAAGGTCTAGCGCATTAAGGCAGATGGAAATGAGCCGTTCTGCATAGGTCTGAACCACAGGTGATAGGTCTCATACTTGAAATTACATAGGCAAGTTCAGATTAATCTAAAGGCTGGAATTTGCACCGATACCTTGGTAGAGTCTCCTTGGTGAGGCTGAAAACTTACATTGTGGAAGAGAAAAACTGTAATCAGTGATCCCAGCTCACATTCTTTAGAAGGATGCACTCTACATTTAGAAAGACAGGCCAGATTACACAGTTGTCAGCCACCTGAAAGAGTATGGCTGTTTGGATTAATGAAGCAGGGCTCTCTCCCTTGGCAGAAATGCTGCCTTTTTACAGATCTAGAACTATTTGGTAGCGGTCATCAAGCCCTAAGCTTGGCATCAGGGAGGCTGGAATATCTCCATTTATGCTTCTACCGCAACCCCAATCTCGCTAGCTCCTAGAGCTTAGAATCAGACCTTGCTAAATGTGGAATGAGTGTACTGGAAATGTAGTCCCATCTTTAAAATATACATTTTCTATGTATAACCAGTGACTGATAAAGTGGTTAAGAAGTTAATCACTACAACTGAGGCTTTCAGTTCTTTTTCAAGAGGGTGTTTAATATACAGTGTTCCTGTGTTGTTATAGACTCGGTAATGGGTATATTGAATTTAATAAGGTAGTCCAGATTCTTTGTATCAGTTTAAAAAACCCATAACATACTTTGAGTTCAGTTTTTCTCCTTTGGATATCTGACAATATAGGGATATAGACATTTCAACATCCAAAATCAAGCTTGCAAGTACATCACCTTCATTTGTTTTTTAAGCATTGTGGTTTACAATAAGTTGTGTATAAAGATTTTCAGAAAGTTTTGTTTATATAGAAATTCCAATTGATGGTGACCAGTCATTTAAAACTGTCATTCATGATGTCGGAATAATAATATAAAGTATACTTGCATGAAAAATTAGGGTCATTATTTTATTATACAGGTATGATGATGTGTGAGGTTTTGGGTACCTGTATGGCAACATATGTATATTGCTTATTGTAGTCTGATCTATGATACTGTAGCTAAAACTTGGCAACTGCATTCCTTCCTTTTAAGATTGACAAACGTAGCTTGTTTTGGTTGTAAGCTTATTTTTTTCTTTAAAATCTGGTTAGTTGAACCTATCTTTTTGTTTACTAGTAAATTATTTTTTCACCTCTGTCTCCTGACCACCAGTCACCTCTCACAAAGTTGACCTATTCATTCACATTGACTTGGGCAAGAGACAACTAATAGGAGCCTTCTGTAAGGCAGCCATCAGTGTTTTTTTTTTTTTTTGCTATTCCTGTAACCTGTTGTATATGCCCTTGAATGCATTC
Organism: Protopterus annectens; assembly: GCF_019279795.1. Classification (NCBI taxonomy): domain Eukaryota; kingdom Metazoa; phylum Chordata; order Ceratodontiformes; family Protopteridae; genus Protopterus; species Protopterus annectens. The sequence goes on from NC_056744.1 coordinate 1,163,646,372, forward strand.
CCCATGAAGATGAGCAGTGGGCAGTAGCATAGGACTGTCAAGGCTCACAAATGACTGCACCTCCAAGAAAATTAACATCATGCAAGTCTCTTTGGTTGCAACTGGAGAAATCTGATCACTTTGTGCTTCCTGGATATGCTCCCTGTCCCCTCATCCATAGCCAAAAGAAGTATATTGCCACAGCTCCTTCACTTCTTTCCCTTTCTCTCCAGTTCCATCAGGCTGCCAATAAATTATTGATATCTAAACAAGGAATATTTTTACATTTTACCAGTATAACTGTATCTGCGCCATGGGTAATATCTCAGTTTAATATTAGCTTGCATGTAAGATATTTATAAAGATATGGCCTTCCCTGATATTTAAGAATCTTTGTATGTTATTAAAACTCTGGTTAAGCTGATAGTTGAAAGAATGTAATGTTACAGGATAAAGTTGGCGTTTATTATAAGTTAGGAAATTTCTGCTTTTGTAACCTGATCTGTACCACCCCCATGTAACCTATAATCCTGAACTACTTCTTCTTCTTCTTCTTCTTTCGGCTGCTCCTGTTAGGGGTCACCACAGCAGATCAACTGTTTCCATTTCTTCCTGTCCTCTGCATCTTGCTCTGTCACACCAACCACCTGCATGTCCTCTCTCACCACATCCATAAACCTTATCTTAGGCCTCCCTCTTTTCCTGTTATCTGGCAGCTTCATCCTTAGCATCTTTTTCCCAATATACTCTGCATCCCTCCTCAGCACATGTCCAAACCAGCGTAATTTTGCTTCTCTGCCTTTGTCTCCACACCTTCCAGCCTGGGCTGACCCTCTAATATACTTATTCCTAATCCTGTCCGTCCTTGTCACACCCAATGCAAATCTTAACATCTTCAACTCTGCCACGTCAGGCTCTGACTCCTGCCTTTTTGTCAATGCCACTGTCTCCAACCCGTATAACATAGCTGGTCTCACTACCCTCTTGTAGACCTTCCCTTTTACTCTTACTGGTACTCGTCTGTCACAAATCACTCCTGACACTCTTCTCCACCCACTCCATCCTGCCTGTACTCTCTTCTTCACCTCTCTTCCACACTCACCATTACTCTGAACTGTTGATCCCAAGTACTTAAACTCATCCACTTTCGCCACCTCTTCTCCCTACATCCTCACCATTCCTCTATCCTCCCTCTCATTAACACACATATATTCTGTCTTAGTCCTGCTGACCTTCATTCCTCTTCTCTCTAGATCATATCTCCACCTCTCCAGGTTCTCCTCCACCTGTTCCCTACTCTCACTACAGATCACAATGTCATCTGCAAACATCATAGTCCACAGGGACTCCTGTCTGATCTCGTCTGTCAACCTGTACATCACCATTGTAAATAAGAAAGGGCTCAGAGCTGATCCTTGATATAATCCCACCTCCACCTTAAACGCATCCGTCACTCCCACCGCAGACCTCACCGCTGTCGCACTACCCTCGTACATATCCTGTATCACTCTTACATACTTCTCTGACACTCTCTACTTCCTCATACAATACCACAACTCCTCTCTAGGTGCCCTGTCATATGCTTTCCCTAAATCCACAAAGACACAATACAGCTCCTTCTGACCTTCTCTGTACTTCTCCATAAAATCTGTAGTGCTCTTTTCTGGCATGAAACCATACTGATGTTCACTAATCATCACATCCCTTCTTAACCTAGCTTCCACTACTCTTCCCCATAACTTCATGCTGTGACTGAAAAATTTAATCCCTCTGTAGTTACTACAGCTCTGCACATCACCCTTATTCTTAAAAATCGGTACCAAAACACTTTTTCTCCATTCCTCAGGCATCTTCTCACTTTCCAAGATTTCATTAAACAATCTAGTTAAAAACTCCACTGCCATTACACCTAAACACCTCCAAACTTCCACAGGTATGTTATCTGTACCAACAGCCTTTCCATTCTTCATCCTCTTCATAGCTATTCTTACTTCCTCCTTGCTAATCCACTGCACTTCATGATTCACTATCCGCACATCATCCAGCCTTCTCTCCCTCTCATTCTCTTCATTCATCAACCCCTCAAAGTACTCTTTCCATCTGCTCAACACACTCTCCTCGCTTGTGAGTATGTTTCCCTCATTATCCTTTATCACCCTTACCTGCTACACATCTTTACTAGCTCGGTCCCTCTGTCTAGCCAGTTGATACAGGTCTTTTTCTCCCTCCTTAGTGTCCAACCTTTTATACAACTCTTCATACGCCTTATCCTTAGCCTTCGCCACCTCTCTCTTTGCCATGCACCTCATCTCCTTATCATCTACTTTCTTCATCTCTTTGACAATCCCACTTCTTCTTCACCAACCTCTTTCTCTGCATACTGTACTTCTTCATTCCACCACCAGGTCTCCTTGTCCTCCTTCCTCTTTCCAGATATCACACCAAGCACCTTTCTAGCCATCTCTCTTACTAGCTCTGCTGTAGTTTCCCAGCTATTCAGTAACTCTTCACTGCCACCCAGTGCCTGTCTTAACTCTTCCCTGAACATCACCTCACAATTACCCTTTTTCAATTTCCACCACTTGATCCTTGGTGCTGCCCTCACACTCATCCTCCTCTTCTTGATCACCAATGTCATCCTACAAACCACCATCCTATGCTGCCCAACTACACTTTCCCCTGCCACCACTTTACAGTCTCCAATCTCCTTCAGACTGGCCCTTCTACATAAGATATAATCCACCTGTGTGCATCTTCCTCCACTCTTGCATGTCACCCTATGCTCCTCCCTCTTGTTAAAATACGTATTCATCACAGCCATGTCCATCCTTTTCGCAAAATCCACTTGACCTTCTGCATTCCTTTGCTTAACACCATACCTACCCATCACTTCCTTATCCCCTCTGTTCCCTTCACCAACATGCTCATTGAAATCTGCTCCAATCACCAGTCTCTCACCCTTGGGTACAGTCATCACCACTTCATCCAACTCACTCCAAAATTTTTTCTTTCTCATCCATCGCACACCTAACTTGTGGAGCATATGCACTAACAACATTCATCATTACACCATCAATTTCCAGCTTCATAAACATCACTCTATCTGACACTCTTTTCACCTCCAAAACACTTTTAGCATACTGTTCCTTCAGGATCATGCCTACGCTATTTCTCCTCCCATCCACACCATGATAAAACAATTTGAAACCGCCTCCGATACACCTAGCCTTGCTCCCCTTCCATCTGGTCTCTTGCACACACAATATACCAACCTTCCTTCGGTCCATCATATCAGCTAGCTTTCTCCCTATACCAGTCATACTGCCAACATTCAAAGTTCCGACCCTCACTGTCACAGTCCTAGCCTTTACCTGCCATCGGGCATGCCTTCCCCCTCTTCTCCTCCTTCGGCCAACAGTAGCCCAATTTCTGCCTGCACCCTGTTGACCAACAGTACTGGTGGCTGTCGTTGTTAACCCGGGCCTCGACCGATCCGGTATGTATTTCTGTACTGTTGTCTGCATGTATGATTTGGCAAAATTTTTCACCAGATGCCCTTCCTGACGCAACCCTCCCCATTTATCCGGGCTTGGGACCGGCACAAAGGAATGCACTGGCTTGTGCATCCCCAGTGGCTGGGTTAACCTATAACCCTGAACAATTTTATAAATTTGATTATGAAATAGACTTTAAAATATGACGATTGTAAACCTCATTTATATTTTGGGTCTGCAATCTTTATCAGGCTTACTCAAGGTGATTTGTTTTTCCACACAATGGCATGATACATTTATTATTATTATTATTATTATTGTTATTATTATTATTATTATTATTATTATTATTATTATTATTATGCTGTGAAGTGCTATTAAGGAAATACAACTTAAGAAGAAACATCATTGTCATTGAGCGTCAGGTTTGAGCAACATAAAGTTTTTTTTTATTTATTTAAATTTGTGGGTAGAACACCAATCAAAAAATGTTAAATTTAGGCTCAGTCCATATGTTTTTGTATGTCTAGAATGCTTTTAACATAATTTAATACTGAATTTAAATTACATGAGATAAATTTTTTATATCCTGTGGGTATTTAAATATCCAGATATTCAGTCTGTTTATAATTTAACTTCAAAATTACCTGCCACGTTTCCTTAAGTGTGCTAAAAACTAATTGCCATTAACCTAGATTTTTCAGTATTGATTTCATAAATGGATACTTTATTAAATTATTACGTGCCATTTTAGAATGATATATCAGTAAATCCATCCATACACTCAGATATTGTCATTTTTTAAATGAATGTACCTGTATAAACCCTACACTTCAGTTTATGCACTATTGAAAATAATAGGTATTCTACGTTGAAGTTAAAGCGATGAGAGGAGTGTAGAAATCCACGATGTGTACCTGACCAAACCGTGTAGACAACTTACTATAGAGATTTGTTATAGATTGAGTTTGGAAAGGTAAGTTTAACTAATAGTTTTAAAAGGAAGGGATTGTTTATCCTGTCAAAAGTTTTAGATGCAGCCAGTGCATATATTGCTTCTGCAGAATTTTCTAGTATCAGTGAAATGTTATGGTTTCTGAGATTAGACTTTTATCCTTTGCTTGTCAACCCTGGATGAAACTTGGTATGAATGAGGATGTTATTAGTTTTCAAACAGATTGAATTTTGTGTAAGTAGTATGGCAAAATTAGTCATAATCACATTTCTTTTTTTAGCGAGCCAGTATTATTATTTTTAATTAGTGAAATATTAGTCTTTAAAATAAAAAGTTGTAACTGATAAGCTAAATATGTATCAGTGCTACCCTTAGTCATAATATTAGTATACATTTCCATCAGGAACATTTGATGACATTCCATACACATGGAGGCTGTACATCCTAGCTGGTTCAGATTTGTTTGTTTGAGTAATGTCTTGCAAAACCTCCCCTGCCCACAGAAACATGGGCCTTCCATACACCACTTGCTGTTATTATTTAGGATAGTTCCATTATATATAGATAAATAATCATATCCTAGCCTTTCGTGTCAGTATTTAGATTGCTATATATATATCTTGAAAAGTTTGGACAAACCTCTCAGAGTGGTATTGCAAGTTATACCTTCACAATTAACATATTGAATGTAATTGTTAAGCTTTGCTATTTTAGATATTTGTCAGTTGTTATCAAATAATATGATTTCTTTATGAAGACCTTGTTCATGTTTTGGTCATATTCAGAGTATACTTTTCAATATATTGATAGCTTACAGTCTGGCACTTTATTTGCATACTGCAATACTCAAAAGAAGTTACTAAACTAAATAGTGCTGTTGGGTCACCCCTGAAAAGAGGCAGATCTGCCTAGTGGGTTTACTCATTTAACAAAAAAATAATAAAATATTTAATTTTGTTTTATATTTTTAGAGAAGAGGTAGTTTATTTATCCCAAATATATTTTCTAGTTCCTTAATTTTATGTTGTAGCTGTTAATCATGTTCCCTTTTGCGTTATTTGTTTATGCTTATAGTTTAATGATATCAACCCAGACTACAGTCTTGAAACCTGGACCTTACATCTAGCAAAATATATGAATATGTCTTGAAATTAATGCTAAGTGGATTATTATTGCATTGCCTTTTGCCACCAAATGACCAGTAATCTGTGGAAAATCAGAGACCAGTCCAATAGAGTTATGCCTGTTTCAGGAGTGTGTCCTTTGTGGATAGTTTTACCATAGCTACTTGCTTATTAGTTCACACCCATAGATTAAATTGGGAAGCCACAGAGGTTGGGTGTTCTTTCCTAGCCTTGTATGATCACTGAAATGTACTAAGGGAAGTTCAAGTGCCATCTGTGTGAGCACTGGAGATTTTCAGAATTGATCTGTGGTGGGGATAGCAGAAGATGAAATTCCAAGAGTTTTTTTTTATTGTATTAGGTCTTCACCGATCAGTTGATGTGTGTATGTTATTTACACTGAGTGCATTCTCACCACTGTACTTTTCCTCTCATCCAAGGAAAAAGCTAGCAACATCTTTTTCAAGATGCCTTTTACAGTTGGTTCCCATCTCATGTGGTCATTGTTTTGTAGTCATTCCTCATGTTCGATTAGGTTGTGTGTTATCTGTCCTTTTCTCTCTTCCCTGCACTTGGGTTATCAAGGTATATTTTCCTATTGTTCGCTGTTATTTCTCAACAGTCTTACTTTTCTGATCTCCTTATCAACAGTTTTTAGGATCATTTTAATATCTGTTGCAATAAAAAACACAAAGCTTCCTAACCCATAAAGTTGCAGTGTGACCCACTGAACCTGCAACAGAAATATTGCTCTCTCTCATTTTTTTTTTTAAATTTTCAATTTTCCATTTGTTGTGCAATTGTTAGTATGTCAGCACAGTATCACATGTTAAAGTACATAGTATTAAAGACAAAAATCATCAGCTATCTGTAAAAAGCTAAACAAAGCTCATCAGATAAAGCACAGGTAGTTAAGATGCATTACTATATAAAATAGTTTATCAAAGCAATAAATAATGAGAGAACAGGATTTTGTGCATGTAACACTTCATCAGAGTAACCATGTTTTGTGCAAAAATAATTGTAATAACCATCCTTTCTGAAACAGCCTGTGAGCCACTTTCAGAAAAAAATGTGACAAATACTGTCAGTGCCTTTACATAACATCATACTTATACATTATAAAGTAGCATTTACTTAGTACATGAAAGTTATTTTTTAAAGGTCTTGTTTTAATTAATAGAAATCATGAATATGTAATATGATCATTGCCTTAAATCCCTCCTTTGAGGCAGACATATATGATTAAAGGAGAAATTAAATGTGTCCTTAATGAAGTCAGTGTTTTTAAATATGGACATGCTACTGTTAGTTTACCATCTTCAGGACCCAGCTCTGGTCCAGGCTTCTTCATAATGTACCTATATAACACACTTCAAATAATGGTAAAACTATATACAAACTTCTGTCATACAACTAGAAGTAAAACAGGCACAATTTCTTACTCTAGCTTTTTAACTTCAGCCATTACTGGGAGATAAATCCTTTATTGCCACTCAATGCACCCTATAAATAATATTGGAACCCATATGTAGGTAGTTCCTTAAAGACACACGCACACACACACACACACACACAATGATGGTCTTTGAACCAACATGTTATACATTTAATGGTAGAACCAGTAACACTTATATTGCATACTGATAGGGTACATCTAAGTTCATGTATTGTAGAATTAATCTAGCTTCTAATTTATTTAATACCATCTGAAAGTACCCCCCCCCCACTGTGTAGCTTTACAGAGTTTAATACTAAAGATCTGAACTAATCAAAGCTACCAACATGTTCTAATAATGCATATGCAGCTACTGGACTTGACAGCATTACTAGCATGCTTTTGTATTCTTCTCTTTGGAGTACACTTAGCTTGTCTTAGCTATCATTTAGCTGAATTACAGGCACATTTACTAGCGTATATAAATTTACTGCTTTTATGTGAGTATTCCCTTTTATTATTAACTGAGAGTTTTCAAAACATAATGACACACACATATGCACAGATCTCAACAAAACACAAAATATAGTAGAACCAAACCACAGCCAATATACAACATAAAATAACGTTTAATGGTAAGTGCTTTCGCGACAGATTTTGCCACTTCATCAGACAAAAAAAAACACATCACTCAATATTGTATCCAATAAAAATTCAGAAACAATTAACAATCAGTTAAAATCAATTGCAAGGCAATCAATATTAAAAATCATAGACATTAATATTCTGATGAAAATGCAAAATCTGTTGCGAAAGTGCTTACCATTAAAAGTTATTTTATATTGTATATTGGCTGTGGTTTGGTTCTACTATATTTTGTGTTTTGTTGATTTATGTGGGTTAGTAGAACCATTTACCTGCACCACGCTCTATTTTTACATAATGCATAGATATCTTGAACAACATTCACTTTATAAGGCAGCATTCTTCTGTATTCAAAGGTCTAGTGAAAGAAAATACAGGTTTGTAAGGTAACATCTCAAATTCAGAAGGGTTGCAATTAAATGTGGTGGATGTGCAGTGTTTGCATGCAAGAATGCATTTAGCCAATGTTTCTTTCTGAAATAACTTGATTGGTATCATGTTACCCATACTACCATAAATTGTCAGATCCAAAACCTCTACAGATTTGCTCGTGATTTTATGGGTGAATGTGAAAATCCATTGGTTGCAGTTTTACTTTTACTAAAGCTTGCTGCATCAACTTTACTTCCCTTACACAAAATAAAAGAATCTACTATATAGCACATGTATATTACTACATTTTGAGACAAACGATTGATTGATTGATTATATATAAAACTAAACTCTTTCCGAATTCTGACATAAAGATGTTTAGCTGTGATGCAGCAAATGGGACACCCATGGCAGTACCTTGCTACAGCAGAAAGTGCTTTTGACCCATCTTGAAATTATGTTGTTTGGCACAGAAATGCAAAAGAGATGGCACATGAGGGTCATTCACCTAAAAATTGAGCCCTTAAACCAAATACATGTAGTATACTGAAATATAAACTTTTGACATCTACAGGTAACCAAAAAGTGTTTCCTGCCATTTTATATTCTTTACCTTTGAAACTACTACTACTTCTTTCAGCTTTTCCCAGTTAGGGGTCGCCACAGCGGATCATTTGTCCGCTCGTAATTGGCAGTGGAGTTTTACGGTGTTGAGTTGCCAGCCTGGCGCCCGACCTTCCACAGAAGGCACACACACACACACACACACACACACACACACACACACACACACACCCCGAGGGCCACACACACACACACACACACACACACCCCGAGGGCCAATTTAGTGTGTCCAACCCACCTACAGCATCTTTGGGATGTGGGAGGAAACCGGAGCACCCAGAGAAAACCCATGCTGCCACAGGGAGGACATGCAGACTCTGCACAGAAGGCACCCCAGCCGAGGATCGAACTGGAGAATCTCTTGCTGTGAGGTGACAACACTAACCGCTGCACCACGAGGGCCGCCCATTCTTTACCTTTGAAACTACTTTTCTTAAATTTTTTTGTATATGACTCGGACATGTGAGCAAAATCTTTTAAGAAGCTATCTAACAATAAACCTATGTTTTGCTGAAAACTACTCATTACAGAGGCTATAAGCCTACCAGGAAGATTCCACATGTTCTTATGAATCTTTGGAGTAATATAAAACACAGCATCATTGGGACATTTAATGTATACTTTTGAGACATCTTCATTGCTTAAGAAGCCTAAAGAACAATCTTATTTCAAAAGTTCAAACAATGCATTATTATTTAGCATTTTACAAATTACTCTATGCCCAGCTGTATTCCTTTTCATAGTTTAATATTGTATAGCACATACTAATATTATCACATATATTTTTCATAATGTACATCTGTCTGTATTTCTACAGCTTTGCAGAATACATCCTTTAAACCTATATATTTCAGCAAAATAATTTTATTATCTAGCAATTTGGACTATAGGTTAGGTACTGTATTTCCTACTGGGGATTGATAATAGAATATAGGCAAAGGGATAGGAGAGTTCTAAGTGCAAGACAAGCTTTGGTAGAGTTTCTTATTGAGTCTGGTGCAGAAATTGTCATTAAAAAAGGGATACTTAGTAGAGCATATAAAATATTGCATGATAACAATAAGAGACGTTACAGAAGACTTAGAGAATGGAAAAAGTCAGTATACAAAGCAACAATGGGAGGCCATCACTATGGTCCCCACATATGCAGTGAAGTCCAAAAGGTTTAAGATTTTTGCTTGGACATATTTGCGTAGGTATTTTAATACCCCAAACAGCCTTCTGAAAAATTTTCCTCAGATAGACAGAAAATGCTAGAGGAGTGATGAGAAAGAAAGAGGGGTAACTGGTAGCATGTTTTTTTTTTCAGAATGTAAAGACTTAGCAGATTTTAAAAACTACCTACAGAATACTTTTTCAGACATGAAAGGAGTAAGTTGTTGTAACTAAGCAAATTATTCTTTTGAGCTGGGATTTGGGATCTTAATGGGCCAGACATAGTAAGGCCTTCCTACGTTTAATGTTGTTGGCTGCAAAATTAGCAATTTCTAGAAAATGTAAATCAAAACCTAAACCAACCATAATAGAAATATTGTATATTGTAAAGGAGATAAAATAACTGTACACGAGATCTTTAGAAAAGAGAAGGTGCAAATTATATAGAAATAAATTGAGTTTATGAGGACAATACATTCAGAAAGTGTTCAGCAGGAGGAGTGAAATTTAAGGGGAGGCAGTTGTTGAGCAATTTCTGTAACTTTGGAATGAACAAAAATTGTTAAAATGTAGACTGCATGAAAACAAAGGAAATGTTAGTATTATCTGATTTCTATTACTGCACCTATGTCAACTTTTTTTACTTTTGTTTAATGAAGATCTTCTTCTTCTTCCTCTTTCGGCTTTTCCTGGTTAGCAGTCACCACAGCGGATCACCTGCCCTCTCATGACTGGCAGTGGAGTTTTATGGTGTCGAGTTGCCAGCCTGGCGCCCAACCTTCCACGGAAGGCACACACACACACACACACGCACTCATGCCTAGGGCTAATATAGAGTGTCCAATCCACCTACAGCATGTCTTTAGGGTGTGGGAGGAAACTGGAGCACCTGGAGGAAACCCATGCGACCACAGGGAGGACATGCAGACTCCGCACAGAAGGCACCCCAGCCGAGGATCAAACCGGAGAACCTCTTGCTGTGAGGTGACAACGCTAACCGCTGCACCACTGTGGCCACTACACTTTTGTTTAATGAAGATATTTAAAAAAAAAAAAAAGTCAGTACACCAGATATCTAGAATCCTCTAGATATTGTCTGGCATTTAGGACATAGGATTAAGTCTCTGAGATGTTAAGGAGTTGCTTCATGTACATATGCATACATTTCCAAGCAAAAATCTTAAACCTTCTAGACTTTGTTGCATACTTGGAAGCCATGCAAGATGCCCTTCTAGTGTTCCTTGGCATATTGCCTTTCCATTCTGTCTTCCCAATCTTTACTAACCTTCTCTGATTAAATCAGTCATGCAATATTTTATATTCCCCACTGTTTTTAACAGCAAATTTTGTTCTAGACTCAACTAAATAAACTACTAGAGCTGGGCTTTCATTTAACAATCATGTGTCCCTTTCTTTTTGCCTAATCTCTTGTTATCAGTCACTGGTTGGGAAGGTAGTCTGTAACTTGCAATCCAATTTCTGCTTGGCTTCATTCTACTTTATTATCTTTCTCTCTCATTTTCCCTCAAAACCTTGGTTCCTCTGCTAATTCTCTCCAGTAAATGGTAGCCCCTTCTTGCCTCCTTTCTTTACCCCTGCTTGTAGTCACCCTGTTGGTTAAATCTCCATTTCCATGCTGCCTTAATTTTTAGAATACTTACTGCTACTTCATGAATATAATATTCTGTATGGTTGTTACTGTCCTTAAGGACCTGCATCCAACATTCTTCTCTCTCTCTCTCTGTCTCCTTACTTCTCGAACTCCCCCCCCCCCCCCATTTCATCATCCCTTTCCACTTTGTATTATAACCTGCTGCTTCTGTTATGTATGTGAGCTGTAACTGCATAGTTCTAAAATGTTCATTCAAGTCTAATAAACCTGAACTGCCTTGTCTTATGGAGATAATGATCTTATCCCAATTAACTTTTGCCCCCACCCTAATTAAATTCCTTCAATTCTTTAATAATTATGGTCCACAACTTCTCTTAGGTTTATAGGTTCATACCTGAATACTAGGCTAACTTCCCTGATAAACCAAGATCAGAATCAAACCCTTTACCTTGTGTCGACGAGGCAACGATCTTAACCATTATGCCAAACCAGTGTTTGTTGACAAAAATATACCTGACCTGTGCATAAAACTAAAGGTGCTCGAAAGATTTCCATTGCTTATATCGCATTGGCAATATCCATAAGAAAAAGCTTCTAGCATCTCAATTTTTATATTATCTTTTATTTCTCTTTTCCCACATATTCTTAGCTCGTTTTTTAATCCATGCACCTAAGTACTTAATCTTATTATGTCCCTATAAGTATGGGTATTGCTGAACTGATTCATGTGTGGGTACATAATGTACTAGCTTAGGCTTTGTTATAGCTTCATTTATTTTATATCCTGAAAATAAAATATTCCACAACACTGAGCTGTTCTTTTTTGGATGTATCAAGTGCAAAGTAGTATCATCTGTGAATAAAGCTAATGTTACTTGATTACCGTACCATTTATATCCTGTAATTTGTGGGCCCCTTATTTTCTGTGCTAATGGCTCTAAATATAAAACAAATAACGAAGGGGGAAAAAAGACACTCCTGCCTTCTTCCTCTGTTCAAACACAGCTTGACAGAGAGGAACTCTCTCTCCTTGATTCTTGACTCATAGCCTTCATACATCCTCTTAGTTAACCCTATTATTCAACTACAGAATGCAAATGTTTTCATTGCCCTACTCATAAAAAACTGACGCTATTAAAAGGCTTTCTCTCCAACAAAACCCACCAACAATAGTGACGATGTTCTTCATCTCACATTGCTGCAGTCCTTACACTTGGGTAGTCCGCTGTCCACGGTCGGCCCGAATATCAAAGTATAAGGCTGATGTCGGTCAGGGCGCATTTAACTGACGTCAGGACGTCAGGGTATAAATGCGCATGACCGGCGTCATATCCTCAGTCTTTTTTGCCGCATGGTCCGATGCAGAAGCAGCATTGCAAGTGCCGGTTGGCGTTCTGAGATTTTTCGATTTAGAAGTTTCAGACCGAGTTCAAAGTTGGCTAAGTACCTCGTTGGGGAATATTTTAGTTTTTCTTGCCTCAGTCATTTACCGGATGTCAGAAAAGTTAATAATTGCGTTTCTTGTGGGAAACAGATACCGCATAGAGATTATCATACTTTGTGTATTCCTTGCTTAGGGCCTGAGCACGACGTTGTTGGCTGTCGCTCTTGTGCTAGATTTAATAATCGCACTATAAAGAGAAGGTTGGATTGTGCAAGGTTAGTCTTTGGGAAGTGGTGCAATTATAAAATGCCGTCGGATGCTCCGACGCCCGCTTCCTCGAAGAAGAGCAAGGACAAGACAGTTAAGCCTAGGCTAGAAGAACCGTCTGTACCGGACGCCGGTTCTTTAGAGGTGTCGGTGGAGCCGGTGGCTCCACCGGAGATTTCTTTGTGTTCCCAGAGTGAGACCTTATTATTGCAAGATGTGGCCTCTCAGGAGGCAAGTCAGGCTGAGGGGGCTTCTCAGGTTATTATACTCCCCTCCCTTCCTAAGGTGGCTAGGCCCTCTCCTTCTGTTTCTAAGGCTTCTCCCAGGGGCAGGCCAGGTTTAGCTTCAGTTGGTTTTGCCCCTAGCTCTTCAGGTACTATGCCCAAGAAGCATATGCTTAAAATGGCAGAAGATTTGATTACTTTGATTAGGGGTTCTATGCCCCTCCTGCTAAGAGACCTAGGGTGGAGCCTGAGCTGGGGGTTTTGAGCAAGCTTCGATGTTTCAGAGTCTTCGGCTGAAGACTTGCAGGAGTACTCTCCTTATTCTGATTCTGATGTGGATGATTCTACTCCTTCTGCTACTCCTCCTGAGGATTTTTCTTTTTCAGAAACCCTTCATTCCATGAGGGAGCATTTTAAGTGGGAGGGTCAGGACTTCTCTGATTCCAGGAAACGGCTTAGGGAATTTCTGTTTTTACCCCAGCATAGGCCTTTGGCTATACCTCCTGTTTTGGATGTAGTGGAAGATGTTTTTACAGAGGCTTCTCTTAATCCTGATTCTTTGCCTCCTGCTCCTGTTAAGCCGGATAGGTATTACAGGGTGCCTGAAGTTCACAAGTATCTTTTTAAGAGTCCTAGGGCAGACCCAGAAACTGTTAGCCAGGGGCCTAAGGGTGTTAAGGCTTCTGTTGTTAAGAATCCGGTTCCTACAGACAAGGAGGCTAGGGCCTTGGATAGATGGGGAAAGAAAGTTTATACTTCTTCCACTCTTGCTATGAGGGCTCTGAATTGCCAGTTTCACATGTTGAAATACCAAAACTATCTCCTTTCACAATTGAAGTCTAAGGTTGATGCTCTTTCAGTAGGTATTGATTGTAAAGAGTTGCAAGATTTAGTACATGTTTCTGAACAGGTGGGTAAGCATTCTTTGCAATGTGGTTTTGATGCTGTACAGGCCTCGCCTAGGGTGGCTGCCACTGGGACTGTTCTTCGCAGGCACGCCTGGCTGAGGGATCAGAATTTGTCTGAACATGTTAAAACAAGGATTTTAGATGCTCCTTTACAATCTGACGTGTTGTTTGGTCCTCCTGTTGAGACAGTCTTAAAGAAAATGGAAGACAAGGCTAAGTCTATGCAGACTGTTAAAGATTTTTTGCAGGTCCAGCCTCCAAAGTTTAGTAGAAATTGGCCTACTAAGGGGTGGACGTATCCTTCTTATGATTCCCAGTCTAGGGGTAGATCTAGACGTGGTAAGGGCAGAGCTCAGGGCTCTTTCAGGCCTAGAACAGGGAGTTCTCCTGCACAGGCTTCGGTGAGGGCAGGGGTCAGTCCTTTCGTAAGCAGACCCAATGACCTACCTTTTCAGCTGCCAGAGCCTGCTCATCTGGCAGCACCTTTGGGAGGAAGGTTGGCACTTTTCAAAGAAAATTGGAGTTTAATTACCCAGGACAGATGGGTATTGGATATCATACACCACGGCTACAGGTTTTATTTCCATACCTTGCCTCCTTTCAAAGGCATGCCAGACGTTCCTCCTCAACAAAGAATAGAGGCTCACAAACAGGTTTCTCTGTTGCTCCAACTAGGGGCCATACAGCCGGTCCCTCTGCCAGAAGTGGGCCTAGGATTTTATTCTCGCCTGTTCCTAGTACCAAAGAAGGGGAACACGTGGAGACCAATTTTGGATTTATCTATCCTCAACACTTATCTGGACATTCCCAAGTTCAAAATGTTGACGTTGCAGCAGCTTTTACCTCTGCTGGGCAAAGATCATTGGATGGTAACTTTGGATCTCAAGGAGGCTTACCTTCATGTTCCTATCAGACTCAGTTGCAGAAAGTATCTGCGTTTTCGAGCTGGGACTTCTCACTATCAGTTCTCTGCATTGCCCTTTGGTTTATCTACTGCCCAGAGTGTTCACGAAAGTTCTGGCTCCAGTGATAGCCTTCTTCAGACTAAAAGGAATACAGATCTATCCTTATTTGGACGACTGCCTAATTCTGGCTCAAGGAAGGGAAGAGCTTCTTCGCCATTTGGAATATGTGATAGCAGTGCTAAGATGCCTAGGGTATTCTGTGAACGAAATAAAGTCCAGTCTAGTACCCTCTCAAGACATGTGCTTTCTGGGTGTGAGACTGAATACAGCAGCCCAGATGGCCTTTTAACCCCGGACAAACAAAAGAGTCTATCCCTTTACTTCCATCAACTATCTCATCAGTCCGGGCTGACTGCATGGACAGTCCTTCAAGCCTTAGGGTTCATGGCATCTTGTATTCTGGTGCTTCCCAATGCCAAACTGCATATGAGGAAGCTACAATGGTATCTCAAGATGTATGGACACAGCACTGCCAGGATCTGGACACTGTCATTCAAATAATACCTTGCATTCAGAAGGAATTTTTGTGGTGGGCTCAGGAATGTCACCTAAACAAGGGACTCTCTGTGACCCGCCAGAGGCAAGTCAGATTTTAACGACAGATGCCTCAGACAAAGCTTGGGGAGCTCATCTAAATGGAAAGTGGATACAAAACAAGTGGCCTGTCAGACTACGACATCTACATATCAACATGAAGGAGATGTTAGCAGTCCAGTTTGCATTAATAGCTTTCAAGGAATTCCTTCTTCCAGGACAGGTGTTGATTCTAACAGACAACACAACTGTCATGTGGTACATCAACAAGCAAGGGGAACGATTCTTATCCTCTATGCAGGCAAGCAATGATTTTGTGGGAGACTGCTCTCAGTTTACAGCTCAATCTTCAGGCAAGGTTTCTGCCAGGAGCACAGAACTCCTTAGCAGATGTGTTGAGCAGACAATTATGGATCCCCACGAGTGGAAATTGGATCCTCATGTATTTCAGAAATTGACAGTGTCATGGGGAACTCCAGACATAGATCTGTTCGCTTCTCCACTAAACCATCAGCTGCCAAAGTTTTGCACGAAAAGGTTTCATCCCACAGCTTGGAGAGTGGATGCTCTTTCTTTCAATTGGAACAATCTTCATGTGTATGCCTTTCCACCTCTGCCTCTCCTCCCAAAGGTACTTCTGAAGGTCAGACAGGACAAGCCAAGGATGATTTTAATAGCTCCAGATTGGCCTCGACAGCACTGGTACCCATTACTAAGAAGTCTAGTACGGAAGCCTCCATGGCCTTTGCCTTCGATTCCACACCTGTTGTCACAGGAGGACAGCCATTTGCTCAATGTCAAGCTTCACTCTCTGCACCTAACAGCCTGGCATATTCTGTTTTGAACCATAATGGGCCTCCACTTCCTCAGCAAGTTTTGAATGTTATTTTGGAAGCTAGAAGGCCTAGTACAAGGAAAGTGTGCGCTGATAAATGGAAGAGATTTTTATTTTGGAGTGCAGCAAAGATTTTGATGTTTCTGAGCCTAATTTGTGTGTGGCTCTTCAATATCTTACTGAGTTACTAGACAAAGGTTTGTCTTTCTCTTCTATTAAAGTTCATGCTGCAGCAATTTCAGCTCACTATGATTGCGACCCGCCATTGTTTTCTCATCCTTTGTTCAAGCAATTTCTTAGAGGGGCAAAGAATATAAGACCCCCACAAAGAGCTCCTACTCCTGCTTGGGATCTCAATTTTGTGTTGGAGAAACTCACTCTACAACCTTTTGAGCCTGCAGCTACTGCTGAGTTGAAATATTTATCATGGAAGACTGCTTTTTTGTTGGCCATTACCTCGGCAAGAAGGGTTTCTGAATTACAGGCCCTTATGGCAGTTGAGCCTTTCTTGATTTTCCATAAGGATAGGGTATCATTACGTACTAATCCTTCCTTTATGCCTAAGGTGGTTTCTAGTGTGGCTTTAAACCAGACTATTCATTTGCCTACTTTTATGCAAATCCCCAAAATAAGGGGAAAAGATTTTGCACACTTTGGATGTACACAGGCAGTTGCGTTATTATTTGGACAGAACTAAAGGGTTCAGGCAGTCTCAGCAGTTGTTTGTTTCTTTTGCTTTGAGTTCTCAGGGCAAGCCTGTGTCAAAACAAACTATTTCTAAGTGGATAGGGTTTTGCATTGCTTTCTGTTATTCCCATCATGGCAAGGAGGTTCCAGCTGGGATTAGGCCTCATTCCACTAGGGCTACTGCCACTTCAACAGCTTTTTTGAGGGGAGTGGCAACCAAGGATATTTTGGAGGCAGCTACTTGGAGTTCTGTGCATACTTTCTCTAGGCATTATCACCTGCCACTTTACTCTAAGTCCAGGGCTGGTTTTGCCACTGCGGTTTTGCAGGGCATTTTGGCAGCTCCTGCTTCCTTATAGTTAGCCATCCTCCCTTACCTCTGCTTTGGGATTCTACCCAAGTGTAAGGACTGCAGCAATGTGAGATGAAGAACATAGTACAGTTTTGTACCTACCATAAATGTAGATGTTCGAAGATCCACATTGCTGCAGTCCAATTTACCCTCCCTCCTTCCCCTCTTTAATTGGAGGTGGTTGTGTGGGTTGGGTTGTACATGTTGTGTATATTGTATATATTGTACATATAGTTAGTGCAAGGGTGGTTGGTTATTTGTTTGCTGTCTTTTGGTTTTGACCTTTATTTTTAAGGTCTTCTGACATCTGGGGCAAGAAAAGACTGAGGATATGACGCCGGTCATGCGCATTTATACCCTGACGTCCTGACGTCAGTTAAATGCGCCCTGACCGACGTCAGCCTTATACTTTGATATTCGGGCCGACCGTGGACAGCGGACTACCCAAGTGTAAGGACTGCAGCAATGTGGATCTTCGAACATCTACATTTATGGTAGGTACAAAACTGTACTTTTCTTACCTTCTGCTTTTCTTTGGATCATCATTGTTCTATTAATGTTGTAAAATGTTTGCCTCCCCTCCACAAAACTACACTGATCCGTTATCTATTAATTTTGGCAACACCTTTGCCATTCTGTTAGCTAGTACAGACATGCGCTTTGTAATCATGGTTTAATTCAGATGTATTAAGATGAGTAAGCACTTTCTAAGAACAGCATTACTGGTAGACCTTCGAGTAGATGGTGCCCATGGCTGCAATATATGGATACTGCAGATGTGCTGTAAGTTACTTCTTTTCCCCTGCAAAGTCTGGAATGTTGATTTAAGTTACAGAACTGTAGATTTATTATGGGCATTACCTTTGTTTCCTGGGTCTGAATTTTCAGTATTACCAGGATAACAGACTATTATTTAAATCCACTATATTGATTCCACCAAAGATTTTAGACCTATAAAATTTAACAGTTTTAGCGAGTCATTTATTGTATATGTTATGTGCATTTGCACTGTTTTTCATTTTGCAATTAACTTGTCTTGAGCATTAGGGATTAGATTCTATGTTTGTTATTTAGCAATTTGTTGCATAATAGAAGTCTTAAAAATTAAATAATTTGTTCATTGCCCCCAGTTCCTTCAAGGGCATCCCTCCAACTCTGAGGCTCAATGCAGTCTGTCCCCCCCTCTTAACTCATTCTCTCTCTGGTGAAGCTTTTTTAAGGTTTTTTTTTTGTACTCTCCCAGTGGGCATGCTCTGAGCCTTCTAAAAAATTGTTATTTGTTCATAGTTTAAACAAATATTCATATCTCTAGAACCATAGGTGTTGCTAGAAAACTATAAATGGCAAACTGTTCAACACAGCGTAACCTTTACAGTGGTTGCATTCATTCAGTTCTAGGTCTTAAACTGGATTTTATAAGCCACAATAACTGCAATAAATGTGGATTAGGTAGTGTTGTATAACAAGTTTATAATATCTCAGTAACCATTCAAGCAACAAACACAACTCCAGCAGCATTTTCTTCATACAGCTGTGAACTTTCCTATGAGGTTAAGCGGTTTTGTTTGTGTCACTTGATAGTTGAGATATTTAGAGAAATATGAAAATTATTGCAATATGAATAAATGATATGCAAATAGTATCCAATATCTGTTAATCTGCACTAGACAGAGGTCATTATCGATACAGCTGTGTTTGCCATTGTGTAAATTTTAAGATGAAATCTTCTACAGCTGAGTATGCAGCAATGTTTAGAGGCATCACTAGGCTGTAATAAGTTTAAAAACTAATGAGTTGCAAGGCATTTCCTGACACTCTTAAAATAAATAATGGACTATAATGTATTTCAAACTTACCTTGTTAGAGATGTGTGCTCAATGTTATCTTTGTTTAAAAAAAAGGATTTCTGAAGACTCAGTTTGGGCATTTAAAATCAAAGCAAATCTGTGACCGTAATGAAGCTAAAGATTTTATTTATTTGCTTAATTTGTTGACAGGGTTTGTCCCATGTTTCTTGGGGACCTGAGGTGGTCTGGGTACATACTGTGACAAATTTACCCAAGACTCTGGGGAAAATCTTCTGCTGTTCAGAGGGGGGTGCTGTAAAGTAGTCTCTAGTTGAGTAGAGGGAATGCAGAGGGACCTCAGTATGTTGGAGTTACAGGAGGATAGGCAGTTCACTTGATAGTATTATGGTTTAGACCTTAATGTAGAAAATGAAAAACTAGAACAACTAGAAGTAGAACACTTGGTTGAGTTTGATGCGGTTAGTGATCTGAACAAAACTGCATCGGGAACAGTATGATCTACCATTGTGAAGTGGATCAAGAAAGTATATACTTCTACATACTATGAGACATTTCAATGGCCCTTCAGTTGAGTCCTAAAAGTAGCTGGAGAATAACATGAATTACCAGAGAGCGACAGAGTACCCATATGGGAGTCAAAAGTCAGTAAGAGGTGGAAGTAAGACTGCAGAAAGTGAGAGATGAACTTTCTCTCAAATGCTTTCCAGTAATGTAATCACAACACAAGTTGAGCAATGCAGAAATGTGCATTTAAGATTCATTGGAAGCTGTGACACAGTCCCAGGCAGCTGTTTTATCTGGAGTACTGTTCTGAGGCCTGAGTGACTTACTGCATCTGATATTCAAGTGATTGTATATATTGGGAATGAAATTATGAACAGTATTTCATTTGAACACAAAATTGTATTTTTTTTTCTAGAATTCTTTGAAGAAAAACAAGGAAGCTAAGCCTTGGAGGGTTTTTGCATTTCATAATGCAAATGTCAAAAGGAAGAGACTTGCAAGTCTTTTTCGGAAATGAAATGGTTTGAGGAAAGAGGCGAAATACATATGCCCTTTTTTTGAAACAATTTTGGAGATGAGAAAGACTACAGTGTTATGTGGAGTGGAGGTTGGAAATGTAGGTTAGCTTAAAAACATGTAAAAGAATATTGTTTCACTGTTAATATATTATGTAATGAAGAAGAGGATTGTTATTTTACAGAAGAAACTTGAACTGTGTCATTCACAATAAAGAGTATTTAAGTGAGTAATGAAATAAATAAAGTTTATGTGGGAGAGAGGACAACTGAGATAGAAGTGCAGACCAAAGTGTTCCAGATGTTTAGTGAAGGACATATAACAGGGCAAAGAATAAAAGGAAAACACAAGAGTGGATAACAATTATGTTAATGTGGAAATAATTAAACAGGAGAGAAGAAAGGATGTGAGGAATGGAAGGCATACTTGTAGAACAAATGATTTAATAATAATTTAAAAAGGGAAAGCTTGAAAGAAGTTAATGGCTGAGTAGTATTTTCCCTTTTCAATGTTTGGGGGCATTTTGTTGGATAGAAGGGCAAAAAAATAAAGATGGCAACTTGTGAATGTTGATAAGGAGATTGATGCATGTAGAAATAATAACACAAAATAATGCTGAATGAGAAGATTTTCAGTATATATACTGTGATTGGAAAAGAGAAAAAAAAACATTTTTAATGAACATTTCTAAGAATAAAAATGAAAATGTAATTTGTGTATATGATTTAAATTAAAGTATAAGTGGAAAAAGAAAGAACGAATTTGAAACAGTGATTGAAATTATCTGTTGTCGTCATCAGTGCCCATTTTCACCATTTATACATAGTCATGGTGTTGTGTCACCGTGTTTCTTAATTTAGAGCCACTCTCCCACATTCTTGAACAGTCATGCCTGAGTGTCACAGGTCTTCTTTCACACAATCCATCTATTTTTGCACATGTCATGTTCATCTTTTCCTGCTTTCTTCCTGATCCCTCTCAAAATTGTATTAAGTTCTCTTCTGCTTTCCTACTTGTGTCCAAGCCATGGTACTCTGTTCTCCTTGAACTTCTCTGCTGCTTGTGCTACTTGGACATTTGCTCTGATCATTTCTCTTCATCTGTCCCCCAGTGTGCTTTCTTTTACCCATCTCCAGCATTTCATATTTCTTACTTCACGCTTCCTCATCTGTTCTGTCCTCACTGCACAGATTTCTGTACCATACATTAGTAGTGGTTATGCCACATTTCTGTCCACCTTACTTTTCAGCTTCTGTGACATTCTTCTGTCACATAGTATCCCTAACACTTTATATAGTTGGCTGCATCACCTCTAATTCTAGCTTTGACCTCCTCATTCAGATATCCTTTCTCATCAACCACACCTCTTAGATACTTCTCTCTCAGTTTAAGCTTCTTCTGATTTCCCTCCATTTCCTGCTATGATCACTCTCTCATCTGTACCTTGTTTCATCCCCTGTGCCTTCAGTTTTGCATATTTGTTGAAGTTACTATTCAGAGTCTACTTGTAATGCTTCATTATCTGCATACGGGGTGGCATTGTTGATCTGCTCCTCCAACCTTTTTGCTAATGCAGTCCATCATCAGTATGAACAGGAGTGGGCACAAAACCAAACCTTATATGCATCTACTCCCACTGGGAACCATTCTGTGAGAATGAACTCTGTTTGTACTCATGCCATTGGATCCTTGTACATATAGCCTACACTAATTCTAGCTTTGTTTCTTTGACCTAAACCATTGCAGGGCTGTGCAAATAGACTTTTTACATGCTTTCTCCAAGTCTAGGAATACCCATTTGGACCTTTTTCTTATCTCCTGCTACTTCTTCACTGTCTGTCTATCTCACTGTTAATATTTGGTCAGTAGGTCAGTTGTACTACTGAATCTGAACTGCATCTCCCATATCACTTCCTGCCCTTCTGTGTGTTTACATATTATAAATTATTCTCTCCATCAATTTCATGTAGTGTGACAGGAGTTTGATATCTCTGTACTGTCCATAGTTCTGAATAACCCCTTTTCTCTTGTACACTGGCACTAGAATACCTATTTTCCAGTCATCAGGGATGCACCTTTCCCTACATAGTGCAACAATTTCCTTCATGATTCATTTCTTCCCTAGTGCTCCGATAGCTAGATCATGTCTGCTGTGATTTCATTCTAGTCTGATGCTTTCCCTGACTTAATTTTCTTCAGTGTTGCTATTCTTTTACAGGGAGGGCTCTTTCTCTTTCATTATAGGCTCTGCATGGGGAAGTGCAGCTTATGTCTGGTTTTCTTCATTCAGAATCTTCTTGAAGTACTCCTGTCTGTATTTGATGCTTTTTGGACTAATGAGCAGATTGTTGCTGGTATCCTGATGAATGGTGTCTTCTATATCTTTATGTCGTGACCTTGTAAGCTGAAAGAACTTCCTTGTGCCATCTGCCAAGTCACTTTCCAAAAAATGGTAGAGTTCTTTTACCCTTTTTGCTAACCAGCCTGGGTCATCTTTTCCATCTCCCACTTTTTCCTGCACTCCTTTCTTTTAATAACTTCTGCATTTCACAACCAGCTTTCCTTATGTACTTTATTTTTATACTTGGCTCAACTGCATGTCTGTTATGTCATCTTCACACATACTATTTTGAGATTCTGCCATGCTTCTTTGACTCTACCTATTTCCTCTTCTTCCTGAGGTGCTAAAGCCATGAGTATTTCCCTGAACACTTGTGCTTTTGCTCCAAACAAGTCTGGTCTTCAGGCAACTCTCTGTTCACCTTTTTCTGACCACTGCTTGTAGATGATCGTCACCACCATTAGTAAATGCTGAAGACTGGCTATTTCACTGTAGATGACATTGTAATCCCTGATTTTATTCCAAAGTCCTTTCCTTTCTAGGAGGAAGTCTACCTCACTTACAGGCTAACTAGTCTTGTATGCAATCTTATGAACTTCTGTATTGGCAACCACTTGTTGGCTGCCACTAAGCCATTTGGCAGACAGAAGTCTAGAACAGCGTCTCCTTCGATATTCTTGTTGCCCCAACCTCATGGACCCAGGAACTCCTTGTATCTTGTTCTGTTTCTCATGATATGAGCATTGAGGTCCTCCATTATCGACAATGGCAACTAATTTTTTCCTACTTTATCTAGGAGGTCTGTCAACTACTGCATGAATGCCCTCTTTTCCTCACAGTCACAGCCATTAGAAAGTTAAAGATAGCAAATGAGGAAAAAAAACATATATAGGAAACATGTAACAATAAAGAGTGATTGCTATTGTTATAAGGAATATTATTTAATAAATAGTAAAAACTAGTTTTTTTTTTTTTTTAATCATGTGGCATCAATATTTGAAATAGGAAAAGGTAGTGAAAAGAAGAGAAGAAGAAAATACAAACATAACTGAGCAATTGTTAGGACCAAAAGAGAATGAGTGACTTTATGAGTGTTGGTTACAATAATGAAAAAATTTAAAGACCAGCTAAAAAGTAAATAAATTTTGGAGGAGGAAGGATGCGAGTAAGACACTAAGAAATAAGCACAGAAAAAAGATAGTGTGTAACACCCCTGCACTGGCCCAGTAATCAAGGAGCCTCAGTCCTCACCACTGCCAACAGCAGGGGGTGTGCACACTGGGAGGATGACAGGTACACACACAGGAAATTGCAATTTTCTTTAAGAGCACACAGAGATCACAGTCAGTCTGGGGATGGTTTCTCACTCTTTCTCCAGATCCCCAATAAGACAACCTACTGGCACAACTATAGAGTTGAGTCCTTAGCCAGGGTTCCAAGTCAAGTTCTCCAACACTTTCTCTGTCCAACCAATGCTTCGTGTCCCTACCCAAGTACACACACTCTTGGAGATTTGTTTTACACACACACACACACACACACACACACACACACACACACACACACACACACACACACACACACACACACGGGAAAGACTGGCACAGGTTTTCTAGCTGTGCCCCCTTCTGCCCAGACAATAAGGTAGTTATTGCTGCCACCAGAACCCCTTATCAGCTACTTTTAAGGCCCTTAACAAAGGGTGTCCAGTCCAACTGGTAGTCTCACCAAGACTTGTAAGGCTATTTAGGAGTGGCCTGTACAGTGTCACCAAATACATATGTAAGTACTCTAAGAACTTAAATATGTGTCACAAATATCAGCCACAATGATAGGTTTAAATATATTTAATAATAAAATAAGACAATACTCAGTAAATCAACATGGTTATTACGGAGTTCAAAATCACGGGAACTATGTTATAAAACAACATTGCAGGACAGTCTCAAATAAATACAGTAAATGTCTAAACTAACCTTTACTGTATTCCTATCTATATCTAGAAGAGATACTATGCCCTAAATCTTGCTTACAGCAAGGTAAATGATGGTGAGTGGATGTTCTTGCTAAGTCCAAGACAAAATACAAAATGCACACTCTCTCTCTCAGAGAGTTCCCAAATTAATATCAAACATTACTGCTGGGCCGGCTTGGATGACATCACTCTTTGTCATCTGACTTCAGTTCCCAGGCTAAACAGAAACTAACAGAATTTAACATCTCTGTGTGAGAAATACATATCTCTCAGATCTTTGTAGCTGCTAGGAAGTCATAAAGCAATAACACACTTTTATATTTGAAACTTCATAATTATTTCTCTTTCAAGACCGTACAAAAACTTCTAGCTGTAGACATTGTGTCTGCCACTGAACTGAAACTGAGATAGAACATCTTTTGTTTATGGCCCAGTAACTTAAACTCAACTACTCTTAAGTTTTTCAGGTTAATCTATGTTCCAGCAGGGTACACTGTGGATACATTGTTGAAGCTCAGTACTGTACAAACCCTGTTCAACACACACTTCTGTACTAGTAGTTTAATATACACATAACATAGAGTTCTAATTCATTTGGTAACACAAGCAATTGCATCGTGCTGGTATTCACAAATGACATATATATCTATTTATAAAATTCCAGCTAGCTGGGCTGGCAGTATTTCCCGTGTCATACTTCTTCCCCCCCTGAAAACTCACGCTAGTTTTTCAAGTGACCCTTGAGAAACGTTGCTTGAGAGGTTTGGGACTATCTGGGAATACCTTACCCCATTCCCTGCCTTGAGATTCCTGCTGCCTTGGTATTGCAACCCCCAGTATAGTGCTGCACTGTCCCATAACATACCTGCAAAAGCTCCACCATAGTAATCTGGGATTTGGCTAGCTGGCTCCCTGTAACCATAGATCCCACTCAGACTCCTGCTGACCCCTACAGCAAATACTTAGCACCAGGGCCTTATTGTCATGGTACGGTTTCATCATGTTAACATGGTACAGTTTATGCCCCTGCCTCCTACCTAGCAGTCCTACCATGCAGTTAACATCACTGGCCTTCCTTTCCACTTTGTAGGGTCCCTCCCAATCTGCCTGCAGCTTGTTCTGTCTGACAGGAATGAGAACCATTACCTGCTCTCCTACAGCATACTCTCTAGCTCAAGTATTCCTGTCATACCAGATCTTGTTGCTGTTGGGCTTCTGCCAGGTTCCCCTGGGCCGACCCCATGAGTTCCCTGAGCCTTGTCCTAAGGTTTAGGACATATACCACAACAGAATCCTTGTGGGATTCACATTCACCCTCCCACTCATCACGAATCAAATCTAGTGGTCCCCTCATCCCATGCCCATACAGCAACTCAAAGGGTGAAAGACCTATGGATTCCTGGGGAGCCTCTCTATAAGCAAACAGATGGCGAAAATATTTGTCCAACTTCCTCTTAAACTGGTCTGCAAATGCCAGTAGCATCATCTTGAGTGTAGAGTTTAACCTCTCAACAAGACCATTAGTCTGGGGATGGTAGGGGGTGGTCTTCATGTGCTTCACCTCACAGTACTTCCACAGACAAGCCAGCAGGTCTGACATGAAATTGGCACCTCTGTCAGTCAGTGTTTCTTTTGGGAAACCTACCCTGCTGAAAATCTCAAACAAAGCATTTGCCACCTTTTCTGCTTCAATGGAGGACAGAGCCACCACTTCAGGGTATCTGGTAGCATAATCTACTGCCACTAGGATATACTTTTTCCCTGTGGAGCTTGGGATACTCATAAATATCAAATATCCATAGCTACCCTCTGAATGGCTCCTCAGGCAAAGGCATCAAAAGAGCTTTCACTTTCTCTCCTGCCTTGCCTACCTTTTGGCACTGCTCACAAGTCCTGCAGTATCCTGTTACATCTCCATTAAATATTCTTGTTTTTAGCCTTGTTACAACCAGTGTTATTTTTTCTTAGTACATTTTGCTTTTTCACTGGTTGGTTTATCGGTTTGGGAGTTTTATTTAATAATATATTTTACCTGTTATTCTTCCAAAGCGAACATGGCAGAAGGAATGGCTGAAATAACCCAGAATGGAATATCTTTTGATTCTTCACAGATGGCAGCTGCAGGAATGCAAAAATTTTCTTTTGAGCACTTTATTACTCTATTGGGCTCTAACAGCAATCTGCTGCTGACAAATGATTTATTTGCAATGGACAATGCTGCAGAGATTGAATTGCAAGTTACAGCGACTTTTTGGCCAAATATAAAGACTTGGAAAATAAACTTTATAAATTTAAGCGCCTGCAGTGGCAGCGCTTTCATCTTGAAGCTTCACTTAAGCATGGTGTTGCACCTAGAGGGTTAAGAGTGCTCACCATGCCGACATATGGTCAAACTTATCCAGGGTTATTAAGAAAATGGCAGTTATTAAATCTTGAATGTAGTGCTAAGTACGTGCAGCTATTAATGGACTTTTTTCTACCACAAGAGCATGAATTGCTGAATGACATTAATAAGCTGCAGAATGAGTTGTATGACATATGCATCTGATGTATTAGGCAATAAGATGAATGTGCTACATGACAGTATCCAGATGTATGAAAAAAGGCTTTTAGCCACTAAAACACAAAAGCTCCAGAGGGACTTAAATGACTTGAAGGCTGGGAATGTTTTTTTCCTGGACCAGGGAGAGATCTAATGTTAATTCTCTGCAACGTGAAACTGCCAGAGGATCTACAGCTGCCAGTATTGCAGGAGCGGCTGATGTGATTGGTCGAGTGAGCTTGACGTCATCTATTCAACCTGAAGCAACAGCTGAGAGGAAAGGAAGAGCATTTGAACAGACTGCAGACGCTAGAATGACTAACAACATAGTTTTAAGCCAAACTAGAGGTGAAGACCATAGCATTACAAATTTGCAACCACTAGACAGTCAAGTGGTTAGACAAAAAGAACCAAAACTGTTAGAACCATTGCCGAAGGCTACCAGTGATGGAATTACATTAGTGGCGAACAATATGGAGTGTTTTTTACTCCACAATCCACTACCTATAAGGGGTCACTCCAGATGTCGTACCAGGAATGGGAAAATAAGGAGAATGCACAGCACAGACGAGCACTACAAGAATGGCAAGAGACTCAAACAGGTTTAGTCTTTAATATCTCATCATATACGCTTACCGATATGCAATTGTCATTGCCTAATGAAGGACTGAGCTTTGTTCCAGCTCAGAAAGCAGATATAGTTGAAGTACTGAAAGACCTGAGACTGTTTGGCAGAACTTTAACTTTGAAAGCCATGTTTGAGAAAGATATGACTGCCTAGTGCTTGTTTAAAAAGCATAGTCTGTATATTCCACAGAATAATGCTACTATAGATACCTTTGTAGAAATCTATGATAAACAGATAAGGGAAGCGTTTGTTAGTAATGTTAAACCTCAGTTTTTTTAATATGTCCTATCATGAATACCAGGCACTACAAAAGTTGAAACAACTACCTTCTGTTGAGATATGACCCGCAGATAAAGGAGGGGGTATAGTGCTGTTAGATAAGGAATTATACATCAAACAGATGTTGGTTTTACTTGATGATCATAATACATACAAATGCATGCCCATTAACATGGTCAAAAGGATTATAGATAGAGTATCCTTTTTAGTATTTGATCTTTTGATCACTGGTATGATATCTGAGTCCATCTTTAATTATTTTTCTGTTGAACATCCCGTGATACCCGTAGTATGTGGGTTACCAATAGTACATAAGGGCTTGAGAAATCTGCCAATGCGCCCTATTGTTTCTAGTAAAGGATGGGCCACAGAACCCCTTTCCATATATATCGAAAAAAATTTACATCCAATTTTGGATGGTTGTTCAACAGTTTTGAAAGATACTAAGACCTTTTTGAATATGCTCAGCTCCAAATGGAGAGATGTTGAGCAGTCGTTTACTGCCATTCCCAATGAATGGGGTATAGAGAAGGTGAGAGAGTTGCTTTGTGACAAGGGAATGGAGAATAATAAAGTGCGGTTGATTTGTATATTGCTTGACATTGTATTGGATAACAATGTTTTTGGGGACACGTTATTTACAGAAGGTTGGCGTGGCTATGAGCAAAGCGTGTGCCAATAGCTATACCAACCTTTCTTTGGTCAAATGGAAACATGAGTATATACTTTCTAGTAAACTGTTTAGTGGATCCATTGCCTGGTACATAAGATTTGTGGACGATATTTTTTTGTTGTGGCAGGGTTCTGAACAAGCTCTTACTAATTTCATCGTATATCTGAATGGGACTAAGAGTTTTCTGAGGTTTACACACAAATATTCTCCTAATTAAATAGATTTTCTTGATGTTAAAGTCAGCAAGCATCGGTTAGATTCTATCAGGACTAGTCCGTATAGGAAGCCAGTGAGGAAGAACAACCTGTTGCACAACAATAGTATGCATCCGAAACACACTAAACAGAATATTATACAAGGACAAGTTTTTAAGATGATGCGTCTACATGATGATGACAACCAGTTGCAACATGCTCTTGATCAACTTAAATCAGAATTAATTGAGAGAGGGAATAAAGGGTATGACATTGACAAATGTGTACTTGAAGCCTGGAGAATCAGGCATGTTAGATGTAAACCTTATTATAATAAGAATATTGTTTCCTTACAGATGGCAGTTAGTCGAAATGATGTTGGACGTAGCACTAATAATGTGCTACGGATGTCTTTAACCTTTGCTAGTGACATTAATGTGAGGTTATTGATAAGAACTGGGACATTTTGTCTACAGTGGAAGTGCTCAAAGGGGTGGTAGGTGTAAAACCAAACTTTACCTTTCGTAATAATAGGTCCTTGAAAAGCCATTTGTGTTATAGAACTGCTGATTTTACTAAGTTTCCTAGGTCAGAAAGAATAGGTACTTATGCATGCAGAAATTGTATGGCGTGCAGACATATACACACTGGGGGACCTTTTACACATCCCAGTCTAGGTTTTATGATTGACCCCAATATCTATGCTGACTGTAGGACCTGTAATGTTATTTATTTTAGCTATTGTGTTAAATGTTTTTCTTTATATGTAGGTAAAACAAATCGTTACCTTAAGGGCAGGATACTAGAACACTTTAGGGACATCAGGAATATGAAAGAAAACAGTGCACTAGCTATGCATAACATGAAGGAAGGCATGGACCACACATTTAAGTTTTTAGTACTTCAGACTGTAGCTGCTAAGAAGAGAGGGGGAGACTTTAAAAATACTACTGAACTAGTTGAACAAGAATGGATTTTGTGATTGCATGCTGACAAGCCTCCAGGCTTGAACAGCATGGTTTCACTTAAACCCTTTCTCAAGGCAAAGCTACTGAACCATTGATTTTATTGTTTTTAAGAGTTGCTATACAGTGTTCCTTTAAGTAAGCTGTGTTTTAATTAAATGATGTCATAATTAGTTTGATTGTTCTAGTATTTAAATGTGATGCTGTTTGTTTGATTGTAGCCTGAAGAAGCGGTGTATCCATGAAAGTGCTTACTCCATTAAATGCTCTTGTTTTTAGCCTTGTTACAACCAGTGTTATTGTTTTTTCTTAGTACATTTAGCTTTTTCACTGGTTGTTTTATCAGTTTGGGAGCTTTATTTAATAATACATCTCTAGAAATCCCAGGCCAATAAAAGTTCTGCATAATACGTATCTTTATACGTTTTATGCCCATATGACCTGGAAAGGGAATATCATGGGCTATGGCTAAAAATGCCAGACGGTAGGCTCTGGGCACTACCAACTGCTGTATTCTCTCACCCTCTAGTGTCTAGCCCTCCCGCAGGCGTCCACTCTCTATACAGTAAACTTTGTCCCAGTATACAGATTCCCACTTCCCTTTAGAATCAGGTGCCTCAGTAGCTCCCTCCCCCAGGCCTTGTAATGTAGGGTCTGAGAGCTGAGCCTGTCTCAACTCTTTCTTTGTAACCCTTCTCAGTTCCCCTTCCACAAGATGTCTGGTATCCTCTGACAGTGATGCCTCACTGTCAGCCTGGGTACTACTACTACTAACCTCTGCCTTTGCAGTCACTCTGTCCAAGGGGACATCAGTACCCATAAGCAGCTGTGGCTCACTTTCAGTCTCACCGCTACATGATAGCTCCCTCCCTGAAGTAACCACCTCACCAGTCCTGGCTGCAAGTGTGCAGTCTGTCTGGGTCTCCCCCAGTCTACCAGACCCACATGCTTGCCTCCAAGCCTGACTGCATGTAACTGCATGCACACACAGTACTGCATTATCAAAATCATTCCCTATCAGGATATATGCAGGGATATCCAGAAACACACCTACTTGCTGGCTTCCTTTTCCACCCTCCCAGTCAAGGTGAACCCTAGCCAAATGTATTTGGAATGGGGTCCTTCCTAAAGCTCTGACTGAAGTAGACTGCCCAAGCAAGTAGTGCTTCTCTGTGCCATTACACAATGGTTAGGTCAGTGGCTGTGTCCCTCTTAGCAGTGGCCTCTTTCCCATCCACTAAGATAGGGTATAACCTCTTGTGGTAGTTTTGTACCCTTGTTGTCTAGAGACAACTTACTGCTGGTATTTTCTCATTCCCACTTACTGGCTCTCTCAGCTTTTCTTCACCACCTGGCCTCCGTGGACATCTATATGCTACATGGCCCCACTGGTTGCATTTAAAACATTTAACCCTTGGTCCTGGATGTGTATCTAGACTAGTGGCTTCCCCTGCTACCGACAGAATCTGGGCTGCCCACCATGGTTTCCCTTAGACCCATGAGTAGCACTGGGTATCCCTTTCCTGTGCAGTGATGCCCTGCTTGCTAGGTATAGGTCTTCCTTCTTCCCCAACTCATCTGCAGTATTGCATTGACTATCAGCAAATAGATTTTCATGTCCTCAGGCAAAGTGCTAAGGGCTTGTTCCCTCACCAAAAGGTCTGCCAGTCCTTCAAAAGTGGTGACCTGACATTCACTCACCCACCTATGAAAATAAATGCTTAGATCAGCAACATATTCACACACACTTTCATCTGCCTTGCATCTATGCTCACAAAATTTTTCCTATACGCTTCAGGTGTTAAATTAAAACATTCTAAAATACAGTTCTCTACAATATCATTATTTAAGCAATCAGTATCAGACAATTTAGAAAGCAGCAGCCTCAGATGAGGTCACAGTAGATATGATAAAGATGCTGGGTGAAATAGGGGAGAAATGGCTCCTGAGGATACTAATAGCAGCGTGGAGAGAAAGGCTTATCCCAGATGACTGGAAAATAAGCATACTCACGCCAGTGTACAAGAACAAAGGGGACATCCACAACTGTGGGCAGTACAGAGGCATCAAACTCCTATCACATTGCATGACACTTCTGGAGAGGGTGATTGATAAATGGATACGCAGAGTAATAGAATGTAAGATGGGAGATGAGCAGTTTGGATTCAGATCAGGATGCAGCATAATTAACCCGATGTTTGCACTGAGACAGATACATGAGAAGAAGCTAGAGATGAGGAGAGAGTCCAACTGGGCATTCCTAGACTTGAAGAAAGCATATGACAAGGTCCCAAGAAAGCTGATCTGGGCAGTACTGCGGTGGTTTGAAGTCCCAGAAAAATTGGTAGAATTAGTGCAGGCTATGTACAAGGACCCAATGACTCAAATACGAGCAGTGTTCGGCCTCATAGAAGGGCTCCCAGTGGGTGTGGGTGTACATCAGGGTTCGGCTCTGAGCCCACTACTGTTCATACTGGTGATGGACTACATTAGCAAACAGGTTGGAAGGGATGGATCAACAAAGCTGCTATATGCAGATGATGTGGCAGTACTGGCAGACTCTGAGCTAGAAGTTCAGCAAAGGATAGGAGAATGGAATGCAAATCTGAAGGCACATAGGATGAAACTAAGCACGTATATATGATAAGACGGTGGTAATGGCAGCAGACTGGAGAAATCAGAAGAAGCTGTGAATATAGATAGAAGGGAAGATAGTAGAACAGGTAAACAGCTTCAAGTATCTGGGAGCGGCAGTTGAGGAGAAGGGTAGTCTGAATTAAGAGATCAAAGCTTGATTTAGAGGGGCTGCAGCCAACTGGCATAGAGTATCAGGTGTAGTCTATGACAGAAGAATGCCAAAAAAGCTGAAAAGTAAGGTGTGCAAGACAGTGGTGTGACCAGTGCTACTGTATGGTACAGAAACCTGGGCAGTAACAGCAGAACAGTTGAAGAGGCTAGAGGTGATGGAAATTAAGTGCCTGAGAAAGGTGATAAGATGCACACTGTGGGGCAGACGAAGAAATGAGGACATAAGAGCAGAAGTCAAAGTAGCTCCAATTGCAGAAAAGATCAGACAGAACAAATTACGGTGGTTTGGGCACAACTGTAGAAAAGCAGAAGACAATCTGGTGAGGAAGATTTGGGACAGACAGGAAGGAGGTAAGAGGAAGTGAGGACATCCAGCAAAGAGGTGGATGGATTGTGTGAAAGAAGTTCTGCAACAGTCAGGCATGAGTATTGAAGAAGGCACTGAATCGAGAGAGTTGGTGACAGTTAACACAATACCTGGACCCCATGTAGAAAAATGGGAAACAAGGGGCTGATGATATCAGACAATTTAGAAATAGCAGTTACAGCTTTACCATGGAATAAGGGGGTCAAGTACCGTACCCAGAGCCCATGGTCAATATTAAACTGTTTACATACCCTCTCAAACATATGAATCAAACTATCAAAATTATCCCCCTCTGTAAATTGTGGAAGAAATTTACTGACCTTTGTTCCTTCTTGGGTTCAGTTACTCCCTTCCCCATTACCTCCATGACTCTGGTGAAGAGTCAGAATCTCCTTTTCATGTTGCCTCTGCCTCTAGACGTCACAGTTTATCATTTTCCTCAAACTCTAGATGTTTGTCTCTCTGCTGCTTCTATTTCCAAACACTTGACCTCCAGCTCAAGTTTCTTTAACTCCAGATGGATTTTTAAGTCCTCTGTGGAAAGGTTGAGCTGTCCATTTTCTGAGAGTTGTACATTTCCAAGGCCAGCCTGATTGTCCTCCTGATCACTGGTCTGTGATGCATATGTGTCCAAAGCTACAGTCATTTTTGCCTTAGTCAGATTGGCATGCACCAGTCCTTTAGCCTGTCAGATCTCAGTAAACTGGCTCTTTGTCAGCTTGCCATACTCCTCTGCTGACATGCTTGCCTGCTCTCCCTGACTAACTAAGCTAACAAAAGGACTAAAACAACTGTGATGTGAAACTCTGAATGTTCACTGCATGGCTGATTGAGAGCAGAGCACAAACACTTTCAGTGACCACTGTACACAGGCAACAGGAATTCAATATCCACACCACTACAAGCCAGTTAATATGTGATGTGGCTATCTCACCATTGTCAGCCAATTAATATGTGATGTGGATATCCCACCACTGCCACCAATTAATATGTGATGCCCCTGCACTGGCCCAGTAATCAAGGAGCCTCAGTCCTCACCACTGGCAACAGTAAGGGATGTACACACTAGAAGGATGACAAGTACCCGCACAGTAAAGTACAATTTCCCTTAAGAGCACACAGAGATCACAGTCAGTCTGGAGCTGGCTTCTCCCTCTTTCACCAGATCTCCAGTAAGACTCCCTGCTGGCACAGCTATAGAGTTGAGTCCTTAGCCAGGGTTCCAAGCCAAGTCCTCCAACACTCTCTCTGTCCAACCATGCTTCATGTCCCTATCACACACACACACACACACACACACACACACACACACACACACACACACACACACACACACTTGGAGATTTGTTTTATACACACACACACCTGGGAAAGGCTGGCAAATGTTTACTAGCTATGCTCCCTTCTGCCCAGACAATAAGGTAGTTATCGCTGCCACCAGAACCTCTTAGTTACTTTTAAGGCCCTTAACAAAGGATGTCCCATCCTACTCTGTAATGTTACTGTTAATCCAAATGGTAGTCTGACCAAGACTTGCAAGGCTATTTAGTAGTGGCCTGTACAGTGTCACCAAGTAAATATCCAAGTACTCTGAGAGCTTAACTGTGTCTCACAAATATCAGCCACAAAGATAGGTTTAAATATATTTAATAATAAAAGAACAAGACAATACTCAGTAAGTCAGCACAGTTACTTCAGAGTTCAAAATCACAGGAAATATTTTAAAGAAACATTGCAGGACAGTCTCAAATAAATACAGAAAACATCTAAACTAATATTTACTATGTTCCTATCTATATCTAGATGAGATACTATGCCCTAAATCTTACTTACAGTAAGGCAAGTGCAGATGGTGATGGTGAGTGGCTGTTATTGCTAGCTCCAAGACAAAATACAAAAATGCACACTCTCTCTGAGAGAGTTCTCAAATTAATATCGAACATTACTGCTGGGCCAGCTTGGATGACATCACTCTTTGTCACCTGACTTCAGTTCCTAGACTAAACAGAAACTAACAACATTTAACATCTCTGTGTGAGAAATACATATCTCTCAGATCTTTGCAGCTGCTAGGAAGTCATAATGCAATAAAATGCTTTTACATTTGAAACCTAATAATTATTTCTCTTTCAAGACAATACAAAAGCTTCTAGCTGTAGACATTGTGTCTGCTACTGAGAGATAACATATTTTGTTTATGGCCCAGCTATAAAATAACTTAACCTCAACTATTCTTAAGTTTTGCAGGTAAATCTTCATTGTTCCAGCAAGGTACACTGTGGATACATCTTTGAAGTTCAGTACTGTACAAACCCTGTTTTAACATACACTTCTGTACCAGTAGTTTAATATACACATAATGTATAGTTCTAATACATTTGGTAACACAAGCAATTGCATCATCCTGATATTCACAAATTATATACAACTATTTACACAATTCCAGATTGCTGGACTGCCAGTGACTTCTTTTGTTACATTTCTGTATTAATCATATTAATATTCTCAAATGACATATCATTATTTACAAAATTCCAGCTAGCTGAGCTGGTAGTATTTCCCTTCTGTCATAAAGTGCACAAAACATTAGAAAAGAGGGACATGAGTATTTAACGACCGTAAAAGAAGACTTTTTTAATATGAGATGAAAAGTGTGTGTGTGTGTGTGTGTGTGTGTGTGTGTGTGTGTGTGTGTGTGTGTGTGTGTGTGTGTAAAATGTGCACGTATAATTGTATACATGTGTTTATGTATATATATATATATATATATATATATATATATATATATATATATATATACAGACACACGCACACATATATATGCATGTGTTTCTGTGTACACGCACACATATATATGCATGTGTTTCTGTGTAGTAAGGCGGTGGAAAGGAGAGTGCCTCAGCAAACTTCCAGTGCCATAACTGAAAGAGAAGGCTTTTGAAGCACATGCCCTGGTCAGAGTCTACAAGCACAGTAATAAAATAGTATATGCTTCAAGTAGGACTTAAACTCAGGCCTTCTGAATCAGTGTTCTCATTACTGTACCATTAAATTACTGAAACAACTGAGAAATAAGTAAGTTTTGAAGCTTCATCTCTCTCTCTGTCACTCACTCTCTCTGTCTGTCTCCATCCCTCCCCCTCCCCCTTTCATATAAATGAGGCTTACTCACAAGCAAACCAATGTGAACAGAGGACGTGTTGCTACATAGTTTTTATTTATTTATATTTTTACCAAGAAACTGGGCTAGTCTGCAGCCCCATTTTCACCCATGACCAAGGCAGTAAAGAAGTTAAATATTTTGGTGTCGCCAGCTGAACTACTAGCCATAGCATGCTAGCATGTGGTGGGTATGATCACATAAATACACTGACGGGACTGAACCATGTTAAAAGAAGTACATTTAGCATGCATCACACTGTTCAGCACAATGCAAAAACACTTGAGATGATTTTTATTGGGATGCATCTGATAGCCACAGGAGCATTTGTCACTGGCTTTCTTATGGGGCTTCATTTATTCTTAAAGAAATAAACACCCTGTACTTAATTCCATCACATGTATAAAGACAAATAATGTCTAGAAAGATCTGACAGCACTGAAATCTTAACTAGAACAGATATTGTTCCTGCAGCAAGAAAGAACTAAAGAAGGCATTCAGTTTACTCTCCTTTATATCTGAGCTGCCCTGTAATGGACAGTGTCAAAGACTACAACTGAGTGTGACAGGATACCCAACTGCTGTAAAGATCTAGTTGAAAAAGGGCAACCTTTGGTAGCCTACTCCAGTAATGTATATGAATCCTTTGACATTGATTCTTGTAATGTATTTCATTTGCCTCTTGATAACTAATCTGATGATGTCAATTTTCATTTGTTCCTCAACTCTTGGTTTTGGATCTGATCCTTGGATCTGACTCAGCCCCTTCTACTAGCTCTTGGATCACTGAAAGCTCTTAAGCTCTTCCCTTTCCCATAATGCCCTAGTCCGTAACATACCTCAAATCTTGTTTACCTCCTTGGAGTACAGACATGGTCCCTGTTTCATCTCTTGAGTTAGTAAACTTTTTTTGTGAGATTACAGTCATTTAAATAATTTTCTTTATCTTATACCTTATTTCCTTAAATATAGTTTATATATATATTTCTTACATTTCCTAATTTTTCTAGTGTATCCTCCCTTCTCCCTTTGAAGTTCTTTTGTATTCCTCTTTAAGTTACCATTGTTAGTAGTTCTTTATGTAGTTTCAGGTTCTCCTATCTGTATAGATTTCTATTATAGTTATAGTTATTTAGATGAAAAAAAATATCTTTACACTATCGCTTCTTGGCCCTTTGGCTATTCTTCTCTTCCTTTCTTTCTAAGGTGGTGTCAGAATCTAATATGAATGAAAATTCACTGCGAAACCATGCAAAGAAGAGCCAGACTCAAAAATTAGCGCTTTTGTTCGATTTATTACACTACCAACTTCATCAGAAAATTAATCTCTTATCAAAGGACCACCCTTTTTATACTAAAATGTATAAAGCGCTAATTTTTGAGTCCGGCTCTTTGTGTGGCTTTGCAGTGAATTTTCATTTGTTACCTTAGTTTGAATCTAATATGAATCAAACTATCAACTTGCCAATCTTCCATCCATATTTTTCAAATAAAGGAGAATATATGTTACACCTATTGGACATTCACAGATAAGTACATTTTACTTACATAGAACAAAAGTTTTAGAGAAGCAGAACAACTGTGTTTGTATCTTTTTCCAATTCAAAAATTGGGCAAAACAGTCTCTAAAGTAGCATTAGTTAAATGGTTGACTGATTGTATTACCTTTCTTTATAATATATTGGACATCTCCTTACCTAAACTACAAAGAGCACATTCC
This sequence comes from Protopterus annectens, assembly GCF_019279795.1. Classification (NCBI taxonomy): domain Eukaryota; kingdom Metazoa; phylum Chordata; order Ceratodontiformes; family Protopteridae; genus Protopterus; species Protopterus annectens. The sequence goes on from NC_056744.1 coordinate 1,163,684,406, forward strand.
ATGAGATCTCCGGCTGATTCTTCAGATTTTTTTGTCCAGAGCTTCTCTAGATGATATGTGTGCAGCCACTAATTGGGCCAATCCTCATACTTTTATTATTCATTAGAAATTAGATCTGGTCTCTAGAGGCAGAGCAGCTTTTGGTTCAGCGGTTCTCAGGAGTAGCATTCCTTCCTTCCTTCCTTAGAGACCACCCATGGTTTACGTAGCTGGGGATTTGCTCCCAAGAGTTGAGAAATGAATGAAAATTGATAACATCAGATAAAGAAGAAGATATGTACTCACCAAAACCTTCCATCTATGTCGTCCATTTTCATTCTTCCTCAACTACCCTCCCACCAACCCCCTCTTAGTTATTCTTTTGGAAGAATCGAAGATGCTGAAGGAACCTTGTTCCTTTCTTTGAGTCTCAGTTTTTGTTTTTTTCAATATTATTCATTTGCAATGCTCTATGGATATAAAGGGCAGCAAAAAGATCTGAGGTATGTTAGGGACTAGGGCATTATTAGGAATGGGAGGAGCTTGAGAGCTTTCAGTGATCCATAAGCTAGTATAAGCGGCCGAGTCAGATTCTAACCCAATAGTTGAGGAAGAATAGAAATGGACAACAAAGGTGGGACATTGTGGTGAATACTGAACATCTTTTTCTAGCCCATAAACTGTAAATGTACAAAGATGCAGAGATATGTATAGAACATAATTTAAAGCTTATTTTAGTACATGCAGTAATGCTATCCATTTTTTTAGGGATGTGTTTTCTTATGTTTAAGGATGTTGTGTTGACTGGGGGCGTCACATTTATCTTTGCTGCATTCAGTTATAGTTTACATTTTGTTCTAGGACTTCTCCGCCTCTTCTTTGTAATTTTTTATATAACAGGTGTTATCCTATCGGAAAAAAATTGTATTTAATATGACCACTCCTGGCATGAAAAACATTATTTATGGTGTGAACAGTGAAGTATATTGAAATTACTCTTACTAATAACAGTATCCATATCATCAGAAATTAAGGTAGTAGTTGAACAATATTTTTTATCTTACACTTAAGTTATGATTTGCATGTTTGAAAGTAAATTTGCACTTTTTCCTTGACAGACCCGAGTCTTATTTATGAAAAGTGTGTGGAAGGTGAGGAAGGATTTGAGGGTGCCATTGACCTTTTTCCAGAAGGATACAGCACAAAATCTGTGGAGCCACAACTGTCTGGTAAGCTGTGTTAATCATCTGTACATACTAGTAATAACAAGTCATATTTTAGTTTAGCTGCCATTTAGTTTTCCTTTGTTCCCCTATATGCCTGTGCTAACACATTGCTGACCTAGTGGTGCTTTTGAAGTTTCTTTGTGTACTCCAGTGCCTGGTCTTGGGCAGTCACGTTTTATCTAGGTCACCAAAGACCTCAAACCAGGTACCCTAGACTCATTTTCACCCCTCCATCTCAAAGAAGAAGAGGTCACGTTCCCTTTATCACTTAGTAGGAAATCATGTCTATCTAGATAGGCTGGCATGAGTAAAGTTTAGAGATGGAGACAGACATCAATGACTGACCTTACTTTTTTTTTTTTCAGTTGCTCCAAGAGAAGATATCTTTATGGAACAAATCTATTTTCTGTGGGAGTTTTATTTATTAGAAGATGTAGACTTTACTAATTCTAAGAAAATATATAGTAATTAATAAAGACTAAAAAGTTTTACCTCTGGACAGTACTTAGATTGGTGAATAGACTTCAGGACCTTTCAGCAGCTAATAGTAAACCTGATGACTCACATTTCCCTGCTCCTATGAACACAAATAGGATTTATTTAAAAAACGCGACAATTAATACTTCAATTGTTTTTGTATGACCTTCGCTGTAGTAGAAAAAAACTGGTGCTTGTTGCTCTGTTGCCACTAGGCAGAGAATCTAAAAAGGGGGTGTTTACATCTATATTCCTAGGAGTGAGGACATATTGCTAAGGAGGAGTTCGGAGGATATTCTGTACTCCCTACAAGACCACAGATACAAAAGAAGAGCTTATTAAATGGCCCCTTTGTTGACACGCTATGCAGACACATAACCAGATGTGTCTGGGACAAAGTGGATGCCCACAAGAATTTAGTAACCGCAGCATTTAACCATGTCTTTCCTGGCTGTTTACCTCAGCATTCCTTGTTGATATTAAATTATTAAATCAGGGATCTTAAATGCCCCCTTAAGTAGATGAAAAAAACACCAGAATTATAGAATCATAGTGGTCTTTGAAAGTAAAAGCTAAGAGTTTTTTTTCTTATTATAAAAAGACTTCATCAGAATAATACAAGAACCAAATACCTAGTTTAAATAAGGAGAGATCAGAAATCACATGCAACCAATCATGAAAATCACAGTTCTGAAGCTGTCTGAGAGCTATGTTGGCATGCCTTTGCATCTAAGTGGATACACTGAATGGCAACACACTGAGAAGATTCTTACAGAGGCAAGAAAAAAAATGAAAGACCATGGCATAAGTGAACATATATGTTGAGGACCATCCTGGAATGGGTACTATGGTAGTGTTTATTTTCTCCCTCAATTAAAATTCTGCATCTTTTTCCAGAAGTTCTTGTACTTAAAGATGAATGTACACCTGTGTGTCGACATCCAGTGATATCATGCATCAATTACATAAGCACACTTATCCCTCATACCCACCAGTTCTTCTTTGCTGCTTGCATAGATTGGATCTCAGTCCTTCCTTTCTCCAATAAAGTCTCTTCAGTTTCCATGCCCTTTGCATTTTTTTTCAGTGTTGAAAATTTCTCAAATTCTGAGAAGTAGCCGACGACGTTTGTTCGCAGGACTGCTGGGAGGGTCTGTGTCACTGCCATGTGAATGTACTGGAGTTTTTGTTTGGGAGACTGTGCTGTTGCCTGTTCTTACTTTGTTGTTCACAGCTGCCTGGAACTCTCCAGGGATAGAATCATCTTCATTTAGCAGAAATCAATCCTGTTCTGGTCCTCCATCTGCACAGGACTTAAGTCATGGGAGGGGAGTACCCCTGGCACCCTAGATCGTTCATCCCAAGAGGTCAGTGTCACCTGTCTATCATCTGATTGTCTTTATCCTGAGCTGCCCAACTTTGGGTCATTCTTTTGTTGTGGACTGTGGTGTTAGAGATAAAAGCTTGATGCCCTGGTGCTTCCCACTGACCACAGTGTGAGCTGATTGGCCTTTGGAGAGAAAGAGTCAGATGTGAATCCTGTACCTAGATCGGCAGCACAGTCATAAGAGATTGGTAGTCATTTGATTCTTGGGAGCTGAAGTTATAGGTGAGAGATTTTACCCCAGGGGCTTCATTGTATTATAAGTACCACCCTGATGCAAACATTTTCCTCTTCATGGTCTGCTTTTGACACTCATGCATATGTGTTTGTGGGTATTTACATGCCTAATGCTCTGCATTTGACTGTCAGTTGCTCATTGTTGTGTAGGCACAGAAGCAATATTAGTGCTGGATCCTTTGGAGGGCTTGCGACTCCCTCCTTTGAAAGCTCCCAAGAGGTTTGTGCTGAGAGGACTTTATTTCTGAAACCTATAAAATGTCCATGTCTCAGGGTTCCTCCCACTTTTCATAGGGTGATGTCCTAGTTGGTAGGCCTTGCAAAGATTTAGATTTGCAGACTCTTACCCAGAACAACTCCTAGGACTGTTTGCTAGGCTGCAAGCACATCCCTTCCTGGTAACCTTTCTGGATTCTGTGTGTGAGGCCTGGAAGAGCCTTCACTCAGCAGAAGCAGCCCTGGTGGGGGTATTACTAGCCTCCTACCTCTTAGTGATTTTGAGTGATGTTTTATCCAGTCCAACCCTAGGCTGATTTCCAAGTGCCCATGGCGGTCTTTCATTAAGCTACTTTCCCTTCCCTCTCACTGGAGGGGCAAGGTAACCCAAAAGGTTAATAACTTTGTCAGGAAAGTATATTTATCTGCCATGCTATGACCAAGGGCCATGAAATATGCACAGTATCAATCCAGTCTGTTGTCCCTACTGTTGGAGTACTTGTAAATTAAGTAAGGCACTTCCTCAGTCTTAGAGCAAGAAGGATGATGATCTTCGTGTTTTACTGTTGCAGTCATCACATGTGGGTTATCCTTGCTGTGGTAGCCCTCGGCCGGCCCGAATACCAGAGTCAATGTTTTTCTGCGTCAGCTGCTGTCCACCTGTAGACTGACGTCAGGTCGTCAGTGCTGTAAAGCAAGGCAGCTGACGCCATTACATCAGTTTTTCTTCCCCTAACCTTTCAGGAGCCCCAGGAAATATGGCAAAGCGGTCCTGGTGGTTAACAACCATCCCAAGAAGCTTATGTCTCCCTAATGAAAGAGGATATAAGGGGGAAGGAGAGAGGGAACCCAAGACTGCAACAGTGAATACACTCGAACATCTACATTCATGGTAAGTGTACACAACTGTACTATGTTCTTCATGTTTCACTGTTGCAGTCATCACCTGTGGGAGGATTCCCAAAGTTGAAGACAGGGGTGGCAGGATTAGTTAGAGACCTAGGCATGGGTAAGGAGGCCCTACAGCACTGCAGAGGCAAACCCTGCCCTAGCCTTAGAGAAAAGAGGAAGGTGGTAATGCTTTGTAAAGGTATGGACCGAGGCCCAGCTTCCAAGATGTCCTTGTTGGGAACTCCTCTGAGAAATGCTGTGGAAGTGCTGGCTGCCCTCTTGTATTAGAGACACATGGGATATATGCAAATGACGCTTATGAACTTCAGGTGTTTCAGCTATATGGTGATTTCTGAATGCCCATGGCTTTTTTCTTTTTAAGTAATTTAATGGTCAATTTCAAGCCAATAAAGCCAAACCCCACTAGCTGTTGGCATGCATGTTTCGGCCTTGTTATAACTTCATCGGCACAGCACAAGTGGATCGTTTGACTAAGCATTAGAAACACAAGGCTGTTATACCCAGCTGATGTCTATTACCATTAGGGTGACTGCAAAATATCCCAAGTAACAAACCAAAACAATGAGTGAGAAGATCCCACAGAAAAAACATATATACATTGTCAATTAAATATATTCTCCATTCTGACTTGCATGTCACCCAGTCTTGCACATATGCATACAAACATTCAGCCATCTAGAACTCTTCTTTACAAAGACTACACTTAAGAATCTTACACTCACACATGCAGCTTTTTGCCAAAACAGAAATCAGTTAAATTAATCCAATTCTCCCTTTGTCAAAAGTCTCTTTGCAATAAAGTATTTTTATTTTATTTATCCTTTGTTGCGCGTGGAAGATTTTTATCTGCACATTCCACTTGCACTGTTTGCTCATGAAGGTCCTAAGATTTAATTTTGGCTTCTTTCATTTCCATTTAGCTGCTCTGTTATTTGGCTTGTCTATAGCACACAAGATGTTTACAAAATACCAGGCCCCATTACTTGCCAACCTGAAGACACATTAGTATCAGCCCCCTTTTTTCCATTTTTTTATATGGGCTCAGAATGTCACATCAGTAGTGACCATCACTTCAAGATAATGTTCACACCACCTGGCGGCTAAGCCTGCCATGGTTGTTTTCATATCACTCACCTGCAAGCAGTTTAGAGTCTCCTTGTGTCAGTCATTTTTATATCTAAATGATAGCCCTGTCATTTTTATATCTAAATGATAGCCCTGTCATCGACCAGTCAGTTAAAACACTGAGGATCTGTGTTGTTCTTTTCTTACATTTAGGACAGGATGTTCTGTTTAACGTAAAGCTGTGTTCTGATATCTGGAATGTAAAGTGAGACTGCTGTTGGTACTACTACTTTCTAAGATTTTTTCAACGTTTGGACAAAGTCACTATCTTTGCCTTCTTGGATTTTTGGTTCGTTAGACACTAGATGCTTGCTGTCAAGTCAGGAATACCTAAAGTAAAAAAAAATGTTTGTGACAAGAAAATGGTATCTTCTGATTTCCCCTCTGCATATTTATCTCAGAAAGGCACAGACACCAGATTGGTTGTTTATTAGCCTGTGTTGCATGATGCTGGTTTCCTTACAGGCTGGCCACAGCTTTCTGCTTTGGGTTACTTCATCATAACAGCATTCAAGAAAATGCTCATTGCAGTGAGTTTTTGAATATGACTTTTGTAATTTTTTAATATACATTTGAAAATGAAATATGATTTTATACCTAAAATAAACAAACTTCTGTCAAGATATTTACTCCCCTGCCCCCTTCCTACCTACATATACAGAAAAAAGTGAGAATCAAAGTGAAGATTTGAAGAAGTATTTTGAAGATGTGGATATTCTGTTGCTTTTCAAACATGTTTTGCAGTGGATAAATGAAGGACATTTCATTTAGTCTGAGTGAAAATAAAACTGTGTACTGATGCAGATTGTAACCCAAGCCTCATATTTAAAGGCTAAATTGCTGATCTTGCTAGCCAATTCCATGCGCGTGCGCGCACACACACACACACACACACACACACACACACACACACACACACACACACACACACCTTACAGGTTAAAGAGAGTGATGCTTATGCATATGATTTACTTTAATTATGTCAAATACACACTGCATAAAAACATGCATTCATTGTAATCATTAAACATCCATTTACCAATATCACACATCATTGAATTGCATTTTATTGAACAAGCACAGACATTATTCAAACCACACACAACAAAAACAACTTCAGAAAGTAACCCAAGTATAATTTGTTTGCAAACACACACCAAACAAGTCCAACACTACAGATTCAAACATTACCACTCACACACACCCATGCATACACACAGCATGCAAACCTTGCAGATACACACACAAACACTTCAACCCCCCCCCCACATCCCTGTAAATCATATATACTAACGCCATGGTTACACAACCACAGCCAAAGGGAATATACCAAAATTGTGCTCTAGTCACCAAAATTGTAGTTTACTATATCACAATTCAACAAACAATGGTTTTAACAGGTTGGGACAACCTCACAACCAGTCAATGAAATGAGCTAGTGACAGAATTAGTGTGTGTGTGTGTGTGTGTGTGTGTGTGTGTGTGTGTGTGTGTGTGTGTGTGTGTGTGTTGCGCATGCTCGCGTGTGCATGTATATGTAAAATATGTGTCTATCATATAATATATATTGCTATCCAAGGAAAGGAGCACGTTTTTATGAGTTGAGTGAAATTGTTCCATTTTCAGCACCTTCTCCCTTATAGCTTAAAGGGAATGATGCTTGTGACCAGATATAATACATAATGATATTAAGAGTTTGAAATAGTTTAAAAATGTGAATCAGAAATTCTAGCAGTAACTCAGAGCTCTTTCTGTAGACCTGGACAAGTAGATTTTGTGGCTGGTAAAGATTGTAAGCAGTTGGTTTTAGAATTTTCTATCCCTTATGATATTCCAAGGTGTATGATGTTTTGTAAAGAGACTGATTTTTTGTAGTCTGTGACAGTAAGAAATTTCAGTTTGCTAATGTTCTTGATTAATGCTGTTACTCTGCTAATTTGTCAAGTTGTTTCCCATGTAGATACAGTCAGTGCAGAGTCAGACAGTTGCAAAATATTTTAGCTGTTGAATATTGCACCTACTACGTCCCTACATTTTTATATCTGTTTACCATGCTGCTTACGTTTATTGCAAGTCATCTGTTACTATGCTTACTTCTATTGCAAGACTTCTGTTACTAGTGTTATTGTTTGGAGCATGCTTGGTTAAAAGTTGAGCCTTATCAAGAAATTATTTTGTATATAAGGAACCTTCCAGATGTCACATCAATGATTATCCTTAATGTGTACTTAATTGGATTCAGCCTTTCCATCAGTCACATCTCAGCAAAATTTCACAAAATTCCTGCATTCAGGCTATATGTGCATATGCTTTGATGCATGCCATGACATCATTCATTGGATGAATAAGCGCACACACACACACACACACAGACACACACACAGACACACACACACACGTATTTTAGCAAACTCTTTCTTGCCATTCATATGGTTTGGAAATTAAACTTAATGTTGCATGTGAATGTTTTTGTGTTTGATGTTTTAGAAACTGAAAAGTTAAACTTCTTTCCAAGACTTGCATCACTTTTGCCTTTACTGCCTCAGGGAGGAATACAATTTGAATCACAGTCATAGTTGTCAGCATTTTAAACCCTGTCTTTCATCAAAATCAGAGAGAGAAATTCCTTGCTTTCCTTGAGACTCAGAATATGGCAGCCATCAATACCTCCCTGCTCAGAGACTGGCAGGTGGTTCACTACAAAGCTTCAAGCACAGACTCTTGTTTCTCCACAAAGACAGCTGTATTTCAGCCATCTGTAGGCAAGTCTGCTGTTAACTTTTGTTTCTTTAGTCCAAAGGAGAAAGAAACATTCTGTCGCAGTATAAACCTCTTTTGACATTTCTTTGCTTCCACAGGGTATTTGGATAGTGTCATTGAACAGGCTGGATTCAACCAAATCCAGTAATACCTCCGGTACTCTCTGTACTCTGGCTCAAATCTCTGGAACTCTATTCTCTTTGAAATCAGACAAATGCAGAAACTACCTCATTTCAAATCTCAACTTAAGCAATACCTAAACAGTAACTGGCTGTTCATTAACTTTGCCTGGATAGCCAAACCCACACCCTTAACACACTTTCCTTTACCGATTCTTTCATCTTTTCATCTCTTCCCTAACAGTCACACCACCTTCTTCCTACTCAACTATATATCTCCACACATCTTCCTGGCTGTCCTCATTTTCTTATGTACTCATCCATTGTGTTATCTTCTGATGGATGAATGTATGGGGTCTATATTAGAACACCGAAGTTTCAAAACTTCGAGTGTTCTAATATCGACCCGTTTTCAGTGAAAGCTGAAAATATCGAAGAAACAGAAAACCAAATTTTTTCCTAGGAAAAGAATTCAGTTGTCCGTTTCTGTTGCTTCGGTATTTTCAGCGCTGTGGTGGAAAGTTACGGGTTGGGTTCAGGTAAGTGTGTGATTGTGTGGATGTGAGGGTTAGGACGGATTAGGTGAGTTAGGGTTAGGGCACGGGTCAGGTAAGTGTGCGATTGTGTGGAAGTGAGGGTTAGGGCGGGGTAGGTGAGTTAGGGTTAGGGCGCAGGTGAGGTGACTGTGCGATAGTGACGGACCCTAGGGTTAGGGTCTGGGTTAAGGTAAGTGGATAGTTAGTGGTGTATGTATAGTTTAATGTAGGGTTAGGTGTAAGAGTTTAGGTGTATGTGTGTGGATTGCTGTTTGTTTGGTGTGCTTGTGTTGTGTGTATGTGTTTTGGAACAGCAAATTTTTTCCCTAGGAAAAAATTCGCTGTTTTGTATGTTCGATGTTTTCAACTTTCGTTGAATAGGGCTGGATATTAGAACACTCGAAGTTTTGAAACTTCGGTGTTCTAATATAGACCCAATGTATGTATCCCCCCCTCCCCATCCTGCAAATTTGAAATACATCACTCCTGCGTTGCTGTATGTACATATTTCACTTGTGCTTACACTGTACAACTGTAAAGTACAGTACTAAGTAAAAGCTGTATTACCGTTGTCTCTGTTTATATTGTCCACGCCATGTTTAGTGAGGTAAAACGTCAGTAGGAGATTCCCTTATCCGGTATAGCTCCCTAACGTAAATGTTGAATAGTTACTGACCTTAGGGTTAGGGTGCAGGTTAAGGTAAGTGCATGTATAGTAATACATTCATATTTATTTTGTTTGGGCAGGAAGTACATAGCAGGCAGTGGAGTTGGCCAACTATGGCAATTCGATATTTTGAATTTCGCGCTTTAGGACGTTCGGTGTTCTTGCGTTTCGCTGTGTATGTTTTGGCCTTTCGGGATTCGCGTAAGTGAGGTTTCGGCATTCTAATATAGACCCTTTTGAACCTGCCTCTCAGGCTGATTTTGGGTTCATTACTTGGAAGACTGATTTACTCATTGGTCTGACATCTGCAAGATGAGAGTCTGAGCTGCAAGCTGTCATGTTGCGTCAACCCCATCTGATTTTTTTCACAAGGACATGGTTGTGTTATTCACTAATGTATCATTCATGCTTAAAGTTGTTTCTGAATTTACCTTGAATCAAGTGATCAGTCTCCCAGTGCTCTATCCTGATGCAAAAAACAAGGAGAAAAGATTATACGTACCATGGATGCACATAGGGAGCTGAGGTACTACCTTGATAGAATAGAGCCCATAAAAAATGCTGAACAACAGTCACCAGATCTCCCTCCAACTCCTCCTGAAAACCACTGCAAATGCTCAGCACAAAGGCCTCCCTATCATGGTAAGGTTTCATCATGTTAATATGGTACAATTTGTGCCCCTGCCTACTGCCTAGCAGTTCCACTATGTAGTTAACATCATTTACCTTTCTTATCATTTTGTAGGGTCCCTCCCAAGCTGTTTGCAGCTTGTTGTGTCTGACAGGAATGAGAACCATTACCTGCTGCCCCACAGCATACTCTCTAGCACGAGCATTCCTGTCATACCACACCTTTTTCTGTTGTTGGGCTTCTGCCAGTTTCTCCTGGCCCAAGCCAAAAGTTCCCTGAGCCTTGTCCTGAGGTTTAGAACATATGCACAACTGACTCCTTGTGAGATTCACACTCACTTTCCCACTCATCTCAAATTAAATCTAAAAGTCCCCTCACCCTATACCCACACAGCAACTCAAAGGGTGAAAAACATGTGGATTCCTGGGGAACCTCTGTTTAAGCAAACAGCAGATGGGGCAAATATTTCTTCCACTCCCTCTTAAACTGGTCTGCAAATGCCTGTAGCATGGACTTGATTGTAGAGTTTAACTTCTCAACAAGACCATTAGTATGGGGATGGTAGGGGGTGGTCTTCATGTGCTTCACACCACAGGACTTTCACAGAGAAGCCAGCAGGTCTGACATGAAATTGGCACCTCTGTCAGTCAGTATTTCTTTTGGGAAACTTACCCTGCTGAAAATCTCTAACAAAGCATTTGCCACCTTTTCTGCCTCAATGGAGGACAGAGCCACTGCTTCAGTGTATCTTGTAGCATAGTCTACTACCACTAGGATATACGTTTTCCCTGCAGAACTTGGGTAAAGGCCCCACAATATCCATAGCTACCCTCTGAAATGGCCCCTCAATCACAGGCAAAAGCATCAAAGGAGCTCTCACCTTGTCTCCTGCCTGGCCTATCTTTTGGCACTGCTCACAGGTCCTGCAGTACCCTGTTACATATCTGGAAATTCCAGGCCAATAAAAGTTCTGCATAATATGTCTCTTTGTACGTTTTATGTCCATATGACCTGCAAAGGGAATATCATGGGCTATGGCTAGAAGCGCCAGACGGTAGGCTCTAGGCACTACCAACTGCTGTACTCTCTCACCTTCTAGCCCTCCCTCAGGGGGTCCACTCTATACAGTAACCCTTTGTCCCAGTATACAGATTCCCCCTTCCAGTGAGAATCAGATGCCTCACTAGCTACCTGCCTCAGGCCTTGCAATGTAGGGTCTGACTGCTGAACATGTCTCACCTCTCTTTGTAACACTTCCCAGCTCCCTTTCCACAGGAAGTTTGGCATCCTTTGACAGTGGTGCCACACTGTCAGCCTGGGTACTATTACTCACCTCTACTTTTGCAGTCCCTCCGTCCAAGGGAACATCAGTACCCACAAGCAGCTGTGGCTCACCTCCAATCTCACTGCTACAGAGTAGCTCCCTCCCTGAAGCAAGCACCTCACCAGTCCTGGCTGCAAGTATGTAGTCTGTATGGGTCTACCCCAGGCTACCAGCCCCACATGCTTGTCTCCTAGCCTGACTGCGTGTAACTGCATAAACACATGGTACTGCCTCATCCAAATCCTTCCCTATCAGGACATCTGCAGGATGGTAGTTCGGTACACTTGTTGTCTCAAGACAACCTACTATTGGCATTTTGTCTTTCCCACTTATTGGCTCTCTCACCTTTTGTTCCCCACCTTGCCTCCGTGGACATCTGCATGCCACATGGCCCCACTGGTTGCATTCAAAACATTTAACCCTAAGTCCTGGACATGTACCTGGACTAGTGGCTTCCCTTGCTACTGGCAGGTTTTGTTAGGGCAGTCTGTGCTGCCCACCATGGGTTACTTTAGACCCATGAGCAGTACTGGGGGTTCCCTTTCCTTTGCAGGGCTGCCCTGCTTGCTAGATATAGGTATACTATCTTCCCCAACTCATTTAAAGTAGCACTTTGTCCATCAGCTAACCAGATCCTCATGTCCTCAGCCAAAGTGCCAAGGGCTTGTTCCCTCACCAAAAGGTCTGCCAGCCCTTCAAAAGTGGTGACCTGACATCCACTCACCCACCTATGAAAGTAAGTGCTCAGTTCAGCAACATATTCACACACACTTTCATCTGCCTTGCATCTATGCTCAAAAAACGTTTTCCTATAAGTTTCACGTGTTAACTTAAAACATTCTAACAAGCAATGCTTAACAACAGCGTAATTAAAACGGTCAATGTCAGATATTTTAGACAACACAGTTACAGCTTTACCATGGAGTAAGGGGGTCAAGAACCATACCTAAAGCCTTTGGTCAACATCATACTGTTTACATACCCTCTCCAACATATGAATGAAACTATCACAATTATCCACCTCTTTAAACTGCAGAAGAAATTTACTGACCTTTTGTGCTTCTGGAGTCCAGTTACTCCCTTCCCCAGTACCTCCATGACTCTGGCAAAGTCAGCATCTCCCTCTCATGCTGCCTCTGACGCTCCTTTTCCTCAGCTTCCAGGCATAATAGCAGTTTCTCATTCTCCTCAGCCTGCAGACATCTCAGTCTCTCAGCTGCTTCTATTTCCAAACGCCTGGCCTCCAGCTCAAGTCTCTTTAGCTCCAGATGGATTTTTAAATCCTCTGCAGAAAGGTTGAGCTGTCCATTCTCTGAGGGTGGTACATCTTCACTGCCAGTCTGATCGTCTTCCTGGTTGCTGTTTTCTGATGCAGCCGTGACCAAAGCTTCCATCATGTGTGTCTTAGGTTTCCATGCACCAGTCCCCTAGCCTGGCACATTTCTGCCAGCTGGCTCCTTGTCAGCTTTCTGTACTCCTCTGCTGACATGCTGCCTGCTCTCCCTGACTAACTAAGCTAACAAAAGGAATAAAACAATTGTGATCTGAACTCTGTGTATTCACTGCGTGGCTGATTTAAAGTAGAAAAACACCTTCAGTGAACACTGTACACAAGCTACAGGAATTCACTCTACCCAACCCACTGCAAGCCAATTAGTATATGCCAACCATTTAATATGTGGTGTGGATATCCTACCACTGCCAAACAATTAATATGTGATGCCCGTCCATTGGCCCATCAATCAAGGAGCCTCAATCCTCACCACTAACACCAGTGAGGGGCTTCCATATAGGGAAAGGATAATAAATACGCACACAGTAAAGTACAATTTCCCCTTAAGAGCACACAGAGATCAAAGTCAGTCTGGTGCTGGTTTCTCCCTTTCTCTCCAGGTCCCCAATAAGACTCCCCACTGGCACAGCTATAGGGTCCAGATCTCAGCCTAATGGGCAATCTAAAACCTCCAGCACCCTCTCTGTCCAACCAGTGTTTTGTGTCCCTGCCCAAGAAGCTGACACATAAACACATTGAGATAAGAGTGTATACAACCACAGGCACACTCCTCGGGTAGGCTTGGACAGGTTCTCCAGCTGTGCCCCTTTTCTGCCCAGTCTAAAAGGTAGTACCAGCTGCCACCACCCACTAATATTTATCAGCTACTCAAAGGCCCTTAAAAGGGTGTCCAATTATTACTTTGCAATATTATTATCCAAATGGTAAGTGTGATCTAACAATCAAGACTTATTTGGAGTGACTTGGTACAGCTTCACTATATAAATGCAAAGTACTTTTAGAGCTTACGTTATTTCTACACAAAACGGCCACAGTTGAAAGGTTTAAAAATATTTAATAAATAATAAAAGCACAAGAAAATACTTCTTACTACACAGTGCTAGTCAGTAATTCAGAGATCACAGAGAAATGCCGTAGAAATGTTCTAACATCAACACAGAAAAACACTGTCTAATCTTTCTAATTCCTAGCTATTTCTAAGAGAAGACATAGTTCTAAAATCCTACTTACATCTAGACACAGGCAGTGCTGAGTTGGATGTTCTCAAGACAAAATGCTCTGAGCTCTCTCTTTAAATTGATAACACAGAACTGCTTCACATGACATCATTCTTCACACTTCTCTGGTGTTTTCAGGCTAACAGAAACTACATTTACATTCTTTACATGTGGTAAGAAACCAGAGCAATAAAGGACATGTATACATGCAAATTCTAGCCAAACAAACTCTAGTCTTAAAACTATAGGCAGGATGCCTTCCTCTAGACATATTGGCTCCGAAATTTTACATCAAAGACGGTCATAAAATGCTTGACTTAACTTTCTTACAGCAGATTGCACTGTTACATTTTTACAGTTTAATAGCCAATGCAGTCTTTTCAAATTTAAGAGAACAAGCCTGTGGCTTACATTAATATTTACAAATGACAGAATTATCTACAAAATTCTATCTGGTTAGGCTAGCAGCCTTCACCTATCTTCACAGAGATGGTCTCTTATTCTCTCTCTCCAACACATTGTAGTTGGACCTCCTTTTGTTCTTTGAGATTCCCCCTGTTCTGCAATACTTTAACTTTTGTCAGTCTCTCTAAATAATTCTTGTTACTTCTTAACCATATCACATATTCTTTTATTTCTACCCTATTTTTAAACTGTACTTTTGTTTTGTCTCACTCTCTGGCTATATTTTCGAATAAATGTATGTCTTCCCTAATAATTAATAATTTCCAGTACCGATTCTTAAATTCCTCTCTGTTTAACATGTAGGTGGAGGAGCGCCAGAGTGTCAGTTTTACTGCATTACCCTGCATTATTTATTTAAGTTTTTATTGGTGCATGATCTGAAATAGCTTTTAGGTACGTATCAAAACTTTCAGTAAATGTACATGTTCCTGTGAAATATTTCTGTCTGTCCTAGCCAAGGTTTTGTACCTTGGGAAATAATATGTGAATTCTCTCTGAGCTTTTGCTACTGAATTCGCGCCTTCCATACAAAATATTTTCATACATTTTTTTTCAAAAATATGCTCTTTTTATTATATTTTCTATTCTAGGCTCAGCAGATGCATCCTCATTGTAAATTCCAGTCCCCACTTACAAGTAATTTTCCCTGCTGAAAGCTGATTATTTCTCCCAGAATTTTCTTAAGGTCCAGTTTAGCAGTTTTAGATGGCATACAAATACATGCCAACACAATCCTCCTGCCTTGCCAGTAGCCCGTTACTACTACAAATCTGCTATTGTTATCTTTTTTCACTCTTCTATCACTATTGGAACTCCTCTAGCAGTTAATATAAGTAGCCCTCTTTTCTTTTGTAAAAGATATTCCACTGAATAACCATCCTGAAATTATTATCAATTTCACATGCTCAGTTCTTTCCTAATGTGTTTCCTGTATAGCTATTTGCACTCTGCATTTCTTAATATAATTCACTACTCTTTCTTTTTGTATATACCAGTGAGAGCATTCACATTTAAAGATAATATGGAAAGAGTCGCTATTATGATCAGAAGTTAGTTATTCCCAATTGTTATGTACAATAGCTTTTTTTTTAATATCTAGTTTTAGCTTTTGTGTTGCATGCATACACAAATGTTTGGCAGGTTGATTTTTTTATATGGTTGTTTCTTGTCATATCCATTTAAACCTATGTCACATGCTACAAGACTTTTTTTATATATCTAGTTTCAGCTTTTGTGTTGCATGCATACACAAATGTTTGGCAGGTTGATTTTTTATATGGTTGTTTCTTGTCATACCCATTTGAACCTATGTCACATGCTACAAGACATTTTGTTTTAATGAAAACCCTCAAACAAAAACCACACATACACACCCCCAGAACACCTGAAAACCCTATTAACGTAATACAAACACACAAAACTGAATACATCATCAAATAATGAAGTTTAACCTTTCTAATAGGAACAATTTTTCCAGACTGACAGGTATGCTCACAGGCTTTAATTGACTTATAATGAAGGTTATCCTTACCAAGATGCATGGTACAACCTGTGCTTCTACTTACACTAAGTGTTGTCTGCTTTTGTCATACCTTTATTCCTCTCCAGATGTAGAAGACTACTTGAATACTTTCAGAAAACATTATCTTTTAGCCATTGAAATAAAAAAGCATTCTGTTTTTATTGCCCTCTTATCAGACTGTATCCATAGAAACATGAGAAAAAGATAAACAGCTGCCTTTAACTGCAAGCTTTTCATGTTGCACTGTGAACATTTATTTGCTAAAGGAAAACTTTTAATTACATGCAATATTCTTTTATTTAATTGGTTCCACTTAAAACTTATTAGATCAAGCCAAGTGCCTTAAGCCAATCATTCCCCCATTCAAAAGTAAGAAAAAGTATATCAGTTTTACTTAAATCATGCACTCTATACTTCTCCAAACCGCCCTTCACCTCAGCAATTTAAGATTACAACCTATTATCTTAAATATGCTTTGTTTAGGTTCTTTTTGTATTAAGTGCCTACATTTCTTAAAACTCAACAAAAATAAAGAAAGAAAAAGGAAAAAAGGGCACCTGTTTACTTTAGTATCCCTGTTACATACAAAATTAACTCAAAATGCTTTACTATAGAACATGCAGAGTGTATGTCATGTTTTATAAAAAGTACTGTGAAGAACAAAAATTGTTTTACTTGATTATATCTTTCCTTACTGTTCCCTGCTCCTTAATGTTCTTCTAAACATTATTGACATGAAGTAGGGCATATGCTTTGGAGCCCCCTACAAGTTTAACAAAGTCAAAAAAGTCCAATATTTCCAGGTTTTCTTGTTCCGCCATATTTCACAAATACAGCTGATGAAGTTGTGTCTTGGTCCAAAGTTGGAGCTTATATTGATTTTTGCTGAACAGAGGCAGTATTCTTCCCAGATAGTGTTTCCTCTCAATTTTTGTGGTTGATTTTCTTTCAGGTTCCTGAAATTTCTTCTTTGCTTGCATCCAGGCAGTGTACTTGCTAGCCAGTAACTGAAATGTTCCCAAAAGACAAATTCACTGTCTCTATTCACACTGGGAGAGCTGAAATTAAGCTGTTAGTCATTGTGCAGCTATCTTGGAAGTTGGTGAGGGTTATTTTGTTGCACCATCTGGAAAATCTTTTCCACTTGCTAATATATGATTTTCTATTAGCAGGCTTTCTTGCCTCCATTAGTACCTGCTTCATGCCCTCAATAAACAGGTGCATAAAAGTAATTAAGACCCTGTTATCCAGGCAGTCAGTTGAAGGTGATTGATGTCGGTGTATATCAAACACCCAATCTGATGTTGTTAATCTTTGTTCATTCCTTCCTGATGGGGTTATCGGTTCTTTCCTCTTGAAAACTCAAAAACTCTCGAGCCAAGGTCCTACCCAGAATGCTGTGCTCCCTGTTACCTCAGATCTCGTTTGCCATGTTGCTCTACAGCCGTGTCAAGCCACTTTCTCAGCTAAGTGTCTAATTTTTGAAAGTTTTATACATTGTTCTTACTTTAAATATTTTCAAATAGTTTCTACTAATATTTTCTACCCTATCGTATGCTTTAGACTCTCTCCCTTTAGTCTTTTCCCCTTTATTACCCTTTTTCTTAACCTTTGAGGTAATTCTTCATTACCATCGTTGGTAATCCTTCCTTTTCTCTTCTTACCCTTTTGGGTACCCTTTCATCCACATCATCCTGTTGGATAAGAAAAGTAGCATTGGTTTCAAGCAGTGTAAGGATTGCGGCCATAAGTTACCGCTTTCTGATGGCCATGACTTGCGTGTCTACTGTCTGAATGTCTCCCACCTTACTGTGGATCCCCCATGTGGGATTTTTAAAAAATTTTCTACCAGGACTCTTAATGAGAGGAAGAATATGTTCATTTTGAAAGGTCTTCTCAAGTCTCCTTTCTCTGAGGCTATTTCTGGGTTGGAGGGCACACCCCCTCCTGTTAAACCCAGTAAGAGGCGTTTTTCCTCTTCATCATCAAACTCGCTCCCTTCTTCTCCCTCTGGAGATTGTAGGGAGTCAACTCATAAGAAGGTGAAATTGATTACTACGGCGCTGCCACATGTGACCCTGTCAGCTCCAGGCTCAGCACCACCCCAAATGATTCTGGATACAGCCATGTCTTCCTTATCGATACCAGCACCACAGTTCCTGGTGCAGACAACTACAGCTCTGACAGTTCCGTCGCAGCCCTTACCGGCATTGTCCATGCAGGTACAGTCCCCTTCGGCTCCGAGTATGACTTTTCTGTACTCCACTGCGCAGATATTTTTGGCACCATGTTCTTTGGTGCAGTCCTTCTCGGCACCGTCCTTATTACTGGTGCAGACAGTTTCCTCAACGGCACCATACCCTTTGGGGGAGATATTTGCTTTTACAGTGCAGACACCTTCAACTACTATGGTGCTGACGTCGGCTCAGACTACTTCCACACCGTTTTCTTCGGTGCAGACATCTTCAGTTCAGGGCCCTGCACCTATTGAATTAGCAAGGACCAAGTAGTCTGCTTCATTGGATCCATTTGCTGGCAGTCAATATAGTCCTTTTCTGGAAAGGCCAGAATCGCCATCAGCATTCTCCATGAGGTCAACCAAGAGTCTCTCTGAATAAGATGTGTTGCGGCTTGTTGACCAGTTGCTTGTGAGAAAGAAAAAACGCAAATAAGAAAAAACTCACTTTAATAACAAACAAAGCTTTCGGGAATAACCGTTCTTCAGTGCTGTTAGAATAGACTATTCTAACAGCACTGAAGAAGGGTTATTCCCGAAAGCTTCGTTTGTTGTTACAGTGAGTTTTTTCTTATTCGCGTTTTTTCTTGGATGCTTGAACTGGTGAATATAGAAGAGATAAACCCATTGGTTGAGGTTTCGTTTTGACCAGTTGCTTGTGGCCAGAGGTCGCTGTCACCGGCCGAAGTCCATGTTCCCTCTTTCAGGTGAACGTACATCTCCTCAAACTCCAACGTACACTCCTCCTTTGACTTCTACCCAAGTTTCGAAGCCTATTACTCTGACAGCAGCTTCCCTTCCTTTGACTCCAGTAGTGGATCTCACTTTAGAAGTGGAGTCATCCTTGTGGTCCTTGGTGCACTGGGCATTGGGCTCTACTCAGGCCAGTAGCTGTGCCGTGGAGGAGGGCATCCCTGGTTGCATGCCAGTTTTTTTTTATGGCACCGTCCAGGGATCATCTCTCACTCACATGGTTCACGGTCCTCTTGAGACTCCTGGTCTGGGGGTGGGCTCTTCCTGGGGCGCGGGGTGTGACCCCGGTTCCAAGGTTGTTATGCTCGGTTACGGGCTCCCATCCCTCCTTGGTAGGGCCGGCCTTCCAGGCCATGGAGAGGACGCTTGCCTCCGCTGGCAAATGCCACATGTAGGAGTCCCCTCCTCCCTCTGTGCCACAACTGTCACAAGCCACAACCACCGGGCACAAGGGCCTCAGGTGTTTCCTCCTCAGGAGACCCCCTCTTTGCAGTCTTCCCCAGAACCTCCCTCTGAGGAAATACCACACAAAGCATCGTGCAAGAGGAAGCACATGGACTCCACTGAGTAGTCATTAACTGAAGATATGGATTTTGATGATGGGGAAGGGTCCCCACGGTCTCCCTCTGATGATGTGTCCTTTGGTAACATTCTCGAGATCTTTAGACAGAGGGGTGACTGGAAGTCCTCTAATCCTTCCTCTGAGGAATCCGTATTCCTGCAGGCCTTTCGTGCTCTGTCCCCTACCTCCTAGGTCACCCTGCCTGCCAATGTGCTCGTCCAGTGCGCATGGAAGGCTCCTGACACCCTGGAAGCAATACCAAGGAGACCGGATAAAATGTTATCGCCCCCAGCTGAGCACCCACAGTGGTCACGAGGTCTTCCAGTAGATGCTATGGTGGTGAAGGCTGCAACTAAGAAGGACTTAGCAGAAGAGAGCCAAACTGTCCATCCACCCAAAAAGGAGTCCTGGGCGACTGACAGACTAGGGAAGCATGTGTTTGCTTCATCGACCTTCGCCATAAGATCTTTGAACTATTTGGCACACTTTACCAGGCTTCAGAGGGATCTTAACAACCACCTCCCTGAAACCTTGGCCGGAGCTGTTTGTGACGAGGTCCGTGACAACGTGGGTTCTCAGATAGCCACCCTAGAGTCCATTTCCAACTCTTCCATGCATCTTATTTCTCATGCAACGGAAGAGGCTGGAGAGGCAGACGTGGGTATAGTCACCAGACAACATGTCTGGATGCACCTTTGTGACGTTGCAGACTCCTTTAAGGCTTCCTTCATGAACACCCCCATTGAGGCCGCTTCTTTGTTTGGTCCTAAAATGAAAGATACACTGATAAGGTGGGAGCAAGATGACAAGACCATGTCTGCCGTTGGTGTCAGACACTCCACTCCCCAACGATTCTACTCCAGAAATCAGAGGAGCAGGAAGATGTGGCACAGGAAATCACAGGGCTCTTTCCAGGACGCACATGCCGAGTTCTCCCCTAGAAACAGAGGGGTAACTCCAATGGAAGATGCCCCTTTCGGGGCAGAGGAGATGCGCGAAACCTGGGTTCCAGAGATTCCTTCTCTGGCCAAGCCTAACAGCGCTCCTGAAGCGTTGCCCGACTGCTCACCTTTGGAAGCGGTCCGGGATCGTTTTTCTTGTACTCCGCTGCCTGGAAACATATAACCACCAACTCTTGGGTACAACGGATAATATCCAGAGGCTATCGCATCCCTTTTTATCTTTGTCCAGTCTCATCCAGAGTATTACCCAACATTCCACCCAGTCAAAGGGAAGCAGCAGCACACGAAATCCAAAAGCTGCTACAAAAAGAGTCATCCAGACGGTCCCCCCAGACCAAATAGGATCCGTTTTTTTACTTGAGGTCCTTTTTAGTGCCAAAAAAGACAGAGGATTGAAGACCAATTCTCGTCTCAGCACAGTGAACAAATTTGTAAAAACAGAGAAATTCTGGATGGTCACAGTTCAGTCTATCCTTCCTGTTCTGGAAGAAGATGATTGGATGTGCTCTGTAGATCTTCAAGATGCGTATTACCACATAAAAATGGACAAACGCTCAAGAAGATACCTCCGCTTCCGCATAGGAGCCAGTCACTACCAATTTCGAACTCTGCCCTTCTGTCTGTCTGCAGCCCCCAGAGTGTTCAAATGCATGGCAGTGGTTATCTCTCACTTGCAACTTCAAGGATTTCAGGTGTTTCAATATCTAGATGACTGGTTCCTCACAGCCCCCACCAAGCATCTACTGGAAAATAGCCCTGCACTACACTCGCCCAACAGCTCAAAGCCTGTAAATCACTATAAACTAGGAAAAATCCAACACAACCCCAACTCAGTCTTTGGAATTTATAGGGGTACTGTTGGACATGAGAAATTGCACAGCATCCCTTCTGGGCCACAGGCTTCAGAGAATAAGGCAACAGGTTCAACCCCTGCTCTGTCACCACAAATCTCCTGCTCTATCTATACTCCAACTCATGGGGTTAATGGCAGCCTTGATCACCATTGTTCCTCTAGCCAGATTCCACATGAGGCTCCTTCAATGGCTACTTCTCACTCAGTGGTACCCTCTACAACATCCTTTGTCTTTTCAGATAAGTGTAACTCAGAGATGCAAGCAAGATTTACTCTGGTGGAAGTCTCAAAATTCCCAACAATGGTCTCGTCCCTTCAACCCCCATCAACCAATTGCCATGGTGACCATGGACGCCTCCCTGATGGGGTAGGGGGCTATGTCAGGGGAACTCGGTCCAAGGCACCTGGTCCGACAAAGAGGCCCTTTTGCATATCACTGTCCTGGAACTGAGGATGGTGCTTCTAGCGTTGCAAGCATTTCATTCCATCCTTCTGTCAGGAACTATTGCGATCTAATCAGACAACATGTCAGTGGTCTGGTACATCAACAAACAAGGGGGCACCAGATCTTACCCATTATGCTGAGAGGCCTTGAGAATATGGCAATGGGCGATAGCTTCCAACCACTTTCTAATTGCAAAGCACATTCCCGGGAGCTCCAATGTGATAGCAGACAAATTGAGCAGGTGCATTCTGCAACCTCACGAGTGGTCCCTCAATCCTATGATAGCGGCAAAAATCTTCAACCACTGGGGTCAGCCTTGCTGCGACCTATTTGCCTCCCTAACCAACTACAAGTGCAGCAACTATTTTGTGCTAATCCCCCCTCGGGGACAGTCACCGAAGGGTGATCTAGTCCATGCTTGGCCCTCGGGTCTACTTTATGCTTATCCTCCTCTTCCCCTCATCTCCCAGTTTCTAAAGAAAGCACGACAGTTGAAGAGCAAAGTGATCCTCATTGCTCCATATTGGCCTCAACAAGTCTGGTTTCCCTTCCTCTAACCTCACCTGCTAGATCAACTGTGGATCCTCAATCCATCTTTAACGTTGATCTCCCATCCGCAGGGTCTGATTCACCCCAGTCTAACAACCCTGAAACTGACAGCTTGGTTTCTCCACTTCCAATGATTGCCAGGCATGAAAACCTCTCGTCCCCTGTGCGCAATATTCTTATTGCATCTCATAAATCATCCACCAGACTAATATATCTTAACAAATGGAAAAGGTTCTCTCTATGGGCAGCGAATAAACAATTAGACCCCTTCTCAGCCCCAATTTTGGTGGTACTGGATTACTTATCACATCTTTTCCACTCTGAGGTGTCTGCCTCTCCTATTCATGTGCATTTAGCTGCCATCTCAAATTTCCACATTGGTTTTCAAGATTCTTCACTTATGTCACACAGACTCTGTAAAACTTTCTTGAAAGGGGTTATCCACCTAAAACCTCCCTTTAGAGAACCGGTACAACCTTGGGATTTGGCATTGGTTCTGCAAGCTCTAACAGCTCCCCCCTTTGAACCTGCGTCTTCATGTGATGTAAAATATCTGTCTTGGAAAACTTTGTTTCTGATTGCAATCACATCGGCCAGGTGCTTGTCAGAACTTCAAGCCTTATGCATCAAACATCCCTAGCTTATCTTCCATAAGGATAGAGCATCATTGAGTACTAATTCTTCCTCTTTACCAGAGTGGTCTATCAAGTAATCTATTGACCTTCCAGTGTTCTTTCTTAACCATTCTAACAAGAGATAGTATTGCCTGCACTCCTTGGATGTTCATAGGCAAATATGATTTTATCTGGACAGAACAAAATCTACCTGTAAATCAGACCAACTGTTTCTGGCTTTTTTTGGACCTAGACGAGGTCATCCTGTACCAAAAGTTACACTGGCTTCATGGTTGAGAAATTGTATTACCTTCATCTACAACAACAACAACAATCTCATCTTGCCTCATAGAGTCAAAACTCATTCTACAAGATCTATGGCAACTTCAGCAGCTTTCCATGCTAAGGCTTCCCTCAATGATATTTGCTCAGCTGCAACTTGGGCCAAACCTCATACCTTTATTCTTCATTACAAATTGGACTTAGCTGCCAGAGGTAGAGCTTCCTTTGACTCCATGGTGCTGATGAATGTCCTTCCATGAGGGCCATCTAGGGATACAGGTAGCTGTGGACTCTGTCCCATCAGTAAGGAATGAACGAAGATTAACAACATCAGATAAAGACGTTATGTCTTACCATAACGTTCCATCTGTGTTGTTGATCTTTGTTCATTCATTACTTCCCACCCTCCATCCCCCATCCCGAGGATCCTGGTTGATCTCATGTACGCCTTTATTGTAGGTCTGTTATGACCAGAGGTAACCTCTACTTTTATCTATCAGCTTGCAAACTTGATCTGAGGTAACAGGGAGCAGAGCATTCTGGGTAGGACCTTGGCTCAAGAGTTTTTGGCTGACGCAAGCTTGATATTAGCCGGCTTGGTTCCGAGAACGGAACCGATAACCCCATCAGTAATGAATGAACGAAGATCAACAACAGAGATGGAATGTTATGGTAAGACATAACTTCTTTTTTTCTTGTGTGAGTAGATCCAGTCTGTGAGGAAGCTTGTGGGAAATTGCCAATAGCCATTTCCAAAAAAAGGGAGAACCACTGTTGCTTGGGACAGAAAGAAGTCAGAAACAGCAAGCAAAGCAATTCCAGATAATGGACATGCAGAGTCTGTGAAAAACAAGTTTATTATTCCACAAAGCTTTTGGGAAAAATCCCTTCCTCAGTGTGTATAACCTAGTTAAAATCAATAATTCTTATATACAAATTAAAAAAATACAACAGCCCAATTCAAAGAAAACATCCAACCAGTTAATTAAAATGCAATTAAAATTTAAAGTGACCATGTGAAAAGTTTTTATAGAACCTATATATTTAAGAGAAACATAACAAACACATTACAAGATATTTTGTTTCCTCTTCAGTATAGGCTTAATACTTGTAGCTGAATTTAAACGTGGTCTTGAGTCAGCATTTAAATGAGTAATCCACTCATAATCATGAACACAAAGAAGTCAGCACAGTGATCTTAGGGGATTCTTTCAGAATCTTCAGAAGTACCCTTGATATTAGTTGAATGGGTAGAAAAGCAAACAGGAGCATTCCTGTTCAAGGAAAATGAAAAGGCATCTTTCTTCCAGGCCTTCTTGCATGGAGTCCTGGAACGGAATATTGCCTGTTGATTGTTCAGAAAACAGACAAAGAGGTCTACTTGAGGATCTTCCCACAGATGGATCAAATCCTAGAAGGCCCCCCCCCCCGATATAGTTTCCATTTTTGAGGGTCTTCTTTGCTCCTACTTAGCTTGTCTGTCACACAGTTTTGCTCTGACAGAATGTAGGATACCTGTAGAGTGAAATTGTGATGTGTAGCTATATCTCAAGCTAACATGGCTAGTCTGCAAAACCTGATTACCCCTTGCTTGTTGATGGTTCTGGTATTGTCTGTAACCACTTGGAGGACCCAGGGACCAAATATGATTCAGAGAGTTGAATGCCTTGATTAGGGCAGGTATTTCCTTGATATTTATATGCTTCTATCTGTCCTTGGTGTCCCACACCCCCCTGCACTTTTATCCCTCCTGAAACTGCTCCACAAGCAAAGTCCAAAGTGTCCGTGGTCTCCACCAAAAGATTTATCTTCTGACAAATCCTAGCACTAGGATTTCAAAAGATAAAGGGTTTTGATGCTGAGACCAAAGCGATTTCAGATACCACTGTATCTTTCACATATGGAATGTTGCCAGGGTATCATGAGAATCATAAATGCTGTGAGACCCAAACTTCTGAGGTAATCTCTTGCAGTGACTGAAATCTGAGTGGAAAACCTTAGAAAAAGATCTAGATAAAGATCTGTTTTTCCTGTGGAAAAAAGTTCCTTTGAACTGAAATCTCTAGTTGACATCTCAGGAACACAATCCAGTGTGAAGGAGTCAAGAAATTGTTTTGAATTTTACCTTGGAATCCCAGCTTGTGTGTAAGAGATCTCTCAGCCAAGAGGGGGATTTTTGCCACATTGAAAAAGATTCAGGAAAGATAAGCATGTCATCTAAATGTGGAAAAATGTGAATACCCTATAGTCTGCAATGAGCTATAACTAGAGCTAAACATTTTGTGAACACTTGGTGCAAGTGGATAGTCCAAAGAGTAAGGCAGAGAACTGATAATGTAATCCAGACACACAAAACCTTAAGAAATGCCTGGTCTATATGAATAGGAATGTGAGGGTAAGCATCTTCCAAGCCTAGTGTTGCCTGGAAACTTGAAAGAGGTTCACAGGTTGTGAAGTGACATCATTTTGAATTTGGGCACCATCACAAACAGGTGCAGAAAAGAAAGATCCAGAACTGGTCACCAAGCATTTTCGTTCTGTGGCACTAGGAACGTCCTTTAATAAAAACCCTTCCCCACATAGGAATGAGGAACTGGTTCTGTCATTCATTGAAAGCACGTGATAAAGTTCTAGTGGAAAAAAAATATTGTGATCTGGAGGATGAGAAATGACCCCCCTGGAAAAGAGGAATTTACTCCCACTGCCACCTGTAACCCTGATGAATGATTTTTCAGAGTCCATTTGCCTGAAATAATCTGTTGCCAAAGGGAAAAATGGAGATTCAGACTTTCTGGAAGAAAAAAAAGAGGCTAGGGTGAGAGGGGGAGGTCACATGGTTTCTTAAATAAGTCTTTCAGACTTGTTGGACCTTCCCTAGTTTTGGGAGGGTTGTGAATTCTTTTTGGAAACCCTTTGACATTTCTTCTTAAACATCTGTTTACCTGTATTTTGTTGGGACTCTTTATTCTGTATTATTATTTTTTTGCCCAAAATTGGATGAGGAGATAGCAAATCCCTTGAAAACTTTGAAAAAGGAAGGCTAAAACATCTTAGACATTCCTTGGATCAGCTTTCCCCTTTCATCACACTGTTTGATCACCTGTGCAGCACTGGAGCCAAACACTAAATCTCTAACCAAGGGGTAATTTAAAATCTCATTTTTAACATCATCGGAAGGTTCTGTGAATGCAGTCATGCAAACCTCCTTAAAGAAGTACCAGTAGTCATAGCCCTGAAAGAAAAATCAGCAGAGGTCTACACACACTGTAAATGGTGAGTGGTGGCCTCTGCAATAGAAACTATATTTTTAAGCAGATTTTTCCTTACAAGAAACTACAGATAAAAACATTCCTCATATTTTACACTTTGTCAGAACAAACTAACATATGAGCCTGACGATTCAAAATTATGAAAATCAGTTACAGTAATAAACACTTTCTCTCCCATACATACTTGTCAATATGTTTCCAGTCCATATAAGAAAAAGTAGAATTGGAATTAACTAAGTTCTTGGCAGCAGTTGGATATACCTTCAGGAAAACTGCAGACAGTAACACACAGACATCTTCTAAAGCAATCAGAACAGGGGGAATTATATATAGGTTCTGGAAAATCCTTCTGTAGCAACTCTTAGTATTTTCTGAGGTACTGAGAAACAACCTTGTTCTCCCACTGAAAACACTGGCACCTTTTAGCAATAGTTTCTGAGAGAGAAACTCTCACAGAGAGAATCAGAAAGAGAAAGCTCCTCTGACTGTATCAGACATCTAAAAGAAAAAAAAAACTGTATCCATCCCTGCATCTTCCTTTTAGATTCAGAATATTGAATCTCTTCAGTAAAAGAGGAATCCCTTTTTCTTTTACTATAAACTACTTTACAAAAAGGATCAGTAGCCTAAATTAAACCATGTGCCGAACCCTGTAAACTAATCCTATCAAAACAAAATTGAGGAGGAGTAGATACCTGCTTGGTTTTCTGTTTCTTTTTAACAGGAAAAATGGGGCCATCCATGTTACTAATGCTAGCAGCAGCTTCCCCAGGGATGGGCATGTCATTCTGACACAACAAACTTCCTCGTTTCCTGTCCCATTACCAATAAGAGTGGTTCTACCTTGCCAACTAAGGGGAGCCAAACAGCTGCAGAGGACATGGCTAAGCTCTGGTCCGTAGTCGCTGTAGGTGCTATACCAGAGGAATCCAGGTTAAAAGTTGTGTCATCTGAGGTACAATAAATGGCCACAGCAGAATCACTCACCTTTGGCTAAGACAAATTGCTAGCCTATGGGGGTGGCAAAGGCTGTTTGCATAATTTATTCTTTTTGTGGTTCAAAGATGGACCGACCATGAGACAGGTAGCCTGTTCCATGGTCAAGCTGAAAATGGTGCTTCTTTTTGGGGAAGACAAGCAGCAATTGCCAGTAAACACTACCAGTCCATAAAGGTTACTTTTTGATAGAAAAACATAGTAAAAACAATTCAAAACACCATTCCAGCCCCACAGAACTAAAATGCACAATTTATCCACAGAAGAAATGTTTTCAGTTTCTTTACACTGATTTTAAACTGACAGAAAAAACAAGCACTCCTTTTAAAGGTATGTTACAGTCTTATTTTAAAGTCCTACCTTTAAAATAATTTTCCTAAAGTGGAAACTAATAAATCATCAAGAAAATGGAAGTTTTTTCCCCATAAAGGGAACTTATCTGCCCACAAAGGAAAACACAAGCTGACAGCCGATCCTCGAAAGCCTCAAGGGACCATACTTGGCAGCAGTAAAGCTCTGAAGGGCTTTGAGCACAAAATTGTCTTTTAGTCAACTCAGCTGTAGCTGCCTGGCAGTTTTGACATGTGGAAGGTGCCCTGAAGCTTTGGAAACTGGCCGGCTGTTATATACGGCAGGATGTAACCCATATAGCTACTGCAACAGTGATCAATATGATGAACATTTTTGTATTTATTAAGATGCTTTCAAGTTCAAGAGCAACAGTCTTGTTATTTTTCATAACATATTTGAGCAGGGATATTATTACAGTGTTAAACTAATTTACCTTTCACAATCACGTTATGTATAGTGTAAAACTCAATATTAACTAAATCTTTACTTCTCTTACATGTTGTCGAATCATGTGTATGCAATCTTTTTTAAAAACAATATCCCAAATAGTTTTGTTTTCTTTTTTTGTATGTCTGTGAGCCTGCAAAACTGCTTGTAAATAAACGGAAGCATACATTGTTGCCTTTAGTGAATTCATTAAGTTGTCTGTTAAATATTAAGAAAATGATGGCTACCATGAGTGTCTTCTTTATGGTGTGTTCTTATTTCAGGGAAAATGCTGGTTTTGGATTATATACTGGCCATGACTAGAAGCACTAGTAATGATAAGGTTGTACTTGTATCCAACTACACCCAAACACTAGACCTTTTTGAGAAACTTTGTCGGAATAGGAGGTAAGTTTGTGCTAATAGCAATCTTGGAAATGTTAATAATTTTATTACAAAAGTGATTCACTTGTTACTGACACATTAGTATTTAGAACTGTAATGGCAACATCTGTATGGAGAAAGTGAAATGATAAACGTGAAACACATTTAAAAACTATTATGCAAGATAGTTTTATGTAATAAGAGAACAGCACCTTCTGAAGTTGTATAAGAAAAACTTTATTTCATGTGTCAAGAACAAATCCATGCTTCTATATCACGTTATCGAAATCTTACTACATTGAATCACTAAAGGTCGACCTCTAGTGATCGATGTAGTAAAACATCGAATAACATTTTAAAAATAAATAAATAAAAAATAAAAAATAAATAGCGTAGGCAGGGGGCAAGCCCCCCTGCACCCCCCATTTAAATATTCTTACTCCGAGGCCATACTACATTGAGGTAAACAGAAATCTTCCCCTACAGAGATTTCCATTTACCTGCACGATGTTCTGCGCTTTCGATGTTGTGGTGCCGACAATATCAGCTTCGATATTGTCGGCTTTCAACAGCGTGAAGTAGACCCCAAATCCATATATACAGACGTTTCTTGCTTGGACATCAGTATTTCTCATCAGATTTT
Organism: Protopterus annectens; assembly: GCF_019279795.1. Lineage (NCBI taxonomy): Eukaryota > Metazoa > Chordata > Ceratodontiformes > Protopteridae > Protopterus > Protopterus annectens. The sequence continues at coordinate 1,163,713,822 of NC_056744.1, forward strand.
CAGCAGTCGTGGCTGATGCTGCCCACTGACATCAGAGTACTCTTGCTTTGTGTAAACTAATGGTAACCACATATGCTCACTTATTTATTTATTTGTTTACATGTGTTTAAAGCTTGAGTAGCAGTGCATTGTCTGTGTTTTTCAAAGTACCATTGAAGCAGTCTTTTAGCATTTTTTACTTAATTTCTCTAGGTGCTGTTCATAAACATCATGCACCATGGAGTACAACAGGTAAACAGCCAAAGTGCACACCAAAGCCAAGCACAATTCGTATAGGTAGTAACACAGTGGAATAAGTCCACTGTGCAGTCTTTTTCCCATTGTCTAGGCATATAGTATACATATGCAAATGCTCCCTCAGGTTCATATGGGATTCATTTGTGTACGAGATGGCCCAATGGTATAAATAGTGGGACTTCAGCTGCATACAAAGAAATAGTGTGTTGTTTAACATCACAGTGATTCCCATTCTCTGCTGATATATTGCTCAATATATAGAACTGAGCAGCATTTCAGCATTGCTGTATAAAACAGAAATAGGACACCTCAGTTGCATGGTAGAAGAAATAAAATGACCACTAGTGGAGGTCCTTGTAATGGAAGCAGCCCTGCTGCCAAAATCCCATCTTTGCTTGTCCCCACGCAATGATGCTAGTGCGCATCCACAGCTGCAAATCCATCTATTATTATATTATGATAATAGGTTCATAGGTAGGTACCAGGCTATTGGCCCTAGGACCTAGATAACCCTAGCCAAAAAGATACCTTAATGACCCCCCCAGCTCTACTGCCTCTGCTTTCTTCTGTGCTGAGCAACTGCAGCCTACACCAACCTTTAACTTTTATTCACCTAGGCAGTACTGAAAGTATCAGGACAGGTGCTGATGTCAATCTTACCTGAGAAAAAGAGACTTCAGCAAAGGAGGATATAAGAATTGGATCTCTTCCTGCTTTTTCATTTTCCTTCCTAAGGGTACAGGAAGAAAGGATGCCAAGATTTATTTCATGGTGGTGAAGAAGGAGCATTCTTTTCCTGTTCCTTTATAAAGTTTGTGCGTCTCAAAAAGGTGCAACTTTTCATCTTATTAACCCCAGGACAACAAACTTTTGAAGATAATTCTAATTGGTTATGGATGCTATCACTTAAGGAATTTCTCTGTTTAATATAGACAGTTTGGACACTGCCCCATTAAGAAACTGACTTCATCATGAAGGCCCTCTAGTAACTGGTATAGTCTAGTGGCCCATATCTACCTGATACATTTGAGACATTCAACATTAGATCACTGCTGCTGAAGCCTAAGCTATGGGGGTCCTACCCGACTGCTACCATCCAGCCTTTCAAAGCGAAAGGGCACCCTCCATGTTGTCTGTCATGAGCTTGAGAAGAGCTCCATACAAAAAAAAGTTATATTGTAAAAAAGTCAATGCTTTCTTACCACCAAATTGTGCTTCTTCAGTGGACACTGTGGAACTGTAGGTCAGCTAGCCATCTTCAAGTCTGGGCAAATAAGTCCTCTGTTGGGGACAACCTTCCAATAAATTTATATTTCATCATTAGTCAATGTTGCAGTAGCCTAGCCATATAGGGTTATATCATGCCAAGGATATATAGACAGCCAGTTTTCCAAAGTGTTTACTTCCCCTCACACATGCCCCAAGGCTGCTGTGGCTCAGACTCATAAGGGAGAAAGCAGCCTGGGTGCAAAACTCCTCAGGACTTTTTCGAGAGCGCTCTTCCGGAGCTTCTTAGGCACAACTTTCAGCTTTTTCTTCCAATTTCTTATCAGACTAGAGTTCTGCCATGCATTTTTGTTTTTTGTAAAGCTTATACTGGGTCTCTTAGAATACTGGTATTTGTATGCTATTTTTTGCTGTATTTGTCTAGACTGTGAACATGGTCCTGTAGTCTATTTTTATATTTTTACAGACATTTCTTGAAATTTTTGTTGCAAGAAATGTACTGTGGGTTCATTTACTTTTGTGTTTTTTGAGATTGCTATATATTTGTGTGTGTGTGTGTGTGTGTGTGTGTGTGTGTGTGTGTGTGTGTGTGTGTGTGTGTGAGTGTGAGTGTGAGTGTGAGTGTGTGTGTGAGTGTGAGTGTGAGTGTGTGAGTGTGAGTGTGAGTGTGAGTGTGTGAGTGTGAGTGTGAGTGTGTGAGTGTGAGTGTGAGTGTGAGTGTGAGTGTGAGTGTGAGTGTGAGTGTGAGTGTGAGTGTGTGTGTGTGTGTGTGTGTATGTGGCTAGTGAATACTTCAGTGGCAGCTTACCTTCCGATTGACTCCACCCAGCTGTACTTACTAGAGAAAAAGCTTCTTTCTCAACAGGAACATGTTTTCACTAACTGGTCCTTCAGTTCCTCCTCCTGCTGTACCTAAGAAAAAGAAAACTGCTAGGGAGCCCTTGCCTATACCACAGGCTCATAAATGCCTCAGCCACTTGTGGGTGACTCTGTAGTGACCACAGATTGTTCCTTGGAATACTCACTGGTTTCTCCAAGACTCTTTGGTGTAATCTCTTCCTCCACCACTGACTGGGGCTAGCCATGTCCTCTGCGCTGTTCATGTTATGGGACATTCTTCTAAACAAGTACTCAGTTTGCAGATTGATTCAAGGAGATACTAATATTTTCAGCCCTCCTTTTCTAAAGCAACAAAAACCTTTGGGTCTTTTTTTTTTTTTTTTCCCAAAAAGCAGAACAAACAACCCAACAAGCTTCTGACAAGCAGGATTCTAGAAAAAGTGGCAGGACTGATCAAATAAAAAGCAAGGATCCTTCTGGGAAAAAAGGACAGTCCTGCACTTCAAAATGATTACTGCAGCATTCCCTCCTTTTGCCACATCCTCATATTTCTCCCAAAGACTGGTTCTCAATCTTGTCTTTTGGCATCAGCTTGTATCAGACAAATAGTTATTGAGAGTGGTTTGAGGGTTACAGATGGCAGTGGAAAACTCTTCCTTATTTTCAGGATATTTCTCCTCATCCACCCCAGACAGACATGTTTGCTCTGATTATAAGGCGCATGTTTGCCCAGGAGGTTACAGAGCCTGTGCCTCTAGGAAACATGGAGAAAAGTTTTTATTTAAGAATGTTCCTGTATGCATTGCTACCCTTTCCGCTGACATCTAGGGTCATTCTGAAAATTCAGAGTGATTCTACAAAGAATATTGTGGTGACTTCTTTTTGTCCCAGGCATTAGTGACTCTTCCTTCTTATGAAACCGGCCAAAGGCAATTACCACAGGTTTCCACAAAGATTGGATCTACTCTCACATGACTAGAGGAGTTTGATACATCCAAGTCTGAAACTACTATAACTGACTGCCTGGATGAACTAATTTTGATACCTTTTAGGCTTCTTGTTTCAGAGGACATCGGCAGGTACTAAATGAGGCAAGAAAGTAAGTTACTTGGCGATCTTATGTTGTTATATTGAAAGGGTTTATTTCCTGTGCTAGTTGCTCTCCTCTGACCTTTCCTTTTCCTCTATCAAAGTTTATCTGTTTGTCATTTCAGCATGCCTACCCATGGATCCTCCCCTTTCTTGACGCTCTTGATCAAGCAGTTCATTTAAGGGGTTTTGCTTGTCAGACCACCAAGGAAACAGATGACACCTACAGTGAATATTAGCTTTGTGCTGGAAAAGTTAACTCTGTCTCTCTCAGAATCAACATATCAAGCTGATTTATGGTTTATGGCATGGAAGACTATGATGATCATCATGTTTCTGCAGTAGCAGCACCCTCCCTCCATCTGTGCCCTTCTTCTTGTATGTTTTTGTGCCAAGGTGAGGACCTTTATTTTTATTTTCCCAGCATTGTACTTGTCAGGGGTATAGCCTCCCTGTGTCTTTGGCAGGCATGGAAGCTTTGAAGGGCTTGACTCCCAAACATGTCTTTTAGTCCGTTCAGCTTGAGCTATCTAATAGTTTGGATGTATGTAAGGTGCTCTGGATGCTGGCCAGCTGTTTTATCCTTAGCAGGATACAGCCCATATAGCTAAGGCTGTAGCAGCAGTGATCATTTGAGCATCTACTGTTTTATGGCAAGTTTACTTACATAACTGTACTTTACATATTGTTCTAACCATCTGAAAGATGAGTTGTCTGAGTTGCAAACTCTCATGATGGGGGAACCTTATTTGGTTTTCCATAGTGATAGGGTTACCTTAAGAACAGATCCCACAGTTATGACAAAAGTTGTTTCAGAGTTTACTTTGAATTAAGCCATCTATCTCCCTGTTTTTTGGTCCTGAACCTAAAAAAATGTTATTCCTCATACTCTTGATGTACATGGGCAGTTCTGGTATTATCTTGACAGAACCAAGTCCTTCAGGAAAGCTGAACAGCTGTTTATCTTCTATGATGGGACAAAGAAAGGACAATATATGTCAAAACATACTATTTCCAGATAGTTGCCCTTGCTCTTGCTCTTTATTATACCCATCATAGTAAATCACTTTCAGCAGGGTCAAAGTAGACTCTACTAGAGCCTTGACTTCTTCAATGGCATACTGGAATGAGGTGGACTATAGAAATATTCTGCAGGCAGCTACAAGGTCCTTTGTGCACACTTTTACAAGGTACAACAAACTGGATTCCTTTTCTTGGTCCAGAATAGGCTTTGCTTGGACTATTCTCCAGGGGCTCAATAAGCTGTGGTAATCTTCCTATACAGCTAAAGATATTGTAGCAGTGATTTATGATGAACATAGTATAGTTTTGTAAATTACATTTAGCATAACAGTAGGTTGTCAATAAAATCATTCCTGTAGTAGTCTCACCCTCCCTTCATCACCTTTTTTTCTGTATACACACTTATGTTTTAGATAGTTATGCATGCCCAACTTTGCTTTTTGCCAAGACAGTACTCTCTTCCTGGAGTGAGGGAATGGGGGGCAATAAAGTCCTGAAGGGTTTTGGCACCCACACTGTGATTTTTCTCCCTTTGATGCTTTGAGCTACAGTAACCTGTCCACATTTGTGAGTGGAAGTAAAGACTCTGGAACACTGTCTGGCCAGTATATCCTTGGCAGGACTTAATCCATAAACATCTATAGTTACAGTAAGTGCATCTCCAACAATTGTGCTTTTTATGAAGAAGGTCTTTTTTTTTTCCCCTGAAATATGCAGTGTTTTGCTGAGAACTTTTTTGGACTGCCAGTGCTTGTCAGGGAAACTTTTTGATTGAATGCTTTAGAACAATTGTGTAAAAAGTTCTATTCTTTAACTTTTTCGTACAAGCTCTGCCTTTGTGGATTTTTTTATGTATTAAGGGCAGGACTTTGTGCTTCTGCAGAATTCCAGTGATGTTTCTTACCTGAAGAAAACCTTCTTGTGACTATTTTAAAGTTCCACTTCCCATCTTCAGTGCTTCATCCTTGGCTGAACCTATAGAGCAGTTTTTGGGCTCCATGTTTTTTTTTTGTTCCACCATTCACAAGAAGAAGAAAGTTGTCGGGGAGTCTTTGGGTGTCAGTCCAGCTTCAATTGTGCTTCAGCGTCTGACGGGTGACTGTGCTGTGTCCAGTCTTGGTTCCCCCAATCTCTGTGGTGTTAACATCTACAGCTATGGACCACAGTAGTGACACAAGCTGCTGTAGTGGTGCCCTCCTTAGGCAAGGGAGAACCACTTGTGCCAGTGCAGGGGAAGGATCAGGTGAAGGTTCTCCACTCAGCCAGGAAAGGGAAGCTGAATCTGGGATGAATATGCCTACTAAGTGTTTAAATCTTTTTCCAGGGGGTTTCCCAGAAAAGGTGAACATAGTGAAAAAATGTTGCTGTTTCTGTTTCTGTGTATAGGGAAGGTTTGGTGGGATTTACTAAGGACCCCATTACTGCTTTATCCTGGCTTTCATCTTCTTCCATCAAGAAAAGAAAGTGTGTCCTCTCTTTTTGACTTCAGTCAAATGAGCAGGCATTGCAGGAAGATGGTTGTAATACAGGAATTTACTCTCAGTCTGAACATTCTGATGAAGGTATGGTTTCAAATTTCCCCTTCTCAAGGGTTATCTTTTCCTGAAACTTTATCCAGTATGAAAGAGGTTTTTCAGTGGGAGCAGAATGAATTTCCTGTTGCACAGCAAGTGCATTATGATTTTTTTTTACAGCTGGACATACCTAAATCTGCAGCTGTTCTTCCTGTTTTTCTTGCATTAGAGAATGCTTTTTTCACTGCTTCTAGTTTGCCTGACAGTCAACCTCATGCCCACAGGAAGTTTGACAGGTTATACAGGCTACTTCAGACTTGTATTTGTTTTCCAAACCTAAACCAGATACAAGGACATTTCTCTATTTAAAATGAAGTCTGCTAAAGATTGCTGCTGATGAGATTGGGAATGTTTTGACAAATGGGGAAGAAAGTGTACTTTGCTGCATTAATTTCTGGGATTTTAAACTGTCAAACACATATTTTAAAATAATGAAAAAACAAAAAAGCAATGGACAAAGGTCACTCCAAACAATATCAAATATAGTGATACTGTAGTTTAATAAAGTGAGGTTAGCGCTTTTGTGCAGATCAATGCCTGCACTTCTGCAGACAAAAAAACATTAACAAATTCAGTTAAATACCATCTCCCAACAGATAACCACACCTAAGAAAAACAAAAGGCAGCAGGAACAGCAGCAGTGTATACCAAAGAAAAATGTAGATCAAAACACCAAAAATCAGAAGAAAATCAGGACTTTTAGCATAAAATGATTTAATTCACTATTCGTCAAAGGCAACTTCATTAGAAATACAATTCACTACTACAGAAACACACTTAAAATATTTAAATATAAGTATTTTAAGTTTGTTTCTGTAGTAGTGAATTGTATATCTGATGAAGTCGTCTTTGATGAATAGTGAATTAAATCATTTTATGCTAAAATACCTGGTTTTCTCCTGATTTTTGGTGTTTTGATCTACAGATAACTGCACCTACCAGGAATCACATGAGCAATTAATACATTTAAATATTTTAACATATATTAACCCATGAATTGATACACTTAGAAATGGTCTATTTAAAAATCCATTAAAAAAACTGGTATGAGTAGAAAAATGCTAGCAGGAATTTCATGAAAAACAAACCTAAAATGTATTATGAATGTATGTATATCCAACAAATGTAATAACTGAAGTCATATTCTATTAAAGTAATAAATATGGTGATACACACATTTATAAAAATATATTTAAAAATATGTAAAACCTATAATTTGCCAATGAAAACACATAAATAATATATATATATATATATATATATATATATCTATATATATATATATATATATATATATATATATATATATATATATATATATGCTATTGAGCACACATCACCGATGCCCAGATATCTAAAGCCATCACAATGAATTTGTCATAAAAGCTCACACCTTTCTAACCATAGTGGGATGGGGCCACCCCTAATAGATCCATTGAGCTGCACTATGACCCTGAAATCAAAAGAATGATCCAGGTGATTGGTTATGTGTTTTGCAAGTGCATTTTCCACTTTTTTTTTATTTTTGATGGCATATATATAAAGGCATATATATGTTCATACAGCCTGTCCCTAAGCCTTCTATCCATCTTACCAATATAGAAGACGGGACATAGTTTACACATGGCTAAATAAACTATACTTCTGGAATTGCAATTAAACCTTCCAGTAGATGAAAACCTATGATCCCTAACCATGAAGGAATAACCAGAGCTGACGCCATTACATCAGTCTTTCTTGCCATGCGGTGCCCAAAGCAGAAGCAGTTCGCAAGTGCCAGTCGGCCATCTGCTGAAATTTTCATTTTCGAGTTTCAGACCCGAAGTCTTCAAAAAAGATAAGTACCCCATTGGGGATCCTTTTTCTTGCTCCAACTGATGTCAGTAAAAGTTAACAATTGTCTTGCCTGTGGAAAGCAAATACCTCATAGAGATTTTCATTCTTACTGCATTCCCTGTTTAGGCCCAGACCATGATGTCCCTCGCTGTCGGTTTTGCGCCTTGTTCAACCCCCGAACTATTCGTCGTCGGGCTATCTTTGCAGCCAATTACTTTCGTACTCTATCTCAGTACTCCAAAATGGCTTTGTTGAACCATCCGACTACCGATCTTCTGAAAAAACGTAAGGATAAAGACAGAGACAGACCACATAGGTCCAAAACTGATGACGCTTCTGTTAAGCTAGTCTCCAGTCCGCCGGTACTCAGTGAGGTGCTTTCTCAGCCCCTGATGCCCTCTACTTCAGATTCACAGGCCTCTACTGAGACCCATTCGGAGTCCGGTATGCCGGGAGATGCTTCTTCGACTATGGAACCTGCGGATGTCAAAATCCATGAGCCAAACTAAGTAAACCACAAAAAAAGCAGAGAAAAAGAGGGTCCCAGCAGCTACAAAGAGCACAGATACAAGTAATTATAAATCCACTTCTTTATTCGCATACATGTAAAGCACTTTTCCTCTCACTAATAGTCTGAGGAAGTCTCACTATTAGTGAGACAAAAAGTGCTTTACTTGTATCCGTGATCTTTGTAGCTGCTGGGACCCACTTTTTCGCTGCTTTTTTTGTGGTTTACCTGAGGATGTCTCTACCTTGAATGGGTCCAGAGCCGCTGTGCAGGCACCAGCTTCTGAGGGTGTATTCAGGCCTACAGACATTCATATTAAACCGACGCCATCGTTTCTATCCAGACGTTCCGAATCCCTCAGGCCAAAAACTCAAACTATGCCTAGAAATCGGACTACCAAACTGCAGGCTCAGGCCCATATACCTCAGAAACAAATGCTTAGAATGGCTGAAGACCTTATTACCTTAATTAGGGGAAGCCAGCCTTCCCCCCACTAAGAGACCTAGAACTGAATTTCTTTCTGATACTTCTGATCAGGAATCTGATATTTCTGCTCCTTCCGATTACCAGGATTTGCCCTTATCTACTTATGAGGATTCTGATGCAGAGGATTCCATTCCCTCTGCTTCCCCTACAGAAGATCTTTCTTTCGGTGAAACCTTGCATACTCTTAGGGAGCATTTCCGCTGGGAAAGCCAAGAGAGTCCAAAAAGAGACTTAGGGAATTCTTACTCCTGCCTCAACACAGGCCTTTAGCTATCCCTCCTGTTCTAGACATTGTAGATGATGCTTTCTTGGAATCTAGCCTTACCCCAGACACTTTACCTACAGCTCCCAGAAAACCTGACAGATACTACAGAGTACCTGACTCTCACAAGTTCCTCTTCAAGAATTCTTCTGGGGATCCAGAGACCATTTTGGAAGGACCAAAAGGCATTAAGGCTACTGCTGCCAAAAATCCTACTCCTTCTGGTAGAGATTCTAGAGCCTTAGACAGATGGGGTAAGAAGGTATACACTTCTGCTACTTTGGCCATTAGGACTTTAAATTTCCAGTTTCATATGTTAAAGTATCAGCAGCATATTATGGGACTATGTAAACAGAAAATGATGTTGATTCTTGACTATGCTGAGCACAAAGAATTGCAAGATTTAATACATTCTGCAGAACAAGTTGGTAAACATACTTTGAAATGTGGTTTTGACGCTTTGGAAGCACCTTGCAGGGCTGCTGTCACTGGGTCTGTACTTAGAAAGCATGCTTGGCTTAAGGAACAAAACTTGCCAGATCATGTTAAAGATAAATTACTGGATGCTTCCTTAAACCAAGACCGCCTTTTTGGCAACAAAGCAGAAGTCGTCCTCAAAAGGATGGAGGAAAAAGCTAAATCTATGCAAACTGTTAAAGATTTCCTACAAGTACAGCCTCCCAGATTCAGTAGGCATTGGCCTTCAAAGAACTGGTCCTTTCCAGTCCAAACCCAGGAACAGCAGACCACCTTAGCTACAGTCTCAGGCTATGCACAGACCTAAGCAGTGGGGGGCTCCCACTTCCAAAGTAGGGAGTAGTAAGCCACCCCCTACAGAAAAATGGCACAATGACTTAACCTTAATACTTCCAAGCCGTGTTCAACTACCTGCTCCCTTAGGAGGAAAGCTCGCCCTGCATGCAAAAAACTGGGAACTCACTACCCAGGACAAATGGGTTTTGAACATAGTTTCCCAAGGATACAGATTCCACTTCCACACACTACCAACCCCAAATGGTTGGCCAGACCTACCCCTAAATCAAGGGGCGGAGGCCCAACAGCAGGTTCTGTCTCTTCTCAGTATCAGGGCTATTTAACCTGTCCCAGCAGAACAAAGGGGGCAAGGTTTTTATTCAAGACCTTTTCTGGTAACCAGAAAAGTCAACTCCTCGCGTCCTATCCTAGACCTCTCTATTCTCAACACCTTTCTGGTAGTTCCAAAATTCAAAATGTAACTCTTCAACAGCTTCTTCCTATGCTAGCCAAGGATGCCTGGCTGGCAACCTTAGACTTAAAGGAAGCTTACCTGCACATCCCAGTAAGGGAATCTTGCAGGAAATACCTATGCATCAGGGCAGGCTCCATGCACTATCAGTTCTCTGCACTTCCATTTGGCTTATCCACTGTGCCCAGGGTATTCACAAAGTGTCTAGCTCCAGCCATTGCATTTTGCAGGCAGAGAAATATTTCAAATTTACCCATACTTGGACGATTGTCTGATTCAGGCAGAAAGCCAGGACTTGCTATTATAACACCTGACATTCGTAAAGAAACTTTTAACCTCACTGGGGTACACCATCAATGAAAAGAAGTCTCACCTAGTACCCTGCCAACAGATTGTATTCCTGGGAGCAAGCTTGAGCACAACTTCCCAGATGGCATTCCTCACTCTGGAGAAACAAGTTTGACAACCTACTTCAAATTATTGGCCACAAAACCCCAGCTATCTGCAAAGAAAATCCTGCAATCCCTGGGGTTCATGGCTTCTTGCATTCTACTAATTCCATATGCAAGACTGCATATGAGGCAATTCCAGTGGTATCTAAAAAGCCTATGGTGTCAACATTCTCAGGACCTGGAAACAATTATTTCTATCATTCCTTGTATGAAGACAGAGTTCTTTTGGTGGGCAGAGGCCTGCTACCACAACAAGGGACTCCCTTTCACTCTACCCCCTGCCGCCCAAACCCTAACAACAGATGCATCAGACTGATTTTTTCTGGTGTGCTGGATGGGAACTGGTAAAGTGTAAAAAAGAGCTGGAGTAGGTTTTTTTCCTGAAAATATCAGCTACATAACAATGTGTAGTATAGTCCTGGTTGGTTAGAAAGGTGTGAGCTTTTATGGCAAATTCGATGTGATGCCTTTAGATATCCGGGCATCAATGATGTGTGCTCCATACCCTGCATTTTAAAACTAAGTTTTTTGTTATTCGTGTGCACACGCGCACACACACACACACACACACACACATATATATATATATATATATATATAAATAAATTATTTGTGTTTTCATTGGCAAATTATAGGTTTTACATATTTTTAAATATATTTTTATAAATGTGTGTATCACCATATTTATTACTTTGATAGAATATGACCTCAGTTATTACATTTGTTGAATATACATATAGTCATAATACTTTTAGGTTTGTTTTTAGTGAAATTCCTGCTAGCACTTCTCCACTCATACCAGTTTTTTAATTGAGTTTTAAGTAGACCATTTTTAAGTGTATCAGTTCATGGGTTAATGTATGTTAAAATATTTAAATGTATTAATTGCTCATGTGATTCCTGGTAGGTGAGGTTATCTGTTGGGAGATGGTATTTAACTGAATTTGTTAGTGTTTTTTTGTCTGAAGAACTACAGGCATTGACCTGCACAAAAGCACTAACCTTACTTTATTAAACTACAGTATCACTATGTTTGATTTTGTTTGGAGTGTCCTTTGTGCATTGCTTTTTTTTTTTTTTTAATTTGTCTAATTCATTTTGTATTTTAAAATCTTTACAACCATCTGTTGAGAGCATGCAAAAGTTAATTGTTAACCTTCCTTCTTCTGTGGTAAAAAAAAATATTTGAATGCCTTTTTAACATATGCTTTTTATGTTACTTAGCATGTTTTAAAGTGTGCTTATTATGATGCTGATTCTTCTCCAGAGCTGTAGCTTCTGGGTCAGTAATCGGAAGATTGGCTAGGCTTTATTCTCAAAACCTTCCTGAAGACTTTAAAACTGAAACTTTAAATTCTCCCTTGAATGAAGAAATTCTGTTTGGCTTTTCTGCAGTTGAGGTTCTCAAGACCTGGGATGAAAAGGGAATGATGATTTAGGTGGTAACTCATGTTTCAACCCATATTTTTTAAAGCAAAAAAAAAAATCCCTTCCTCCTCAACTTCCTTTTTTAATAAGCAGTTTAAACAGCAACAAGCTATCAAACAGGAGTTTAAAAAGCAACAAGCCATCAAACAGGAGTTTAAAAAGCAACAAGCCATCAAACAGGAGTTTAAAAAGCAACAAGCCATCAAACAGGAGTTTAAAAAGCAACAAGCCATCAGACAGGAGTTTAAAAAGCAACAAGCCATCAGACAGGAGTTTAAAAAGCAACAAGCCATCAAACAGGAGTTTAAAAAGCAATGGCAAGGAGTTTCCAAAAAGAAAGGAAAATTCTCTAAAATCTAGGACAGTCCTCCCAGCCAGCATGACTGTTTGCCTGTTCATGTTCCACCCACCCCCCTCATCTTTCCCTGAGATTTCCTTCTTCCTTTGTGGTACCAGACTGTAGCAGACAGGTTTTAAGGATAAAAAACAAGTGCCGAACCAACACAGCTAGGCAGAAACTCTGTTTATTGAGCATAAAATAAAGTGATAAAAGTATGTTCAATAAATAGAGTTTTTGAATAGCCGTGTTGGTTCGGTACTTGTTTTTTTACTTCAAGTTTACACAGTTTTCTTGTACCGCACCTTTCACCTGTTTCTGTGTATTTTTACTTTTTGTGGAGGTTTTAAAGGTAATTTGTTAGGGGTACGACTCTCCCCCTGCCCTGTGAGCCAGATCTCCTTGTTTCCTCCCATTTTGCATCTAGTACTTGTTCAGGGTGTAATCGAACCAGTGTCTTCCTGCCAAATGTGCAAAGACTTTTATTCAAGGAAGTTTCTTGTACCAAAGAAGGAAGGAAGGATCCTGGAGGTCTGTGGTGAACCTTTCCTTTCTATATCTTTTTTCTAGATTCCAAAGGTCTGAATGTTTTCACTTCATTCCCTTGTACCTCATCCTATTCTAACTTCATGGTAAAGTTAGACTTAAAGGAAAACTCTACCATAGAACTCTAAAAGCATGTTTTTCTTCATTGTATCTTTATTTTCTGAGCTATTTTAATGCCTCAAAATCACTCCAAGTGCTTCTTTTACAATGTTTAATGTGCTTCCCTCAAAATGGCAGATGATGGGGACTACCTTGGTAACATGATCTTGTTCTCTTGCTTTCATTCCTTCTTCCCAGAATACATTTCAAATCCTCATTATATTTGTCATGCAAGACATAAGGAAGTGGTTGTGGTTTCTTATGTCATTAAGATAGAATGGCAGGACTTTGAAGCACTGTCAACTAACACACTTTCTGTACCAGAGCTACTTCTATGTTTCCCTGACAGATCCTCATTTATGTGTCTGTCAGAGCTTGTTCTATGCTATAAATAGCTGTTAGCTACTTCCCGCAACAGAAAGTAGGTAAATAGCAGACTTTTATAAAAGGATTTTTTTGTAGTTCTGAAAGAATTGACAGACCTTCCCCCACACTATCATGCTGAGGTGTGAAAACTCTCAGTGCAGTAAGTGATCCTTGCTGTACATTTACAGGTGACAAGTAGTAGGATTCCAAACTAAGTTTGTCTGCTACTTCCAAATGCCTTCAGGGGAAGTTTTTTTTTTCTCTCTGTCATGAATGATGCAGAATTAAAATGTGCTTTACTAGTTCCTTAATTATTTTTGTCAGCCCCCCCCCATTTTTTTCTATTTCATATTAATTTATCCTTTGGTAACCAGGAGGGTGAACTGGTCTCAGGACCCTTTTTCAGCCACAACTCGGGCTATATTGGTAAAGATAATAACAAGTAATACATGCACTTAGCAGTACAAAGAACATAAAATACTGACATAAAGGCATTAACAAAAATTACATGTGCAGCACACGGCCATTGAGTGACAGTGAATAAGTAAAACATTAAGCAACATTCACTAGAATTTATGCATTAATATTGTTTAACTCTACTATGTTAAGTTTATTATAAGTAACGAATTGTCTGCACCCGTATTTTATTTATATATATATATATATATATATATATATATATATATATATATGCGTGTGTGTGTGTGTATATGTATGTATGTATATATATGTAAGTATGTATGTATATATATATATATATATATATATATATATATATATATATATATATATATATATACTATTTCTACTTCTTCTTCTTCTTTCGGCTGCTCCCGTCAGGGGTCGCCACAGCAGATCAAATGTTTCCATTTCTTCCTGTCCTCAGCATCTTGCTCTGTCACACCAACCACCTGCATGTCATCTCTCACCACATTCATAAACCTTATCTTAGGCCTTCCTCTTTTCCTGTTACCTGGCAGCTTCATTCTTAGCATCTTTTCTACATCCCTCCTCAGCACATGTCCAAACCAACGTAATCTTGCCTCTCTGGCTTTGTCTCCAACCCTTCCAACGTGGGCTGACCCTCTAATATACTTATTCATAATCCTGTCCATCCTCGTCACACCCAGTGCAAATCTTAACATCTTCAACTCTGCCACATCAAGCTCTGACTCCTGCCTTTTTGTCATTGCCACTGTCTCCAACCCATATAACATAGCTGGTCTAACTACCCTCTTGTAGACCTTCCCTTTCACTCTGACTGGTACTCGTCTGTCACAAATCACTCCTGACACTCTTCTCCACCCACTCCATCCTGCCTGTACTCTCTTCTTCACCTCTCTTCCACACTCACCATTACTCTGAACTGTTGAGCCCAAGTATTTAAACTCATCCACCTTTGCCACCTCTACTCCCTGCATCCTCACCATTCCTCTAGCCTCCCTCTCATTCACACACATATATTCTGTCTTAGTCCTGCTGACCTTTATTCCCCTTCTCTCTAGAGCATATCTGCACCTCTCCAGGGTCTCCTCCACCTGTTCCCTACTCTCACTACAGATCACAATGTCATCTGCAAACATCATAGTCCACGGGGACTCCTGTCTGATCTCATCTGTCAACCTGTCCATCACCATTACAAATAAGAAAGGGCTCAGAGCTGAACCTTGATGTAATCCCACCTCCACCTTAAACGCATCCGTCACTCCCACCACAGACCTCACCGCTGTCATACTACCCTCGTACATATCCTGAACCACTCTTACATACTTCTCTGATACTTCCGACTTCCTCATACAATACCACAACTCCTCTCTAGGCACCCTGTCATATGCTTTCTCTAAATCCACAAAGACACAATGCAACTCCTTCTGACATTCTCTGTACTTCTCCATCAACACTATCAAAGCAAACATCGCATCTGTAGTGCTCTTTCCTGGCATGAAACCATACTGCTGATCACTAATCCTCACCTCCCTTCTTAACCTAGCTTCCACTACTCTTTCCCATAACTTCAAGCTGTGACTGATCAATTTAATCCCTCTGTAGTTACTACAGCTCTGCAAATCACCCTTATTCTTAAAAATCGGTACCAAAACACGTTTTCTCCATTCCTCAGGCATCCTCTCACTTTCCAAGATTTCATTAAACAATCTAGTTAAAAGCTCCACTGCCATTTCACCTAAACACCTCCATAGGTTCATAGGTTCATACTAGGCTATCTGCCCTGGGGCAATTATAAGCCTAGCCCGATTCTGTATGGCTTACGCCACCCCTTGATTTGAGTATACTGTGCTCTTTTTAAGGTTTAGTTTACTGTGCCTCTGTCTAATAGTGACACAGGAGTAATCCCTGGGACAAACCTACGATCCCCCATCCACTTATCGAGATTCTTCTTGAAGGGATTCAGTGAGGTGCTCTGCCTCACATGAACTGGAATTCTATTCCAGAGCGAAGGGAGTCTCTAGGTTATGAACCTGTCCCTCCAGCAAGTTCTATTTATTTCTGTGCTGAGGTTCAAGTCCCTCGAGCGTGTGGCTCTAAGGGATTTAGATTTACTGAGGTGGAGCATGTCCATTAATTCTGGATTTGACATAGCTTTGTATGTCAGGCATAGATCGCCTCGAAGTAGGCGGTATGCAACTGAGTAGAGCTGGAGTTTTTTTAACCGAGCAGCATATGACATCTGTTTGAGACCCTTGATCCTCTTGGTGAGATACTTTTGGGGTCTTTCTAATTGCTGCAGGTGTCAGGTAAGGTACATCCCAAAAGGGGCATTGTATTCTATGATGAGCCTGATGAGGGATCAATAAAGGGGCACGATTACCTCTCTTGATCTAGATGTGAAACCCTTCGTGATGAGGTGGGCTATGTAGAAGGTCTTTCTAACCACTTTGGCAATGTGGTTTTCAAAGGAGAGATTGCTATCAACTTGGGTCCCCAGGTCCCTAATAACTTTCTCTGTACTTAATGGGTTTCCGCCTATGTGGTAATTTGTGGGCACATTGTTTTTGCCAAAGGGTATGACTATACATTTTTTTGGCATTTAGCTTTAAACCATGGCGCTGGCACCAGTTATCTGTCTCTGTGAGACCTTTTTGAAGGATGTTTGTGTCAGCTGGAGAGTTGATTATGGCGCCCAGTTTGCAGTCGTCTGCGAACTTGGTGAGCCATAGTCCTCCCACGTTTGCCTGTACCTCGGAAAAGTATATACCGAACAAGAGTGGTCCCAGGACAGAACCCTGTGGGACGCCACTTGTGACCGGTTTCGGGTCTGACATGGCTCCAGCAACTCTCACTCTGTGGGTTCTGTCTTTGAGCCAGTTTGCGACCCATCTTGTGACATAGGGGTTTATATTTAAGCTGGATAGCTTATTTATGATGCCTGATTGGGGTATTGTGTCAAATGCCTTTGCAAGGTCCAGATAGGCTGTGTGGACTACCTTCCCTTCATCTATGGCTTTGGTGACTGTTTCAAAGAAGTCAACCAGGTTCAAAAGGCAGGATCTGCCCTTGACAAAGCCGAACTGGGTAGGATCTAGTGTCTGTAGGTCCCCAATGTCTTTGTTTATGAGCTTCATGATGATCCTCTCCATAGCCTTGCAGACTAAGCTAGTCAGGCTTATGGGGCGATAGTTTCCAGGTCCGTAGAGACTCCACCTTTGTGGAGTGGGACCACTGTTGCTGTACGCCATTCTGTGGGCACATATCCTGTAGTGAGGCTGAGATTGTATAGCTGTTTTATTTGAGGGATTAGTTCCTCTTGTAGTTCATGTAGGACGCAACCTGGGACGCCATCTGGTCCCATGGAAGCAGTGTTTTTTGCTTTGGAGAGGGCAGCCTTCACCTGAGCATCTGAGATGTTTGGGAGGCAGCCCTCTGCCGGGATAGATACTTGCTCTTTTGGGGGGAGGGGGTGGAGAAGTTTGCACTGAACCTGTCTGCCAGGATATTGGCGATGTCTGTGGGTTCAGTGTATTTTTTGTCATTTAGAATCAACTCAGAACAAGTCTGGGAGTTGCATCCCAGGTTTCTAACATAACTGAAAAAAGCCTTATGATTGTCTTTGGTGTCCTGTGCAATTTTTCTCTCGAAGCTGGCCTTGGAGGATTTTATGAGGGATCGTAATTTTTTGCTAGTACTGATCAGAGATGCCTTCCCTATTAGGGATTTTGCTCTATCATGTAGTAGCTTCCTCCTTCTGTTGTACAGTTTATTTATGGAAGGGGTCCACCAGACTGGACGCCTGCCTTTGGATGATTGGGTCTTGGTTTTATTTGGGATAGCATGAGCCATGCATTCCTGGAGATGTCCGTAGAATGCATTTATCTAGGATTCTGCAGTTTGGGCTGTAGTTTCCACTGGCCCTGGGGCCTTGAAGGATTCCACTTCGGTTTTGAGAAGTGAGAAGTTCGCTTTTGAGAAGTTTTTCACTGTGATTTTCTGGGCTGGGGGTGGGGTCGGGATGTGGACATCCAGTGAAATTAATTTATGGTCTTATCTTACCAATGAGGGATATACTTCTGGTGTGGAGCATAGAGTCCCCATGTTGGTAATGATCAGGTCTAGTATGTTGTCCCCTCTTGTGGGAGTGGTGACTAGTTGTTCCATAGCATTTGAGTTTATAATTTCCAGGAATCTTTGGGCTAAGGTGCTAGGGCTTGAGTAGTGCTTCCAGTCAATGTTTGGGTAGTTGAAGTCGCCCAATATAATGGTGTTCGGAGAGATCTTCATGTTCTCCAATGTTTTCAGGAAAGCCAAATGGGATTCCTGACTTTGAGAGGGTGGTCTGTAGGATGCTATAAACTGAAAAGCAGTCTTGCCCACTGTTAGTTGCACATGGATGGTCTCCGATACTTCGTGCAATGCCACTAACCTGGAGGTGTGGATATGCTTGATAAATATGGAAACTCCCCCTTTTTTTGTGGTTCGGTCCGGGTTTTGGGGCTGAAAAGCATGATATGAGGTGTATAGCCTTGTAGTGCTGGGGTGCTCTCTGGAGCCTTGAACCAGGTTTCTGTCACTGCACAGATATCGATGTTCTCCATACTGAGGAGAGCTTCGAGTGCGTGCATCTTGAGGTTAAGACTTTTGGCGTTTAGCAGCATTACCCTTAGTTTCTTGTTCCTTGTGCTGTCTATGGGGGTGGGTTTGAATTTTGAGCCTTGCCTAAAAAAGGCACTATGGGGGTGGCAAGAGCCTTTGCCAATATCCGAAAGCCCAGTGGTGACAGGTGCAAGCCGTCCCTAGCGAAGCAACGTGGCTTGTCGAGCATGTCATCCCAGGCTGACAGACACTGGATCCCCTTTGAATGACACCAAAATTTTAGCCAATTGTTAAAATCGATCATTTTGTCTTTGTACTGTGGCATCATTCTAGGTGAGGGTAAGATGCTGCTCAAGGTCAGGGTCATACCAGCCTGGGCTACATGATCAGAGAGCTCCTCTATGTCTCTTTTCATGTAGTCCAGGGAGGTATGTCTCAGGTCATTCACACCAGCATGTACAATGACTGAGTCATATTTGTATTTGCTTTGGAGTGACCTGAGTGCTTGCGTTATGTGTCGGATCCCAGCACCCGACAGGCAGCTCACTGTGACCTTCTCTTTATTCAGCCTGGTGAGTGGGACGTCAGTGTGTCTGACAATAGAGTCACCTATAACAAGAGTATCAGATGTGTTATTCAGCCTTAAGGGCTGTGGCTGCTTGGCACACTGACTTTGTGGGTTATGTGTTGTGTGTGTTTTGTTTTGAGGTAGCGTTTGCTTGGATGTCTGCTTTGGAGGTCTCTGTTGCTTAGGTAGATTTTTATTTAGAGCCTCCGGGTATGTTTTTGTGTATTTATGTGTTTGGTTCGCTGATGTGGTGGGACTATGTGATACTGGAATTGTGTTGTGTGAGGTTACCTTCTCCTCCTGACTGGTTACACCAGTTTTGAGATGAGAGAGCTCAGCCTCCAGTTTGGCTAAATAGTTGCATCTCTCACATATATTTGAACCTGTTTGGAGGAGGAGAGGGTTGTCCGTGTACATGAGACAGTTGTAACATTGCCTCAAAATTCCCAGATTCACCAGCTGGACTGGAGAGGAAACCATTGACTGACCTTTGGACATGCTAGAGTAATAGGAAACTGAATTTAAGACGGACCAATAGAGGACAGGGTAATCGTAGAGAGTATAAGAGTAAGTAGTGCTTATGGTTTAATAGTGCTAACTTGTAGGATTACTTAATTGGACCAGTGAAGGGCCTTAGAATGAGAATATGGTGTTTAAATTGAGAGATAGAGCAGTTCTAAGGGAAAAAGTGAAGAGCAGACTTTGTGGAGCCAGGAATAGTTTAAACCCAATTAGGCGGCGCTGCCCGTTGTTGCGCTATGCTCAAAAACTTGCAAAACCGCGCAAAACAGGGTTTTAAGAGAGGAAGATGAAGGAGTTTTGGAATTGACCCAGAATGGCCAATAAAACTACAGTTTCAAGTCAGTAACCACTCCCACAGGGGCAGGCAGGCTGCTCAATGTTTTTCACTGCCACTGATCAACAGATAGACTTTCCTTTAGCCCAAGCAAAAAATGGCCTCACAGAAACTTACAAACAGTTCAAGAACAGCAAGCCTGTAACTGAACTTTTTAAATCTCAGAAAAGTGGGAAAAAAGCAAGATTTATTTTTGTTTTTTTGTTTTTTTCAGAGATAGCAGAGGTTAACAAGTATCAGCAAGTTATAACAGTGCAGTAAATGACCCCACACAAGAGTGCTAGGCCAAAGACAGATAAAATGCAAGTTTTGAGAAAAAAACGATTTTAAAAATAAGTGCAAACAGGAAATTCAGTAAACAGCTCTAGGTTGTGCTCTAAATACAGTTACTAATGCAGTTACAATACTGCTCTAAATACAGTTACTAATGCTTCCACAGGTATGTCATCTGGACCAACAGCCTTTCCGTTCTTCATCCTCTTCATAGCTATCCTTACCTCCTCCTTGCTAATCCACTGCACTTCATGATTCACTATCCGCACATCATCCAACCTTCTCTCCCTCTCAT
Source organism: Protopterus annectens (assembly GCF_019279795.1). NCBI lineage: Eukaryota > Metazoa > Chordata > Ceratodontiformes > Protopteridae > Protopterus > Protopterus annectens. The sequence goes on from NC_056744.1 coordinate 1,163,734,395, forward strand.
TCTCTTTATTCATAAGCCCCTCAAAGTACTCTTTCCATGTGCTCAACACACTCTCCTCGCTTGTGAGCACGTTTCCCTCATTATCCTTTATCACCCTTACCTGCTGCACATCTTTACTAGCTCGGTCTCTCTGTCTAGCCAATCGGTACAGGTCCTTTTCTCCCTCCTTAGTGTCCAACCTTTTATACAACTTGTCATACGCCTTACTCTTAGCCTTCACCATCTCTCTCTTTGCCATGCACCTCATCTTCTTATACTCTTGTCTACTTTCTTCATCTCTCTGACAATCCCAATTCTTCTTCGCCAACCTCTTTCTCTGTATACTCTCCTGTACTTCTTCATTCCACCACCAGGTCTCCTTGTCTTCCTTCCTCTTTCCAGATGTCACACCAAGCACCTTTCTAGCTTTCTCTCTTACTAGCTCTGCTGTAGTTACCCAGCTGTTCGGTAGCTCTTGACTACCACCCAGTGCCTGTCTTAACTCTTCCCTGAACATCACCTCACAATTACCATTTTTCAATTTCCACCATTTGATCCTTGGTGCTGCCCTCACACTCACCCTCCTCTTCTTGATTACCAATGTCATCCTACAAACCACCATCCTATGCTGCCTAACTACACTTTCCCCTGCCACCACTTTACAGTCTCCAATCTCCTTCAGAATGGCCCTTCTACATAAGATAAAATCCTCCTGTTTGCATCTTCCTCCACTCTTGTGTGTTTATATATCTACATGCAGATCACCATAGACAAAATCCCATACCATATAGTTGTTTGTACAAAAACACGAGTGTGTGTGTATAGAATAGAAAACTAGATTATAGGCCTGTGTGTGTATTTCATGGAAATGGAAACTTTGTGTAACTATATATGTGTGTCTATACATAAACACACATACATATGCATACATGTATATCTGTGTGTGTGTGTGTGTGTGTGTGTGTGTGTGTGTGTGTGTAAAAATGTATCTAGCATGTAGAATACTATATGTGGGATGCAGTACTGTGTTTAAATGGGATCCCTATTATATTAGCAAACACACTTAATTGCAAACGCTGTTTAGTCGAACGTCGTTGTGCGAAATGGCAAAATACCAAATGCACAGAACAGCAATTTTTTTTTTCTTAGAGGAAAAAAATCACTGGGCTGTTTTTGGGACTTTGCCATTTCCTCCACTGGGCTGCGATCTCAGAGTTGGTATATTTAAGTAGGATGTGTGGGGGGCACAATCCCCCACTTTATTTTGTGTTTGGGGTTTTTTTTTTTTTTTAACAGTGATTTTTTTCCCCTGGGAAAAAAAATTGCGGATCCGTGTGTTCGACGTTTTGGGTTTTTGGGGATTGTGGGTCGATTTATATAGCGTTTACTTATATAATATAGACCTGTTTAAATGCACGTCTGACTGTGTGTGTGTGTCTGTCTGTCTGTGTCTGCATTTAAGTATAGTTAAGTACTTCTGATTTCATTTTCTTAATGTTTTTAATGCAGGAGGAGCACATGGTAAATGTCAGTTAAAGTAAATGCAGCTGTATATTATGGTTGCCATCAATGGTCACAGTTCCTTCGTGCACTACAAAATGCTTATGCACTCAAAAATGTAAGGACTGAGTCAAAGACAGTGGGACTCTCTTAACATGGAGCTGCATGTACCAGATATGCATCCCCCTCTGGGAGTATGTCACAAATAGCATAAAAGACATTTTTATGAGAATTATCAGTGCACCTAGTTTATAGGGTTGCCACTTGTCTCTCTCTCTCTCTCTCTCTGCATTTCTGTCGTGTGCATGTATGTGGGTGGGAGGGGGGCTTGAAAATTGTAAATGTGTTGATACTTTTACAAGAAAAATATTTTCTGACTTTTCACTAAATGTCACAGAAATCCTTGATACTGCATTTAAGTTATCTTACCATATAAACTATTATAAATAACCAACATTTAAAGCTTAGCAATTTAATGCTGTGTTGCTGCTTATGTAAATTTGTCAGAAGAGGTGACAACTGCCTTTAAACCACTGACTGATCTAATTGCTTTGCTTTGCTATGAAAGGGGAGTGTTAGGTTCACACCCTTTCTGCAATAAAAACATTGGAAAACAGTTCCACAGCTTTTTGTCTTTTTTATATCAGCTTCTGTGTTCCTGACATTAGCAGAATTGATTGCCCATCTATGATTAACAGCAGTACCAGACAGGGAAAACTACAGATTTAACTGTGTCTATGATATGTCATACAGGCAGAGACAATTTCCTCTGCAAAGTATGTGAGACGTTAAGCTTAAAGTAGGTGGGCTTTCCCTTCCTTTGATTCCAGTGCAAGGAAATAACAGTTTTAAGACGTGCAAGCAAGTTTCTGGTACCTACACAGTACTGGGATCATATTGTAGGGAGAAAAAAAAATCTAAGGATTGAGTTAAACTGTAGGAGTGGGCAGAGTTTTCCTTTAAAGGAAGCTTATCATAATTTTTACTGTTGTGAAACAGTTCAGATGTTTTTTTTTTTTTTTTTAAAGATTGTATCTGGCTTACATTATCAGTTCTCTGTCCTACTCTTTGGACTTTCCACTGCACCAAGTGTATTCATAAAGTGTTTAGCTCCAGTATGTGCTTTTTGCAGATTTAATGGCATTCATATATTTTATGCAAGATGTGGAGAGGTGTGGAACTGTGAGCAACTAGCCTTTCATCAAAAAGGAGAGTGAATTATTTCAGTTCTGCTTAAATATTTAATTCACACTTATACTGACCTGATGATACTTCTTTGTCCCTTTTCCATTTTTTTCCATGTTTTAGCCCAAAAGGTTATCTGTTTGCATGTTTTGATTTGTATTGGTACCTTAGTCTTGTATTTTAATTTGCAGTTGTGGGAAGATTGTGTTTCTGCATTATTCTACAGTTCTATTTTCACAAGTCAAATTACTTGTAAAAGCTATTTGTTTACATTTTAAACCTTGCTGGGCCATAGTTTCAGTTGTGTCGGGACTGAGTACTACAACCAGATTTGAGCCTTAGTCATTTACTGCAGCAATTTTTCCATAGTGTTACTGGTAAATTTCTGGTTACACTAGGGCCTTAAACTATAGTAGAAGTTCAGTACTGAGACAATTGTATCTGCTGCAGTTTGTGCTTCAGTGTTTTTATATTATATTCATAATTTACCTGCTTAAAGTTGCATTCTTTGTCTGCTCCATCTCCCACTAACACACAAAGCTAAAGTTCCCGAAAAAGCTCCAATATTAGCTTTATTTGATTGGACGTCTCTCTAGCTAGCCTGCTATTTCCAGCATAGAGCTACCCCCACCCAGGGTCTTTTATGCAAGACTTGGAGAGGTATGGAACTGTGTGTAACTAGTTTTTATAAAAAATGAAAGAGAATTATTTAAATTCTGATTAAAAAGGAAAGAAAATTATTGCAATTCTGCTTAAATATTTAAGTTGCACTTATAGCGACCTGTATGGTGACTCTTCTTTGTACTTTTCTGCTTTTTTCCATGTTTTAGCAAAAAAGGTTATCTCTTTACATTTTTTTAGTTTGTTGTAGGTCCTTAGTCTTGTAGTTGTGAGAAGATTGGGTTTCTGCATTATTCTATACTTCTATTTCCACAAGTAGTGTTATTTGTAAAATCTGTCCTTTTGTATTTTAAACCTTGCTGGGCCATAGTGTTGTAGTTTAATTTAAAGTTATTGCAGGAGTGTGTACTACTACCAGGTTTGAGCCTTAGTAATTTATTACTGCATTTTTCCTATAAACAGTGTTACTGGTAAATTTCTGCATAGTCTTGTGTCTTAAAACTGTAGTAGAAGGTCAATAGTGATTGAATTGTCTCTGCTCCAGTGTGTACTTCAGTGCTTTGTATTCTGCTCATCTTTTACCTTCTTAAAGTTGAATTCTGTGTCTGCCCCATTTCCCCACTAACACATTAACCAAAGTTTCTGAAAGAGCTCCCAATCTTCCCACCTTTTTGCTGTGGCGGTTTTATAAAGCTGTTTCTTTGCCCCCCACCCCTATGGTAATCTGATTTCCAAAGTCCCTCCCTCCCCTCTTTCATTGCTATTGTCTGCTGTATAATCTATGTATGTTCTCTTCCAACCATTGGTTTTCCATAGCTCCATGATACTGAGTTCCCACCCAGCAAACCAGTATTGCTCTTGAGTAAACCTCCTTTACTACATATTGTCTCCTGTTCATTTCGTAGAGCTCAGCAAAAGTCCTAGCCTGCATTCCAGAACTGTTTTACTTGTATCCAGTGTCATCCAGGCAAAGTTAAGTACCTTTCATTGCTAAATCACACTTGCTTAAGTTATTTTGAGTGATCGCTACTGTTTCCTGTGTTTATGCGTGCATTTTACTGTATTTTTTGTAAAAACAAAATGCTCTTCCTCTCACTATTACTGCTGTAAAACTGTCCTGAATTATCGTAAACAAGGTATTCCCGCCTAGCTGTCTAATTGGTTTGGAGTAGCTTTGCACTTGTGGGTCTCTTCTTCTGTGTTTTTATATTAGGAGGACTGGGTTTATTTATGTTGTGGAATGACTTTTGCCTGGTCTGCCTGAGTTGGGAAATGCACAAAAGGACTGACAGTCTAGTCATTTTATTGACCAGGGTGCTCATTAGTTAGTTTTCTGTGCTGCCATAAATGTTATGCCTTTGAGTGGGTTAGCAGTTCCCTGTAAAGTAGCAAGCATCTAAAAAGCTAATTTTCCCTGTAGAGTGGTCCATAAAACTGTACCCTGCAAAGCAGCAATTTAGAGCAAATATCTTGTGCACTGTTAAGCTTACAGCAGCTAGCTGGCCATCAAGTGGCAATGCCTACATATTTTAAAGAATTTAGTATTGTGTAAACATTAAACTTAGTAGAGTTTAGTACTGTTTAGCATAATCTGCTCCCATAAAGCACCCTTCTTAGCCTGCACCAACAAAGCATCCTTAATAGCCTTCTAACCCTCATAAACCGCCCCCTTGTGTCTCGCCATTCAAAATACTGGACAGTAGGTATATGCAATTTCCTAACTTCTCTGTAGCCAGTTTGGTGGATATGGGCATCCTGAGACTATGTAACAATTGTCTCATGTTTACCGACAACTACTTAATCCTTAAAGAAACAGATATGGTATGTAAGAGATGTACTTACACAGTGATACTGGAAACTAAACTGTTGCATACAAGCACACATCAAGTTGTTGAAATTATGCACGTAACACCCACCTCACATAGCACACACACAAACACACACATAGACTAAAATATGGTAAGGCACTTAAAAGCAGTTTTTCTAAACAAGATCGCTTAGACAACCTATTGTCAAAGCTATGCCTCAGCAACCCAAAGGCACTCAGAAAAAACAGCATGTAACACCACACATATTTGCCACTCTCAGTGGAGCTCCAAGCACTTACCTCTGAAAGCAAGCAAACTTCCTAAGACTTTTGTCATAAGACACTTCATTATAAGATATACTGATGCCTCTCTAACCAGGCTGAATAAGAAGAAGGTAATTGTTAGTTGCTTATCTGGAGCCAGAGTCCTGCCAAATCACACAGGTACTCGGGTCATTATGCCGCAGGTACCATTATGATTCCATCATAGCCGTGTAGGTGTAAATGACCTGAGATGCAGCTCCTTGGACTATATGAAGAGAGGCATTATCCTTCAAACTGTGCATCTCAGACTGGTATTAGCTTTGCATTGAGCAGCATATTACCATCAAAGAGGATGATGGCACAAAATGATTGATTTCAACAATGGGCTGTCTTTCTGGTCTTATTCTAAGGGGATCCAATATTTGTCAACTTAGAGAGACATGATAAACAGACCATGTTGCTTTGCCAAGGATGGTCTGCACATTTCCCCTTTAGGCTTTCAAATACTGGCTAAAACTTTATCCACCTCATAGTGCCTTTTTAGGCGATGCCAAATTAATAAACCTACCGACATAGCAAAATTGACTTAACTGAACCCTAACATTGCTGCTCAGTGCCAGTAGCCTAAATAAAAAACAACACTCCATTAAAGCCCTCATCACACTTGAGAATATAGACATCTGTGCAGTTACCAAGACAGGGTTTAAAGTGGCAGAGAGTGTCCCAGTAGTACAAGGTTTCAGTGCCTTCCACACTTTTAGACCAACAGCTGCACAAACGAGGTCTAAAGGTGGAGGTGTCTCAATATACATCAGTAACAAGCTTATCTTTAGAGTGGTCAAACATGAAAATATGCTAGAGTTCCCCTACATGCAGATCACCATAGACAAAATCCCATACCATATAGTTGAGAGCTATAGGCATGTCCCAGGAAGTTCACAATGCATCTTTGGACCTACTGAAGACACTTACCATCCAGCCTAACGCACCTTACTCATGGGAGACTTTAATTATGTTTCTGTAAACTGAGAATCCTACACAACCTGAAATCTACAGGCACAGAGATTCCTGGACTTTGTAAATGCAAACATCCTTACCATATAGTGAATACATCTACTAGAGGCACCAACATACCGGACCTGTTGCTGACACACACACACACACACACACACACACACACACACACACACACACACACACACACACACACACACACACACACACACACACACTCCAACCATAAAACAGTCTCCTTCAAAATTAACTGTGTAATCCCATTAAAAAATTTAGGAACAGTTCCAGGCAAATTACCTTTTCTTAAGTGATGGTTTGTCAAAATTCAATGCCCCTCCAAAACCCAAGAATACAGCAGAATATGCTGAATTGCTCACATAAACTCTGTACAACTATGTCAGTGGCTTCATAGAAGCTGATGTACCTATCAGAAGTAAGTCCAGGACTAGCCCCCAGACACAAACTGCCCTGATGACATCCCAAATTAAACAGGCTGTACAAAAAAAAAGGATAAAAAATATGGCAAAAATCAGGAAGGATGGGTCCTTTAAAGATAAAAACTCTGTCTCATTAAACTAAATAGGCAAATAAGAGGGCTTATTAGGTCAAGCAAAGCCAACTTTGAGGTTAGAATATCCTGCCAGGTGAAAGATAACCATAAGGCCTTCTTCAGCTATGTCATTTACCTCAGGGGCAGCATGCAGCAATGTGCTGAACTGGTGTTAATGGTGTCACATTCACCGAGCCTGGCAATATAGCAAACCTGTTAGCAGTCAAATTCAATTCCAGATTTAACTGCCTGTCACCCCCAACCATCCTCTCAAACATAATCCCTACAACTATAACTAGGGAGCATGTACTGACTGCACTCGCTAAAGCCAAGAACTCTGCCTCTGTGGGCCTTGATAACATCACAGGATGTTTCCTGAACAGTCTAAAATATGACTTTTCAGGAACTCTGGAGTCATTATTTAGCTATAGTCTTAAAACAGACTTTGCACTCCATGAACAGAGGACCATGACTGTCATCCCCCTTCATAAGTAGGACCTTCAACAGATTCTGGAAACTACACACCCGTTAGTATAACTAGTCTTATTTGCAAAGCGATGGAAAGAATTATCATAGAAATTATCACCCTACAGACACTCGATTCATCCCAGTTTGGCTTTGTCAAAGGAAGGTCATGCTTACTGAATCTGGTGAACTTCTTTGAAAATGTCACTAAGGCAATGGATGAAGAGAAAATGGTGCATGCTGCCTACTTAGATCTGGCTAAAACATTTGATACAATATCCCACTCTGAGATTGTCAACAAACTTTCGGAACTAGGTATAAACCCCTGTATAACATGATGGATAAATACCTGGCTCAGTGATAATACCCAGGAGGTTAGGATCGGTGAGGCCACCTTCACAAAGAAGCTGGTCACCAGTGGAGTCCCCCAGGGTTCTATGCTAGACCCACTCCTCTTTGGCTCTACTACTCTGATGTCAAAGCCAATGTCAAAGGTCTCTGGCTAACCAAGTTTGCAGTCATTGAATCCTCCCAAGATGAGAACACCCTTCAGGAAGGTCCAACACAGACAAATGCTTGGTGACAAAGCCATGGCTTAAAATGTAAAGCCAAGAAATGCATTATATTACCTTTTGGGAAGTCAGCCACCCCTGGTAACTACATTATCAATAAAACATCTGTAAAATTTGATTCACTGGTCCGAGATCTGGGAACTCATATAGATGGTAACCTAGCCTTTAACCAATATGTTCAAGGTTCATAGGTGTGTACTAGGCTAATGGCCCTGGAGCCTTTACAAACCTAGCCCATAGAAGTGCCCTGGCATTGTGCCACCCGATGTTAGTTCCCAGTGCCTCTGTCAGGTAGAGCCACTGGAGTGATCCCCGTGGTGAACTTTCTGTTTCCCATCCACTCATCAAGATTTCTCATGAAGAGGGCCAGTGAGGTGCTCTGCTTGACATGTATGAGAAGTCTATTCCAGAGCATAGGCACTCTCTAGGTTATGAACCTGTCCCTCCAGCATCTTCTGTTGAGTGTTGTATTGAGGTTGGTGTCTCTGGAGCTTGTGGTGTGGAGGGATTGGGATTTCTTTAGATGTACCATTTCTAACAGAGCTGAGTCAAACATGGCTTTGTAAGTACGGACACAATGAATTAGCACTTTCATTCACATTTATTTTTTCGTGAACTTCTTCAGAAATGTTAAACCATCCACTCACATACAATATATACATATTGAATAAATCACATGTTCAATGATGTCATCAATTAAAAAATTCTTTAAAGATATATAAAATAATTAATAAATTTCCCTGTATTAGATGTATATTCAATGAAAAATACATATGTATATTGTAAACTTAAAGAACTATACTTCTATATACTCTCTAATATATGTATTTTTGAATATAAAAAACATTGTTAATGTTGACCAAAAATTGAAAAACACTTCATTTTAATAGACTCATTTAAACCAGGGGCAAAATCAGCTCCCAGATGCAACTGCCAAAGAGACTCTTTGCATTCTAGGAGAACTTTGATGTTACCCATAAAAGCCCCTGGAGAAATAAAATCTAAAACTGAAAAAGTTAATTTTTTAAAATTAGTACAAACTAAGGAATGTTTAGCCAATGCATTGGCTAAATCTTTCTTCTTTATTGCTAAAAGATGCTCACTAATTCTTATACGGAAACATCTTGTGGTCATACCTATGTAGAAACTAAAACGAGTAGAACATTGGGCTGTATAAACCACTTTTTCAGTACTGCATGTAAAATAACTGTTAGACCAATAAGTTTTCTTCATGTGTGGAAAATAAATGGAAGAAGAATTACTTAAATATCTACACTGTCTACAATTTTGACATGCATAAGTACCCTTAGCTTTAATATTAACGTCTTTAATACTTCTACATGAATTTATCCCCCATTCTAATATATTTTTAATGTTTCTTGTCCTTTTGTAAATAAATTTTGGCTTATCACCTATAATTTTAATCAAATCTTGGTTCCCTAAAAGTACCTTCCAATTGTCAACAATAATCTGTTTAATACACCACATTTCATTCGTAATTGGCAAAACAAAAGCACATGAAAAATTGTTCTCAGATTCATCAAATAGTCTATTAGTTGTATTATTATTAGTATTATTATTGCTTTCCACAGAAGATCTGGAATGACTTGTTAATATAGGGGAAGCTTTACCTTTTCTAAGTACCAGCACTTCCTGGACAATATTTTTTATCCAAAAGGAATCATATCCCCTAGCTATGAAAAAGGATGTCAGTAAATCTATCTCTTGACAAAAATTAATATCTTGTGATGTTAACCTACTAAGTCTAATCATTTGTCCCTTCACTACTCCCTTTTTCATATGATTGGGGTGTAAACTATTCCTATGTAAGTACTGGTTAGCAAATGTTGCTTTTCTATAAATTCCACTATTAAATTCCCTAGAATTGATATCATAAGATAAATGCAAGTCTAGGAAATTTAAACTCTCTCCAAATTCTCCAGTGGAAAACTGTAAAAAACTAGTGGTGGTGTTCAAAAAATCAACAAATTTCTCAAATTCTTCTAGAGTGCCATGCCAAAGAAAAAACAAGTCATCTATGTATCGATGATAAAACAATATGTTATTTTCAAATATATTATCAATAAATTTGCTTTCCCAATTGGCCATTACAATATTAGCATATGCTGGTGATACCTTAGCACCCATTGCAACTCCAGCAATTTGCTTATATATTGCCTTATTGAATGAAAATAAATTATTGTCAAGTATTAATTCCATCAAACTACACATGGTGTTAATTTTGATGTTATTATAACTATTTGTGGAAGATAAATATTCCCTCATATATTCAACACCTGTATCTTGATCAATACAGGTGTATAGGGACACTACATCTAAGGAGGCAAAATAAAATTGCTTTCCTGAACTATCAAAATCTCGAAGCAATTCTAATAAATGCCAAGAAATCTCTAAGATAATACTTAGAAGCTTGCATAACAGGGTTTAGGTAAAAATCCAACCATTTGGAAAGAGGTTCAGTTTTTGAATTAGGTGCAGAAATAATAGGTCTAAAAGGAGGATTAATACTGTCTTTTTTGTATTTTTGGAATACCACACAAATGTGCCATTTTTGGATGTTCAACCAATAAATAAGTATAAGTTTGATAATCATGTTCACCTTGACTGAACATATCAAAAAGACAAGTATCTAACCTGATAAAACGTTGTGAAACAAAATTAACTTCCACTTTTTTATAAGTTTTATCATCATTCAACATGTTTTGAATAGACAAATTGTAAATTTCAGTGTCCATCAAAACTATTTTACCTCATTTGTCTGCCTTCATTAGTCTTACTTCTCTATTATCACCCAAGGTTTTAAGAGCTTTTACCTCTGACTCTTGCAAAATCCAAACATTTGTATTATGTTTTATTGATCTAAATCCTGCCTCACATAAATTCTGAAATACTTGCAGTGTACCTAAAAATGGTGGATTATAGACACTAGGTTTTTTCGGACCTATTATAGGAACCTGAGAAGAAATATCATTTAAAATATATCTTGGATTAAGTTTCCTTAAGGTGAGTCTAAAATCAACTAAAGTTCTAGCTATATTAAAGGAATTTCCAGGAATAAATGAAAAACCCTTTTTAATAAGCTCAACTGTAGACTTAGAGAGAACTAATTTAGACAAATTATGAATTTGTATCTCATATTCACTTGAATCTAACAAAGTTACCATTTCTTCCTCCCTTTGGTCTTCGCTTTGCCCTTGTTCTGAACAACTATGGACCAAGTGGGCCCTCTCTTGTTCCCTTGTTTGTCCACCAAAAAAGGAGCATTAGTATTAGAATTATTTGCTCCTTCACTATTACAAGGGTTAACATTGTCTTCGTTATTATTTTGTGCATTCACTTTAGGCCCACTTGCTGTTCTCTCACCATTATTATCTCCTATGTTAGGAGAAGAATTGTTCATTTACCATACTGGATATATTCACCTGAGAATCTATCTCTGTATTGGCATTGTTATTAAATGTTTTACTAACTCTGCCATTTTTCAAAGAATATGCAGTGTTATTAGCATAAGCAGTAACATCCCTCTTAAATTTTCTTTGTTTCCTAGCCACTATAGTGGCTCTCTGCCTATCTGCCTTAGCTGCAATGCCACAATACAAATTTTCAAAACAAGAAAAACAGGAGAAGTTTTTTATTTTTTTATCTAAATCATTCATTTTACTTTTAACTTCTCCTATTTGTTTGACATAATGTTCAATTAAAATGTTCATAAGTTTGATACCAAAATTATTAAATGTGTCGACAAGTAAATGATATAAATTATCCCCAAAATTAACACAATTAGGGAATTTATTGGTCCTCAGACCTTGCGGAACACATTTTCATTTAACACATTCACTCAAATAGCAAATTTCAATGTCCAACATTACGTACTTCAAAGTAATTTTTTCTAGTTCGTAAATTGTCTGCTTACAGTTTTTTTGCTCTACAACAGAGCTGGAAAGTGTCTCTTCATTTGAAACGTTATTAGCTTCAACTTGAGTTATTTCAGCGAACGGATTACTTTGGTTTTGAAGAATATAATCCAAAACGCCATTCAAACATAATGGCAGCTCTTCAGCTCGCTTCTCGTTCCCTGGAATTTCAGGTACGTTGGTTTTAACCTTCCGACTTAATCCGGAACCAGAATTTCCCTCAGAGGATCTGCTACTACCGATGACTGCACCTTCTAATCCCTTGTAGATGGCAGTGGTAATAACACTCGTTATTTGCTCAGAAAAAAAGAGCAAAATTATCGGGAACAGAATGAGTAGACAGGTTTAATAAAGTATCCTGTGACATAATTAGAAGCCAAGAAAGTTCACAGGCAAAACAAACGAAAAACTGAAAACTGGAACACAGTCAATGGAATAAACTTGTAACTAAAAACAAAGAGCCTGTGATAAATCCAATGCTTGAAATTATGGACACAATGAATTAGCGCTTTCATTCACATTTATTTTTTCGTGAACTTCTTCAGAAATGTTAAACCATCCACTCACATACAATATATACATATTGAATAAATCACATGTTCAATGATGTCATCAATTAAAAAATTCTTTAAAGATATATAAAATAATTAATAAATTTCCCTGTATTAGATGTATATTCAATGAAAAATACATACGTATATTGTAAACTTAAAGAACTATACTTCTATATACTCTCTAATATATGTATTTTTGAATATAAAAAAACATTGTTAATGTTGACCAAAAATTGAAAAACACTTCATGTTAATAGACTCATTTAAACCAGGGGCAAAATCAGCTCCCAGATGCAACTGCCAAAGAGACTCTTTGCATTCTAGGAGAACTTTGATGTTACCCATAAAAGCCCCTGGAGAAATAAAATCTAAAACTGAAAAAGTGAATGGCTTTGTAAGTCAAGCAGAGTTCGCCTCTTAGTAAACAATGTGAGACAGAGAATAGTTGCTGTTTTTTAGTCTGTCCTTGTAGGACATGTGTTAAAAGCCTAGGATCCTCTTCATGAGGTACTTTTGTGGCCTCTCCAGCTGCTGCAGGTGTCTAGTGAGGTACATGCTAAATGGGGCATTGTACTCTATGATTGGTCTAATGAGGGAAGAGTAGAGAGAAACAATGACCTCTTTCTTCCTGGATACAAAACCCTTGGTAATGAAATGTGCCACATAGAAGGACTTTCTGACCACAGTGGCAATGTGGTGGTCGAAGGAGATGTTGCTGTCAACCTGTGTCCCCAGATCTCTTATAACACCTTCAGTGTTCAGTGGGCTCCCATCAATGTGGTAATTAGTGGGAAATGAGTTTTTCCCAAAGGGGATGATGACGCAGTTTTTGGCATTAAGCTTAAGGCCGTGGTTTCAACACCAGTCACTGATCTCAGTGAGGCCTATCTATAGGATGTCTGCATCTCTTGGGGAGTTAATAATGGCTCTCAGCTTGCAGTCGTCTGTGAACTTGGTCAGCCAGAGTCCCTCCGTGTTGGCCTGGACTTCTGAGAAGTAGATGCCAAACAGGAGAGGACCCAGAACAAATTCCTGTGGGACTCCACTCGTGACTGGTCGGCAGTCTGACTTGGAGTCCGCTACTTTCACACTGCAGGTTCTATCTGTGAGCCAGTTTGCAACCCACCTAATGATGTAGGGGTTGATGCCTAGTTTGGTGAGTTTATCAGTAATTCCTGATTGAGGAATGGTATCAAAGGCCTTAGCTAGATCGAGGTAGGCTGTATGAACTGCCTTACCCTCTTCCACACCTCTGGTTTCTGACTCAGAGAAGTCAACCAGGTTGAGTAGGCATGATTTACCTTTCACAAAGCCAAATTGCATGGAATCTAGAGTTTAGAGATTCCCTATATCCTTGTTAATTAGGTCCATGATGATGCGCTCCATAGCCTTACATATCAGGCTCGTCAGGCTAATGGGGCGATAATTTCCAGGGTCTGTAGTCGCTCCTCCTTTATGGAGAGGGATGACTGTAGCAGTGAGCCATTCGGTAGGACAAAGCCTGAGGTAAGGCTGTGAGTGAACAGGGCACACAGATGTGGTGCCAGTTCACTTTGTAATTCATGTAGAACATAGCCAGGGATATTTTCGGGTCCCATGGAAGCTGTATTTTTGGCCTTGAACAATGCAGCTTTAACCTGTGCTGCAGTAATTCTGGGTGCCTGGCATTCTTCCGGTATTGAAATTGGTCCTGTAAGAGGGGGGGTAAAGTTGGTACTGAATCTGTCAGCCAGTATGTTGGCAATAACTGTTGGCTTAGTATAGGAGGTACCATTGTGCAGTAACTCAGAGCAAATCTGGGCATTGCCGTGGAGATTCTTGATATAACTATAGAAGGCTTTGTGGTTGTTTTTAGTGTCTGCCGCAATTCTGCCTTAATAGCTGGCTTTAGAGGTTTTGATGAGGGATCTCAACTTTTTGTTGAGGCTAATAAGGGAATTTTTCCAATCTTGGGACTTGACCTTTTTCTGCAACAGTTTCTTCCTTCTGTTCTAGAGTTTATTAATGGCAGAGGACCACCAGATTGGCTTCCTTTTTTTGGAGGAGAGCATCTTGTTTCTGTTGGGTATGGCTAGTTCCATGCATTTATGTACATGTTTGTACAGTGCATTGGTGCATGATTCAGCAGTCATGCATCTGTTTTCCATTGGCATGGGTGCCGTGAAGTTAGCCACCTCTGTTTGAGGAGTCCAAAGTCAGCTTTGGAGAAGTTTTTCATGGTGGAAACCTTTGCGGGGGGTGTGGGTGAGATGTGGATTTCCATGGTGATTAGTTTGTGTTCAGATCTAACTAGGGAGGAATTTACTATTGGTGTAGAGCAGTGGTTGCCCATGTTAGTAATAACAAGGTCAAGGATGTTGCTTCCTCTAGTGGGGTTAAGAATGAACTGGTCCAGGGCATTGGAATTGATGAATTTCAGGAAACATTGGGCCAGTGCATTGGTGCATGAGTAGTTTTCCCAGTTGAAGGTGGGGTAATTTAAGTCATCTAGTATGAGTGTTGGGTTGGTTCTTAATAGTTTCCAGGGTACTTAGGAATGTGGAGTGAGAGTCTTGGGGTATGGTTGGGGCCCTATAGTAGGCTACAACTTGAACTGCCGTCTTACCCAATGTTAGTTGTACCTGGAGTATCTCAAATGAGTTATGCTGGGCTACTAGTCTGGAGGTGTGCATATCATTTATGAATAGGAGACACCACCACCTTTGGAGCTTCGGTCTATGTTTTGGGTCAAAAGGTGTGGAATGAGTTATAGCCTGGTAGTGCAGGGGAGCTTTCTGCTGCTTTAAACCAGATCTCTATTACAGCACAAATGTCGATGTTTTCCATTTTGAGGAGTGCTTCGAGCAAGTGCATCTTGAGATTTAGAATTCTAGTGTTGAGCATTATGACCCTCAGATTGCATTTATTTATAGCTGTTATGGTGGTAATTTGGTCTTTGGAATGCCACCTAAAAAGGGCACTATAGGAGTGGCAAGAGCCTTAGCCAGTACCCGGAAACCCAGGGGTGACAGATGCAAGCCATCTCTGGCAAAGCATCGAGGTCTGTCAATCATGTCATCCCAAGCAGACAGATACTGGATCACCTTAGAATGACCCCAGAAACCTAGCCAATTGTTGAAGTCAATCATTTTCTGTTTTTACTGCGGTATCATTCTGAGCGATGGTAGGATGCTGCTCAGGGCTAGGGTCATACCTGCCTGGGCCACATAATCTGAGAGCTCCATCATGTCTCTTTTCATGTAGTCCAGGGAGGTGCATCTTCGGTCATTCGCACTCACATGGACAATGACAGAGTCGTACTTGTACTTGTTGTGGAGTGACCTAAGTGCATGTGTTATGTGTCGGATTCTGTCACCTGATAGACAGCTGACTGTTACCTTCTCCTTATTCAACCTAGTGAGTGGGACATCAGAGTGCCTCACTATTGAGTCACCTATGATTATTGTATTGGGCAAGCTGTTTTGCCTTAGGGGCTTAGGTTGAGGGGCACACTGTGTAGGTGAGCCTTGAGTCTTGTGGTTTGTGCTGTGTTGTGGTGGTTGAGTGCATTTCTGCCTTGGATGTCTCTGCTGTTTGGGTAGATTTCTATTGAGACCCTCCGTGATGGTGGGTGTGTGGTTTGAGTTTTTATGTGAGGGCTGTGATGGTGGGTGTTTTGGAGGGCTATGTGTTCCATGTGGTGTGGTGTAGGTGCTGGCCTCCTCTTGACCAGCTATTGTGGTCTTGGCTGGAGAGTGCATGGCTTCCAATTTGAAGATATAAATGCATCTATCACAAGTCTGAATGCTGGGAGGTAAGAGGAGAGGGTTGTCTGTGTACACGAGGCAGTTGCTACACTGCCTCAGAATGCCCAAGTTCACCAGGTTAGTAGGAGAAAGCACAGGGAACTGACCTTTAGACGTGCCAGTAGGGATGGTCATCATTACTAAGTACTGGAGCTGTTTTCTTATAGGACGTCTAGTGCTGATAGCACTTAAGTGTGCTACAATAATTGCTACAAAAAGCCTGATGAAGTGCTAGGTAGTAAGAAAATCCTTCTGCTTTGCTCAGCTTATAAGCAAGGACATGGCATCTAGGTCCAAAGAGGTCATCATACCACTGTACTCAGCCCTTATCATACTCCTGTGGCCCTTTGATGTGTACCTGACAAGACACATGCAGCAACTGGAACATCCACAAAGGTTCCTTACAAAAAGTACAGGGAGTAAACACAATGTCCTACACTGGTCACCTCAAAGTCCTGTATCTCTACTCAGTATCATACAGACTTCTGAGAGGTAATCTTTACCTGGCATAGAAGGCATACCTGAACCCTGTTTTGATGAACCTTTTGCACTTCAGCAAATCAAACAACATCAGAACTACTAGATTAAAAGAACTACATTTTGCTTGTAACATAAATAGGACATGTTGGAAAGACAGATATGTTTCTCAAAGAATTCTCATTCTCTGGAACAGAACCCCCCCCCATCCATGTGAAGCAGAGTCCCTCTCCATCCCCATTTAAGTGCAACTTGCACCAATGGATGGGTAATCGGAAATTTTAACCAGTCTGGCACCTCTGTCTCTGATGGACAGAGGCAGTCAATAAATCACTCCCAATACATATCAAATTTGTGGTCACATTTGGGTTGCATGGCTAGGCTTATAAGGGCCCTAGTGGTTGTTAGCCTAGTATACACCTATGAACCTTTGTATGGACAATTGCCTTATGTTTTTTTTAGTCTAGCTGACAAGTGTCTTTAGCAACTGTTCAAAATCTCCTCCTTAGTCTGGGTTTTCATATAATCTTATAAAAGTCTTCTCTCATCCATTCTTACAAAATTGCATTCCTGGGATCTCTCTTAAATTCTGCTGTGGAAAGAACCTTTCTTCTTCCAGACAATGTAGATATGTCTCAACAGTTTTTCCTGAGTTTCTTTATCCAAAGCCAGGTATCTGCAAAGGAATTTCCCAGGATTTTGGGGTACATAGCATTATTGATTCTCATGCTTCCTCTGACCAGACTCCATGTGAGAAATACTGAGTAGTAGTTCAGGTCAGTCTGGACTTGGCATCTTCACCCTTTGTCTTTTCAGATCCATGCTTTGGGATTATTCTGTGGTGGGTAGACTATATATCTTGCAGTCCAGGTCTCCTGTTCTGCCTTCCAACCCCTTTAATCTGTCACTGCAGATGCATCAGTTCTGGTGAGGGGGACAAGTTTCCAAATACATACATAGATACAAATATTTCAGGCACGAGCACTAATGTTCTTTTAGCCTGCCAGTAAACCAAAACAGTTATTCCCATAACAAGTGAACAGGGTCATCTTAAAAGTCTCTGAACTACTGTTAGCTTTAATGTAATTTTGGTAGTCTATTCCGTGCATCACCTACTCTCTCAGAAAACCAATCAGTGCAACTCCCATTCCTATATAATAGTCTACATAGGTTGTCTGATGATCCTTTATCACTTTTTGATAACCCAAACTTTCCCAGAGGTACATGTTCTTCTATTCCCATGTTGCAGTATTCTGCATATGGGTTTACCCTTCAGTCTCACATATGTAAGGCCAGTATCCAAAAGCTTTTAGTCCCTCTATGGTGCATCAGACGTGGACGAGAGTTCGTGGACCATAAAGGTGATGTCGGCATGCACCAGCCCTCAGAACTTTTCAGCCGCCAGTCGTATGCCAGGTGTTCCTGTTACTGCTGACATTGTATTCGTTTGTTCAGATAAGTGACCCATTGGGGACCTTTTCAGTCCTTCTAATTTCTTAATATTGCTTGTTAATGTCATCCAGAAAGGGTAAGTGTCAGTGCGGATGCCAGATCCCTCATAAGGATGTCCACGACAAGTGCCTTTTCTGTTTGGGAAAATCTCACGACCGTAAGGCCTGCCCTATCTGCCAGGCATTTGTTCCGAAAATTTACATAGTCGCTTGCATGTGTTAAACCTATACCTCGAGAACCAACATCTGAAACTACTTATGCTTAGCATGGAGGGCTCTTCTGACGTCCCCACAGAACCACCAAAAAGAAGGCCAGGACCTTATGGCCGGCCTTCAGCTACTGCTGAACCTCTTCCGGCTGACTACCAACCTGTGGCCGATATAGGCCTGGTTACAGGGCCTGGTTCTGGATCAGCCACTTTGGAGGTCATGGGTACCTCTAAGGATGCCTTACCATCCACAGGCGAAAGCACGTCCGCAGAGGCTATTCCGGCACCACTAGCCGATGCCGGGGGGGGGGGGGGCAGCATTTTCTGAGGAGTCGTCCAAGCCTTCTGATCCCTTGCAGTCGCTAGTTTCCAGACAGATGTTCACTGCCCCTCTTTAAAGAAGGGAAAAAAGAAAACATATCTCCCCCTCTACAGAAACCATGCCTGAATGGCAGGCTTTCAGCCAGAGTCTCTTCAGTCCCTTCATGGCACTGAGGCCTACACCGGCTATTACTGCCTCCACCTCTCCTCCTCTCTTGAGCCCTAGGCCTCTGCCTACAGGTCCACCACCCAGGGAAGAAGAGGTTCTTTCAGATTCCTCTGAGGAATCTCTTTCCTACAACTCCCAACTCTCTTCACCCTTGGGGTATGGATCCCCTGACGAAGAGTCACTGGACCCTGACTCACCAGTTGAAGATCTTACCTTCAGTGAGACAATTAGCAGGATGAAAGAACACTTTAAATGGGATTCCTCAGAGATGTCTGAGGTATAAAAGAGGTACTATGACCTCTTTCAAATGGAAACCCCTAGCTCGTCTGCTGTTCCTCCCATCCTGCCTGCCTTTCTAGATGCCTTTTCTTCTGCATCTCTGAACTCTGACTCACAGCCTCCTACCCCATGTAGACTTGACAGGCTTTTCAAAGTACCTGACACTGCTAAGCATCTGATAAAGTGCCCACCGGCTGTCCCAGCCACTCTATCTGTTGCCACTGAATAAGCCACTAAACTCTTGCCTACTACCACCATTCTCCCAGCTGACAAAGACAACAAGACAATGGAATGATTAGGCAAAAAGATTTATACTTCTGCTACCTTGGCTTTCAGAGCCACAAACTATCAGACCCGCATGGCTAAGTACACCTGGTCTGTCTTACAATCTGCCACTAAACATTTGGCAGATATTCCTGACTTCCCTACCAAAGCATCACTGTCCTGTCTCCTGGCTCTCTCATGCCAGGTTACCAGACAATCCATCAAGTGTAGCTATGATGCTGCTGAATCCTCTGCCAGGTCAACAGCATCAGTGTCTGCCTTACGCAGATACTCCTGGCTTCCCATACAACCCCTGCCAGATGACTTCAGAGCTAAGCTCACTGATGCTCCCCTGGACAATGCTGCACGTTTTGGTTCTAAGGTGGCAGACCTCTTTAAATCTCTGCAACAGAAAGGAAAAGAGATGCAGGACCTTAAACATTTACTGGTCTCACCATTCCCTAAGTTTCACAGAAACTATCCTTCCAAAACACAGTTTATTAGGAAGCACTCCTGACCTGCTCCTCCTTCAAGGCCTCATAAGTCCACCAGAAAACAACCTCATCTGCCTAGAGCAATCCCTGCCTCCAGCCGGAGGACTCCCTTTCAAGACAGGGCAGGTGGCATCTTGACTGTCTGCCAGTCTTGCCCCCCCCCTTCCTTTTGTACCTCTGTCAGCCCACCTCTCTCATTGTCTCCCTCTTTGGGCTCGTCTCACCTCAGACAAGTGGGTCCTTTCCATCCTCCAAAATGGCTACTTCATGTCCTGGCTCTCCTCTCCCACATGGGGCATTCCTCAACCTCCTACGCAGCAGTTGCACCTCTTGCAACCAGTACTGCAGACACTGTTAGACCAGGGCACTACAGAGTCAGTCCCCTCCTCTGCAGAAGGAAAATGTTTCTACTCAAGGCTCTTCCTGGTCCCCAGGAAGGACTGACCATGGAGACCTATCCTAGACCTCTCCTAGCTAAATCTCTTCCTAAAAGTACCTAGCTTCAGAATGCTAACCCTGCCATCCCTTTTCCCTCTGATTATCCCAAAAGAATTCCTAGCTACATTAGACATAAAAGATGCTTACCTCCACATCCCAATCAGGCCATCCCACAGGAAATATTTAAGATTCTTGGTGGACTCTTCTCACTTGCAGTTTTCTGCCTTGCCCTTTAAACTTTCCACTGCACCCAGAGCCTTTACTAAATGCTTGGCACATGTGGTGGCTTACTGCATGACAAAGGCTGCCAGACAAGAAATACTGCAAGGGCATATATACTTGGTGATGACCCTATAAGGTCCCTTGGATTTCAGATAAATCTGCTAAAATCCCATCTTAAACCAACACAGGACATTGTGTTTCTTGGGTGCGGCATCCGCTCATGTCTCATGGAGGCATACCTACCCCCTCCAAAGGTGAGCTCCTTGACAGAACATCTCCTCCTGGTACTTCACTCTACGGAGTTGACTGCAAGGCAGTACATCAAGCTGCTGGGCTACATGGCAGCCACAATACCCATGCTTCCTTTAGCAAGGCTACACACGAGGAAGCTGCAGTGGTACCTCTTCTCAGTCTGGAAACAACACAACCAGCCTCTGGAGCACATTGTGCCCCTTCTACCCTGCCTAAAAAAGGAAATACTATGGTGGCTGGATGAGATACAATGCAACCCAGGCCTCCCACTCCAACCACCACAACCCACTCAGGTCAAGCATATAGACACCTCAGACTTGGGGTGGGGAGCCACCTTTGGACACTGACAGGTGCAGGGCCAGTTCACCTCAAATAAGAACACATCAATGCCAGAGAAATGAGGGCAAGCCGTCTAGCTCTCCAGGCATTTCAACCTTTCATTCAACAGGGGACACTTCTGATATACACAGACAACACGACTGTATTCTAGTAAATCAACAAGCAGGGAGGGACCAAGTACTACCTGCTCTGCAGGATAGCACTTTTGGTGTGGGAACTGGCT
This sequence comes from Protopterus annectens, assembly GCF_019279795.1. Taxonomy (NCBI): domain Eukaryota; kingdom Metazoa; phylum Chordata; order Ceratodontiformes; family Protopteridae; genus Protopterus; species Protopterus annectens. The sequence goes on from NC_056744.1 coordinate 1,163,755,764, forward strand.
ACCTCACAGGGGATCTTCCTGCAGGCAACCTAGATTCCCTCTCTGCACAACAAACAGGCAGATTATTTGAGCAGAACCAGCACAAACCACCACAAATGAATGTTGCACAGAGATGTCTTCCTGGATCTGGTCCACAGGTGGGGTATACCTCAAATAGATCTGTTTGCCTCCACCATCAACACAAAACTTTCTGGCTTTTGCACCAGGACACCCGAACCACAGGCACTGGCAACATATGCTGTCTCAATTTCTTGGAAGGGGAAATATCTATATGCATTTCCCCCCTTCCCACTCATTCAGAAGGTCCAGCAAAAAATTCAGCAGGACAACCCGAAAATCTTGTTAGTGACTCCCTACTGGCCCAGACAGTACTGGTTACCCTTACTCCTACATTTGTCCAAGGGCAATCACCACAAGTTACCCCCCGGAGTGGACCTCCTCACACAACACAAGGGGTCACTAATCCACAATGGCAGATGCTGCACCTTACTCTGTGGCTGATAGGGTTCTGATTCCACTTAGACACTTTTACAATGAGGACATTCTCAATGTCTTGCAGGAGACCAGGAAACCAAATAATAGAAAATCTTCTCTCTTCAAGTGGAAACAATTCACTATTTGGTGTCATAAAAGACAGCTGGATCCGCTGTCTTATTTGTGTGAGCTACTGCAGTCTGGACTGGCTTACTCCTCCATCAAAGCCCATCTGTCTGCTATTTCTGCTTGCCTGCCTTTGAATTCCCCATTAGCATCCAGACTCCTTTGCAAACTCTTCCTTAAGGGGGTACTGCTCCTTCGGCTCCCCAGGAAACCCATCCCCTCACCTTGGGACCTAACTACATGCTAGAGAAGCTTACGCTACCTCCCATTGAGCCAGCTAACAAAGCCTCATTAAAGCACTGTACTTGGAAAACTATTCTTTTAGTGGACCTAACCTCAGCCAGGAGACTGTCCGAACTCCAAGCCCTTATAGCTATTCCTCCCTTCATAGTTTCCCACAAGGACAGGGTTACCCTTAGGACAAATCTGTCCTTTATGCCCAAGGTAGTCAATGACCTGTCCCTTAATCAGGCCATACAATTACCCGCTTTTTTTTTCCTAAACCCACAAGGAGACAGTGAAAGAGTGCTGCATCCCCTGGATGTTTACAGGCAAATCAGATTTTACCTGCACAACCCCAAGTCTGTCAGACAGACTGACCAACTCTTTATATCCTTTTACCCCAGAGCTCTGGGGAAGGCAGTGACCAAGCAGACTGTTTCTACTTGGATTTCCAAAGCCATTACCTTCTGCTACCAGTTCCATAGTAAGTCCCTGCAGGGTACTGTTAAAGCTCATTCCACAAGAGCAATGGCACTTTCAGAAGCCTTCTTCAGGGGTTTGGATACCTCTTCTATCCTAGAAACCACTACTTGGTCCTCAGTCCATACCTGCACAAATCATTACAAGCTTGACCTCATCACCAGATCAAGGTTCGCCAGGGCTATCCTTCATGGATTCCTAGAGTCTGCCTCTAGACCACCACCCCAACCTCAGTGAGCTTTGGTACTCACCCATATGCAGAATACTGCAACATGGGAATAGAAGGATGTAGAAAAGTTGTGTAAGATGTTATTACCATAACCATAAATGTCCTTCTCTTCCATGTTGCAGTATTCCTTCCCACCCTCCTTCCCTCTTGTCAGCTAAGAATTTCCCTTTCTGGATGGCAGTGATATGGCATTGCCCTTACTGGACTGGCTCCGACTGGGGCTACTGTTCTGAGGGCTGGTGCATGCCGACATCACCTTTATGACCCACAAACTCTTGTCCACCTCTGATGCACCACAGAGGGACTAAAAGCTTTTGGATACTGGCCATACATATGCGAGACTGAAAGGTAAACTCATATGCAGAATACTGCAACATGGAGGAGAAAGACATCTATGGTTATGGTAAGATTTTACACAACTTTTCTTTGTCATTAAATGCCCTGTATACCTGATATATATACATATACACACACACACAGACACACACACACACATATATATATATATATATATATATATATATATATATATATATATATATATATATATGAGACACTATACAAGTTGAAATATTTTAGTCTTTGATAACTTATTTTTTTCACATCCATGGTTGCCCCTTGTACTCTTTCCAATTTACAAGTGCTTGTTTTCTTGTAAGGTTTCCATATTGTTATTCCATACTCTAGTTTGGGTCTAATTTCACTAACAAACAATTTCATAATTTTTGATTTCCTAGACTTTATAAATCTTTTTGTACACAATATAGTTAATCATTAACCAAGTGGTTGATATTAGAAAAAATTCAGAGCTGAATCTATCCATATACCAGGCCCTTAAATTAATCTACAGTTCAATCACTGTGTGCTGTGTCAAATATTTTCTTTTCAGTCTGTGCCTTCCAAATGTCATATGCTAAGTTTTTGATGTATTTATTAGCATGTTATTGTCCGTTGCCCAAATGGTCAATTTAGTTAAGTTCTTTTGCAGACATGTCCTATCTGTAACACATAATCAGTTTAATGTTTTCAAGTCATCTGCATACAGACTGTAGAACACGTCTGATGAAAGAGACCTGCAAGATATCACCTAAACAAGTATGGGCCTAGGATAGAGTCCTGTTGGACACCTGACCTCAACCTAGACTTTTACCTGTCCAAGTCCTATATGGTAATTGCCATAGCCTGTCTGTAAGCCACTCAGCCATTACATCAATAACTAGTTATTTGAATTTATTGATCAGTGTTTTGTGTATGACCCTATCAAATGCTGAAATTAAGTTACCACATTCCTTCTGCAATTTTTCACTGAACGCATTACTCCATTTAGTTTTACATAGTTCATTGGGGCATAGGTGAATACTAGGCTATCTGCCCTAAAGAGCCATTTTAAACATAGCCAATTACCTGAGGTAAGACTCAAACCCTGCACATTGTGTCTGTGAAGTGAAGATCTACCCTTTATGCCAAACCAATGCTTCCATCTAGTCTGCTATTAATCTTCTGTGCATTGATTTAGATTTCAGTTTGATGGAATTATCTAGAAGCAGTTTAACCTGTGTAACCCCATTATCACTGCACATGAATAGTGGTAAAACTTGACAGAAATTAATACAAACAACGTCTAGTATGTTCCATTACCTGGTAGGCTTTTTTACAGTCTCATCAGTCCAGTCATTAATATATGTAACAGCAGTTGTCCAAGCTGCCAACTGCACAAGTGCAATCATCATCTTCAGTAAGTGTAGATTTACAACTAATAATGGCAAGCAAATTATCCAACTTTTGACATGAGGAACACAGGTCACCAGTGTTAGCAGGTGTTACCTTTAAATATACATAGCATTTAGCTCTACTTTTACTTTAGCAAATCATTAATGGCATACTCATTTAAGGACTCCATTTTAGCTACAAATGATAAGGAATTCTAAAAGCAAAGAATAATCAAAATCACCACAGAACTCAAAGAAATTTTAAGTCAATGTCAGTAAGAAAATCACACAGACAATATAAAACTTAATAAGTACATTATGCTAACCTTATACAAGAGGAAGTAATTCAAAGTCGTCAGTCTAACCTACTGTACCAGCTGTGCCAGTAACAGAAATGACTGCAAAGCACAGTAGCTTCTAATTGCTATAATTTATAGTTGCACCTCATTATAGCAGTAAAGATCAGAGGTTGAAAATAAAATCTAGATCAAAATAAATCTCCTCTCACTAAGCAGTTACATAATAAATCACAAATCAACACGATTGCTTCAGATGAGCTCTGGGTTGTCCTGTCTACAGTATGTGTTAATTAATAGCTGACTGGACCCCTTGGTATGTCTAGTTTGCTTGTCTAAAATATATCCCTTTCTAGCAAATAACAGTGAAATTCAGAGTTGAAACAAAATATATATCAAAATTATTTTTCCTGTATACAAACTATCCCTTTCTTCCTACAAACACTGGAAAAATGAGGTAAGAAGATAAAATAAAATCAAAATATATATTCTCTTACCAAGTAGTCAATACTGGATTGTTCTGGATAAGCTCCAAAAGAGTGAAAATGCAAACTCTGCGGAATCTTCACTACCAACAGAAGCACGTAGATGCCGGAAAGGTGTTGGCAGTGATCAGCTCTTTGAAAGTCTTAAATCATCTGTGGTCCCAAGGACCTCTTAAAGTTCCCACAGACAATACCACAATGATATGGTATATAAACAAATAGGGGAGTACCAGCTCGTACCCTCTTTGCAAATTTGCTATAATAGCCTGGGAAACACCAACTCGGTTCATTTTGACTCTTAAGGCTTCATACATTCCAAAAGAGCAAAATTTGATTGTAGACAAGCTAAGCAGGACCTGAACAGACCCTCATAAATGGAAACTTCATCAGTGGGTCATACCAGAATTAATCCAACTGTGGGAACACCTCAAGAAGATCCGTTTGTCTTCTCTCAGACCAGATGACTAAAGAAATTCTGCTGCAGCTCTCCTGAAAACAGGCCTGGAAGAGAGATGCCTTCTTATTCCCATGGACATGTGTATGGATTGCGAAGATCTAGAGGGAGTGCCCAAAATTGTGGTGGTGACTCCCTTTTGGCCCAGGCAACAGTGAGTTCTTCCATATTTTCAATATCTCAAAGAGCACTTACCACATAATTCCCCACAAACTGGATTTGCCCACACAAGGCAGAGGATTTGATTACAAACAACTTGAAAATTCTTTAACTAACAACATGGTTGATTGAATTTTTGTACCTTTTAGGCACCTTTTCTGTGCAGTATTTATTAAATGAGTTGGGGAAAAAAATGCTACTAGAAAATCATATATGTGCTCGTGGAAAAAGATTTTCTAGTTGGTGCAAGGCTGGAACTAGGACCCTCTTCAAGCCTGGCTGTACTTGATTATTTGTTTGAGTTACAGTCTTCTGGCTTTTATTATCCCTCCATCAAGGTTCATCTGTTGGTCATTTCTGCTTGTCTGCCATTAGGTTCCCCCTTTCTAACCATTCTGAAGTTAAACAGTTTTTGAAAGTAGTATTACATATTTGTCCACCCAGGAAACAGGTGGCTCATCCTTAAGATCTTCACGTTTTGCTTGAAAAGCTTACTCTTTTTCTATTTGAACCAGCTCATCAAGCTGACTTATGAGATTCTTAACATGGAAGAGTGTTTTGCTCATTGCTCTGACTTCTGCTAAGAGAGTTTCTGTATTGCATGCACTCATGGTGAATATTTCCTGCGCATGTTCACAAGGACAGTGTTTCTTTGAGAACTAACCCTTCTTTTATGCCTAAAGTGGTCTCCAAGTTTACCTTTAGCCAGACTGTTAATCTCAATTCTTACTTAAACCCAAAAACAAGGGAGAAGTGATTCTTCACACTCTGGATGTCCACAGTCAGCTCAGATACTATCTAGACAAAAACTAAGCCTTCAGAAAAGCTGATCATCTTTTTGCCTCCTATGAAGGCAAGAGGGCAGGACAACCAGTGTCAAAGCAAACTATTTCCAGATGGTTGTCTCACACTATTCACTTTTGTTACACTGACCAAAATAAGCCACTCTCATGCATGATTAGGGCCCATTCTACAAGGGTTTTGGCTTTTTGGTGGCTTTCTGTAAAGGGGTGGACTCTAAAAGTATTCTGGATGTAGTGACTTGGTCCTATGTACATTTTACAAATCATTACAAACTGGATTCCTTCTCCAGGTCCAGGTTAGGCTTGACTACAACCATTCTCCAAAGCCTGCTGGATTCTAAGTTTACTTTTTCTCTTCTTCACTTACTTTCTAAGCTATTGACCCAAATATCTTAGGCTACTGCAACCATGATCTAAATGCTAAACACAATATAGATATGTACATAAACTTACTATAGTAGTAGATGTTCTAATAGATAACAGTTGCAGTAGCCACCCCATCATCTAACCCCTTTATTTTTGCTGTTTTACTTTTGTATTGCAAGAGTGTGGATGTGTAGACCTTTATGTATATATTTTACCATTAGGTTTGTTTCCAACTGTTGTCCTTTCAGGGCTCTTGCCTCTCTTTTCCAGACAAAAAAAAGCTATGACTAATTTGGCACTCTGTCTTTATTGGAGAGTCTCTTTAGCTCCTGAAAGAGCATGTGAAAGGCACCTTTAAGCTTTGAAATCATCATCAGCCCCCTTTTTCCCATTTTTTTCTACATGGGGTCGGTGTATCGTGTTAACTGCCACCAGTTCTCTCGATTCAGTGCAGCACTCCTGCCTTCTTCAACACTTGTGCCTGACTGTTGCAAATCTTTAACACAGTCCATCCAGCTCTTTGATGGACATCCTTGCTTCCTCTTACCTTCTTCCTGTTTGTCCCAAATATTCCTCACGAGATTGTTTTCTGCACATGTCCAAACCACCGTAATCTGTTTTTTTGAGAGCTTTGAAAGTTGGCCAGTTATTGGGGAAAGTCCCAAATGTCTTAGGCTACTGTGACAGTGATCTATTCAAACAACTGCTGTTATGGTAAGTTTACAGAACTGTACTCTCTAAGCTAATAGATTCTTAACCAGCCTGTACAAAATAGTGATCTAACTATGCTCACACCATTCTTCCAGTAACCACTGTCCAGTTGTGTAAATCATGGACAGAATGTATAAACTCACATATGCCTGCAGCTTATACAAGTCGTTCACTCCACTGGCGACTTTACATTCATGGATAAATTAACCAAAACAAGCTCAGCAACATTTTTTTCTGCTAGAACAAAACCCAAGCAGTTACCTGGCTTCCCTATGTACTCTTGCTTTTTGCTATAAATAATTACTTCCTGTTAAGAATGCACAGAGTAATATACAAAGTAGTGGAATGGATCACTCACCAACTAAATTCGTCATCATTATCAATCCCCTTTCTCACATTTTATGTATGGGGTTAGGGTGTAACATTAACTGTCTCAATTCAGTGCCACTCTCCTACCTTCTTTGACACTCATGCCTGACTATCACAGATCTGCTGTCATATAATCTGGCCACTTCTTTGCTGGACACTCCCGTTTTCTCTTGTCTTCTTCCTGTCTGTCCAATATCTTCTCCAAGCTGTTCTCTGCTTTTCTGCAGAGGTGATGGTAGCAACTTTATTTCCAACACTGCAGAAAGTCTGCAGTTTTTCAGTCCCCATCTCATACTGACTTCATTCCTACCACGGTAGGCTCTGTCAGAATCTGTCATGACAAACTCCATATTATGTGCTGAGTACTTCCTAAGAAATCTGTTGCTTAAATGTCCATCTAAGGGAGACTACAAGGGTCTGCATAAGGTAGGTAGTCATACTTGATCAAGTCCTTCCTTATTACTATTGCAGTATTCTTTACTCTTGCGATATCCTGCTGAGGATATAACATCCAGCCAGTTTACCAAGCCTTTACACCTTCCCAGCATTATATGTCAGAATTATGTCCTATGTGCAAGGTGTAATATACACATGTGATACATGGATGCCTAATCTTCAGAACAACTTTGATGCCAGTCTGAACGCAACTTCTGAATTTGTTCTGTATGCCTTCTGCTGAGCATGTTACAGTTTGTACACCATCCACTGAGCTAGTTCTTCTACTGAGCCTGTTACAGATGAGTACACCGTCTGGGTTCCTTCCTTTCCTTTCCAATCCTTGTTTGTTTTCATGTCATCCACAAAGGGGAAATGTGAGTGTGGAAGGCCGATTCTCCATAAGGAGAGACACAAGAAATGCCTTTTTGTTTGGGCACTACACATGACCCCACTTAAAGTGTTATTTGTCGGGCATTTCTCCCTGTGATACTCCGCAGCCATTTGTCTTCCCTTTCTATTTATCTGGAAAACCAATGTCTGAAGTTATTGATCTAGGGTACCATGGCCGAATCCTTCCACCCAGAAGTTTAGCCACCTGTTAAGAAATAAGCTAAAAAAGCTCATTCTGACTTGATTGCTGAGCAGCCTCCACTGGATGTCTCCCTTAAGTTGGATGAAGAACCCGAGAACCAGCTAGTGTTAATACCAGTTCATCTGCCAATGCGGAGTTCTCCAAGGCTGTGCATACATCTTGTACAGATATTGAGAGGGAACCTCAGCTAATTATATCTAAAGGGCCTATGTGGAATATCCAAATTTTAATGAGGAAAGAGGTGCCTGGTACTCTCATTGAATCAAGGCAGGGCTCTTAGCCTTCTAGATTTGTCAAGGCAGATGTTCCCTTAAAAAAGAAACTGAAAATTAAACGTGACTACTGCAGCTAAGGATCCTCACAAAGAGTAGCAGGGCTGTACTCAAGGGCTTTTTAATGCCGTCATAGCTCAGACACCTCCACAGGGATTGTCTGTCCCTCATCATCCACTTATTCAAAGACCCTTAATAATTCTGCTTCATCTGATGAGGAGCTGGACTCCGGTGCAGAATCCTTAGAATATTCCTCATAGATACACTCTTCTTTGGCCTTGGGATCTGATGAAGGTGATTCTTTGTCTGCTGATTCTCCTTTTGTGGAAGTATTCTTTGGTGATACAGTGGTCTGCATGATGGAACACTTAAATGAGATTGTTCCCAAGTATTAGAGGTTCAAAATAGGTATTATGAACTTTTACAGATGGATTCACCCAGATGTTCTGCAATGGCTTCTCAGGCTCTTGGCTGTCATTCCCCGGCCCCTAAGAAGCCAGAAGGATTTTATAAGATAATTGAGTATCATAAGTACTTATATAAAAGTCTGTCATCTGATCCTGCTGTTTTATCGGTGTCCACAGATAAGCCATCAAAACTGCTTTCCTCCTCCAAGCCTCTGCCTTCTGATAAGAACAGCTGTGCTATAGAGTTGTTTAAGGAAAAATGTGTGTACTTCTGCTTTGGCTTTTAGAGACATTAATTACCAGACCCACATGACCAGGTATGTAGCTGTTCTATCCCAGCTAGGGTGAGTTTTGAGTGGCAGTCCTGATTTGAAAAATTAGACTTCTGCTACTGAGTTCTGCCTCTCAGGTAGCTCACCATTCTATTAAATGCAGCTATGATGCATCCAATAGGGTGACTGCATTTGGCTGTGTCATGAGGACATATTCCTGATTCAGCCTGCAGACTTTGCCTGAGGATATTAAAGGCAATGTTTTAAATGTTCCTTAGATAATCAGAATCATTTTGACACTGCTGCAGCAGAAGTGTTTAAAACCCTGCAGGATAAGAGCAAGGTTATACAGGATGTTAAACAAGTTTTGTTTCTCCTGTACCCAAGTTCCAGAGAAACTATCCTTCAAAATCTTATGTCCATAGGCAACCTAGACAACCTGCTAGGTGTAAGAGGGTTTCTAAGTGGATTTGCACAGATAAGCCCGCTCAGAGCTTCTAGGGGCCAAAAACCTTCTTTTCCTGATAAATCTCCCTCTATCTGACATGCAGACTCCTCTCCCCCTCTGCCAGATTCCACTGTATCTCAGGCTAACCATTTCCTTCCCTTTTTGGCAACTGTTAACTACAGACTCCTGTGTTCTTTCTGTCATCCAACACAGTTGTTTTATGGCTTGGAAGTCCCTTCCTCATTTCTTTGGTCTTCCTTAGCCTCCTCCTTGCCAGCTTCCTCATTTCATCTGGTCCTGCAAGATCTGTTGGAACAGGGTACCATAGACCCTGTTCTCTTGTCTCAACAGGGAACAGGTTTCTATTCCAGAATGTTTCTGGTTCCCAGGAAGGAACGAACATGGAGACCCATTCTGGACTTGTCCTATCTCAACACCTTTCTCAAGGTTCCTTCTTAGAGGATGTTATCTCTTCAGGCCCTTTTCCCTCTTTTGCTTCCCCAGGCTTTTCTAGGTTACCTGGATTTTGAAGGACTCTTACCTCCATATTCAAATTCACCCTCTCTTCAGGAAATGTTTACGTTTCTCTGTTTCTTCCTCCCATTATCAGTTCTCTGCTTTATCTTTTGGTCTTTGTACAGCTCCAAGTATACTTACCAAATGTTTGGCCCCTTTGTTTGCTTTTTATAGACTTTATGGAATCTAAATATTCTGTTATCTTGGTAGCCTTCTGAGTCAAGTCCCTTCTCAGCAGCAGCTTCTGCTTCAGAATCTATGCTTCACTATGCTTCTCCTGTGCATTGTGGATTTCACGCTCAATCTCATAAAGTCAGTGTTGGCTCCCTCTCAAGACAAGTATTTATTGGGTTTCAGGATTCAGACCATTCCAATGCTGGCATATCTTCCTCCTCCCAAGGTGCTTACTTTGGCTGCTTATTTCCAGTCTCTTTTTCCTCTTCCAATTCTTCCTGCAATAGAATTTGTTTGAACCCTAGAGTTTGTGGCATCCACCATTCCCATGGTCCCTTTTGCCAAACCCCACATGAGAAAGTTCCAGTGATCTCTTAAGACTGTTTGGCTCCAGCACTGCCACCCTCTGGAGTTTCTAGTCCCATTGTTACCATGTCTCAAATTCGAACTCCGCTGGTGGTTTCAACAGATCACTCTAAATCCAGGTCTGCCTTTTCTGGTTCCTGTTCCTACTTGAGAGCTCTACATGGATGCTTCTGATCAAGGTTGAGAAGCTTCCTCCAACAATCTGAAAGTCTAGGGACTTTGATCTCATCAACAGAAATCAGACCACAAAAGTATCAAAGGGATGAGGGCTCTAATCCTAGGTCTTGAGGCCTGTCACTCCCTCTGGGTTCCAGGTCCTCTGTAGGTTTTTGCAGACTATACCACAGTCATCTGGTATATCAACAGGCACAGGGGCACAAAGTCTTACCTTCTTTGCCAGTTGGTTCTTCAGGCTTGGGATTTTCCAACCTGCAATCAGTTGGTCTCTGCCTTTGAGTCCACCTTTGGCTTTTAGCTTTGACTATAATCATTAACAATGACTATAAATAATTTGTTTTATTAATTTGGATGTTCAGCTATTCAAATCCTGTTTTAAACTGAGGCCAGGAGAGAAGAGGACCAAAATCAGTGTTTTCATGTGACACTAGCAATTTGTACAAAGTGCAAACTTAGTGGAAGCAGAAGTTGTTTATGTTCATAAATATAAACTAAAACAATGTGTCATATTAATTTATGCAACCTGCATCTGTTTTCTTCAACTTCAGTGTTTTATTTTGCTTCTGATTTTACCTTTTGCGTCTCACAGTTGTGATCATGCAGTATCATAACATCACCCTTTTCTGTACTTATTTAAGATTCCTGTCTTAATTTTTTTTCCATTTTTATGTATGTTATAAACATTTATACAACACAGTTTGTAGTAAATAAGCTATGCCATGCTTTTATTTTTTTTTTATCTTTTGTTATACAGGTCTGAGTATTTCATAGACTGTCTAAAATGTTTGCATCGGTTTCTACATAGTAGTACAAAATCTTTATCTGCCTCTCCCGCTTACCTTTTCATGAATTTTGTGAACCTGTTTGTGTAGCTCAGTCTACCACATGAATTCTTTGATAACACTATAATCTTCTTTGTGGCATCTACAGTTTAGAATTTTTTGCAATTTGAGAAAGCACCATCTCAATCAACTGGCTGCAGTTATATATTTGGCTTTACAATAAATGTTAAGTTTATGACCTGTCTTGTTTTGTTCAATTAGCCAACATAATGCAAAATCTTAATTGTGAAGAAAGTTTTTGTAATATCTGAATAATAAATGCTTTTTCTTCCCAACAGATATTTGTATGTCAGACTGGATGGCACAATGTCAATCAAAAAACGAGCAAAAATAGTAGAGCGATTTAACAACCTTTCTGTAAGTAACTAACTGAATGATACACTTCATACTTAAATTCTAAAGATAATAATTTTTCGGCAATAATTAGCTCTTGCAAATGCTACCTGTAAATATTAAGGAACTGGAAGTTTGCTGATAACAACTATGTCATTTTTAAATAAGTCATGGGTACATGCTTTTTATCCAGAATTGTGTTGACATGAAATTTGTGTTAACACTTTGTAAAAATGTGTACTATTTTGTTAAAACTCACAAATACAAATTGTACTATGCTTCCTAAGAACTCAGCTGAAAAGGGTAGGAAATTCAGTGCTCCTACCCTAGTAGACAAACATAAATAAATACTCACAAGAAACATACCCTAGTAGACAAACATAAATAAATACTCACAAGAAACAAGTGTATAATCCTGTAATTTATGATTTGCTTATTCTGATATGCATGCTTGCTATGCTTTGAGTTTGGAAACCTGGACTGAGTGCCTAGCTCCTACCAAAGTAAGTCATGGCTTAGGTCTCTGTATGTTGATTGATCATTTGGAATGATGGCCTTCTGTTACTAGTGTGGATATTAACCCACAGACTGATCCAGCATTACTTTTTTGTACAGCTTCTGCTGACTGAAAATTCTTGCCTTTCACCAGGGCCATCAGTCTGAGTGGTACTCTGGATGCATCATTTCCAGTTGTGCGTCTCATCCCTCTGGATCTCCCTGCCATCAGGCAATGAATTCCCCCATGACTATAAAATATGCATATATATAAATATATATATATATATATATATATATATATATATATATATATAAAATATGTATGTATGTATGTATATATATATATATATATATATATATATATATATAGATATATATACATACACACACACACACACACACACACACATATATATATATATATATATATATATATATATATATATATATATATATATATATATATATATATATAAAACTCTGTCATAAGATCGAATGTTCGAAAGTCTGAAAACTTAAAATATCGAAAACATTTTTAATGCAGGGGCAAGCCTCCCTGCACTCCCACACCCCTATTAATTATATGTACTACCTCCCAGACTGGACAATAGTGGAGAAAGGGCAAATTAACATTTTCAATATTTTGTACTTCTGATCTTGTGACATAGACCTATATATATATATATATATATATATATATATTATTTAGTCAAGTCCAACACTTCATGACCACAAAGACTTTGGCAAGCCAGAGTTGCTTCTTTAAATTCCTGCAGATTCATATTCATTACTTTATAAATCCTGTCTATCCACCTTAGCTTCCGACATTGTTTCTTTCCCCTTCAGTCTTTCCCAGTATCAGCGTCTTCTTGTGTGAACAATAAAAACAAAAAAAGAGTAATACTGAAAGTTAGAAAAAAAGAAGCATGGATATTGTACAGTATTTATGCAGAAAAGAAAGCCAAGCTAATCAATATAAAAAATGCATTTCCAAAGGTATTTGAAGAAAGAATACAGCCAAAGACACCCAGATATGGTCAATTTCACAATACAAAAAAAGTAAGATCACAAAGATTGAATATAAATAAAAAAAAAAAAGTTTAGAGAGGTAGAAATGAAACAGAAACTGAAGTGATAGACTATCTGTGAAGTGAAGAATTTAGTGTGGAAACTCCAACACAGGCATTATCTCAACATGATGGACCAGTGAGTCCTCAGATGGAGGAGCCAACATGTGATGTAGGATGTATCTGAAAAAAGATATGGCAAAGGCAATGTTCTAGAACCTTCTGTAGGATACTTGCACAAAAATTCAGTTATAATTGCAGAGCAAGGTAAAGATCAGTAAATAGTGGAAACTTTGGCACAGGTGTAATATTACAATTTGATATCACTGAGGACCCAAATGGAGCAGGATGCTTTGAAGGAATGACACATGACAATGCTCTGGAACCTTCTGTAGTAGGCCTGTATGAAAGACTAGTGAGAAGTGCACAGCAAGGGAAAGAGCTGAAAACAGAGATCCAAGTGTATGCTCTCAGTCCATATGAAAATGATATGAGGGAAGACCTGCTTAATGGATATGAATAGATGTATTAAGACAGATAACAGTAATAGATTACAGAAAGTAAATAAGACTGAAAATGTTAGAAGACACGTAAAACAGATTAAAGCAGTAAACTAGATGGTTGAGATAAATTCAGGTTATATAACCCGAAATAAATAGGATGAACTACCTTGCAGCTTATACAGATAATGGGCATAGAATAGCAAAGGAAAGGAAAAGAACAAGTAGAATGCCACCATGGAAGTATCAAATAAAGAAAACTATAAAGCCAATAGGACAAGAAGTGCCACTAGTGGAAGGATACAGAAAAGGGAAAAGATCAAAAATTGTTAAAAAGATGTGATAAAAGCATTTTTTTAAAACAGACCATAATTTATCATTCACTATTTCCAATATTAAAACAGACCGTGATTTACCATTCACTGTTTCCAATAATTAACTAAATTTATTAGTGCAAGCAGAAAAATTAGAAGGCCTATAGATAAATATAAAGTCAGGGTACAAAACAAGCAATTCATTGATTAGCAAAATGTTTTATAGACAACTGGGAAACAAAGCAAAAAAAAAACACCACCAAAAAAAAAACATTTTGAAGACCCTGTTGAACATAAAGATGCCAAATAGATCAGAAGTCTAATAGAAACATTATGACACCCAAATGTAGAAGATATGAAATGGGAGCAAGTAACAGTCAGAGAACTTGAGACAAATTTAAGAAAACCATCTAAATTATAAGCCCTGCATCCAAATACAGTGCCTAACTTTTGGCTAAAGGTATTAACATCTTTACGTAAAGATTTACCCTGAATAAAAATTACTTATGCACATCCCAAACCTTTGCAACAGGAAAACCCATTCTCCTCCTTAAGAGTGAACCTGCAAACCATCCTAAGAACTATCAAGTTTATAGACATCAATAAAAAATCAGTCATGGCAAAAGAGCAAAACGGTAATAAATGAAAGTCATATGGAACAAAGGATTGTTCATAATTAAAGCCATAACAAAGAACTGTAAAACAGGAAAATCCAAATATGTCATGGAGAGATTACAAAAAAGCATTCAACAGCATCCCATATTCATGGATTATTAAATACTTACTGATGTATTGGATATCCACTACATTTATTAATTACATTGCAGTGAATATGAAACAGTGGCAAACCACTTTGCAGCTGAGCCACGATAAAGGGCAAATCATTATCCCAGAGAAATTCCATTGTGGTTATTTGTCACCCCTGTTGTTTTGTCTTGCCTTTAACCCTCTAAGCTGTTTACTTAATAGACTAGTCTATGGTTATAGCTTAATTTCCTATAGCCAGTCATCTTCAAAGACATCTCATCTACTTTTCTTGGATCATTTAAAATTAGATAAGTCGTCAGATGAGGATCTGAAATGATAATTACAAGTGGTTAGTACTTTCTCAGATGATACAAAAATGGCATTTGGTCCTGATAGATGTGTAAAAGTAGCATTTATAACAGGAAAACTGCAGTACCAAGAAAATAGCCTGAGACAGAAATTTGATATAAAGGAACTTGAACAGGAGTGTGTGTGTGTGTGTGTGTGTGTGTGTGTGTGTGTGTGTGTGTGTGTGTGTGTGTGTGTGTGTGTGTGTGTGTGTGTGCATTTGAAAATAGATGAAGATTGACAATAAAACATGAGCAAAAGAGAACAAAGCTTAGTAAGGAATACTTGAGAAGACCATCTAGTATTGATAACTGCCGTGACATCTATGAATAAACTCCAAGCTATAAATCAGTTTGCCGTTCCGGTTCTGTCTTGCAGTTTTATGTGATTGATTGGACTAAAACAGTGTTGAATCGGTTTTACAAGAAAACTGTCTCATGCTTATCAAATGATATATATAAATTGTGCATACAAGGATTATATATCTTTCTGTATGAATAGGTTTGGGCCTCCTGGAAACTGACTATATGTATAGGTCTGCAGTCATGAGACTGTATGTATATTTGCTGATCTCTTTAGATCCAAACATAGGGAACGTTCTAGAGAATAAAGACAAGAAGTCTAAGACGGCATCCTTGCTTAGTTTAGCAGAAGCATTTCAAAAAGGGGTGGGAATAGAAATCAGATCAGAAATAGAAAAGAATCAGACAGCAACTGAAAGTGCCAAAAAAAAAAAAACTAAAGAAAGAATATGAAGAAAAGGACCAGAAGGAAAGGAAAGAAAGTTGGAAAGCCACAAGTATAATGGCAAGTATAGAAAACTCCTATAACAGCCACATGTTGACAAAGATTTGATGCAGAAATTGTTATGGAGAGCTGAATTTAAAACAAAAGATGCAAGGTTAATAATGGCAGCCCAACACAGCGGGTTTACATACACATTGGTTTGCAAATTCTAAAGTGTGAGAAACAGATAAATACAGGTTCTGTAAAACAGAACTGGAAACAGCTGTATATTTCATTGCTATGTATGGTACACTAATGACTGAGTGTCTTTGGGCAAGACTGTTGTATTGGGAATTTGCAAGCACTACAATATAGAAGTAGCTGAGAAGCATTGGAAACATGAAACACAAAACAGTATCAACAGTGATGGAGTTCAGATCACATGATATCAACCAGTACCTACAGTTAAGAAAATAGATGTAAGAAAACCAGATATTGATAGCCCAAGAAAAAAAAGTAGCATTATTCCTTGAAATAGCTACATCTGGTGATCAAAGTGTCTTGCGTACAGAGAGTCAGTTATCAAGTACCAGCATTTGCAAACTGAAACTAGAGCAGTGCGGAAGAGAGAGAGAGAGAGACCCAGAACATTCCAGTAGTGTTAGAAGCATCAGGATTAATAAAGTTTCAAAAATATTTAAAATTTGCTACCAGTACATGTAACCCCATATGAAATGCAGAAGGAAGAAATTCTGGATGCACTGCAAGTGTTGAATAGAGCAATCATGGCAAACATCAGAGACTGAAGTAATACTAATTTCATGAACTTTAATTGTGCCCTGACTCAAGAATCAGGTCCATTCCTGCCATTGTATTAGGAAACCCAAAATATTTGGAAAAATTAAAAAAAGAGGCAAACCTGCCTGTGCACTGTGTGACCAAAATATTTCAGTTTTAGTTTGACTTTTGAGCCTTCCTGTGAAGAGTATGGATTTCTTTTCATAAGTAGTGACTGATTCAATATAGCAGTCCATGGAACCCTCAGAAGCAGTAATTTTCCTGCACACAGCAGTACTTATAATCCTGTTCTCATAGCCATGTGCTACTGGTGGGAAAGCCATAGCTTTGACTAGACTGACATTTATTGGCAATGTGATATATTTGCTCTTTTAGTTACATGTACCGGGGTAGTGCACTATTCAGTACTGATCAATTTCAGGCCTGGGTGAAGTACAAAACATTTCACAAGGATGTTTTTATCTTTAAAATCTTATCAAGATTTGCCATAACTTTCCCTCCACAAAGCAAGTATCTTTTAATTTCATGGCTGCATCATCATCATCATCTGCAGAGATCTTTGAGCCCAAGAAAATTAAATCTTTCCCTGCTTCCACCTCTTGCTTATCACTGCAAAAAATGATAGGGCTAGACAACATCATTTTAGATCTGGTGTTGTGTCTTCCGTCCGTTCTTCAATGGGTGGGTCTTTGGACCCAACCATTGGTCCGACTTTTCCATTTTGGATCTGAAGCTTGTGCTCCTCGCCATACCCATAATCCCCTCCTGCTCCTAAAATTACCCCAGGTCTCCTTTGCCACTCATTTGAACAGACATGGTCTCCTTTGCACAAGCTTTTTGCAGATAGTGTTATCTTGTATCTGATAAATTCATAAAGGGACATCTCATTGTTTTAGAGTATTTTGAGTCAGTTTCAGGTTTTTTAGGGATATAAAATTAAAGAAGATAAAACAAAGGCTATAGCAGTAAATTATGTACCCACACATGAATTGGTTCAGCAATACCCATATTAATGAGGACATGATAAACTGAAGTATTTAGGAGTATGGAGCCATTGGCTGGCTTCTGGTGTGTGTCACCCTGTCCCTGAACTGGTGAATAGTTCTTTCAATCTCATTGTTGGTCTTTCCCTTTATGACTAAATCTGTCAGGAATTCTGGCACTGAGCATTTTGCTTGCTAAATTGGGAGCTTACCTCAATTGTCACTGTGCAGGGCACCTGGTGGCATCTAGACAGGGTGACAACATAAACCAGATTCAGCAGAAAACTGCCTTTTGAGACATAAAAGCATTGGAGACAAAACTTCTTCATAGGCTTTCCATCCTCCAGTTAGTATTGTATGGTATCTTAAACAACCAAGGTAATGCTCCCTTGTAAAAATGTGATTCTTATCTGGCATTGAGGCTCTCACACATGTGTCAGCATTCTCTCAGTGGCCCATTTTCCAGGGAAGTGACTCTTTTGACAACTTGGAAGAACTCTGTCCTCTTCCTGCTCTGTTCAGTGTAACAGGTCATGGGGCGGTAGCAATGAACTCTGTATCCTGTTTAAAGGGAAATTCCTGTATCCATGCTTGCCATTCCTGCTGATTTTGTGCCTCCTTTCAAAGTTCAAGATGTAAAGACCAAAACTTGTTCTCATCACCTCATGATAGCGGAGAAGAGCATGCTTTCAACCATTTGGGTCCTGGTAACTACTGAAAGATGGTCCAAGCTGAGGCTGTACCAACTGTTTTGCGAACAATTGACTCCACCTCTTGGTCTAGCTCCTTATGTAGCCTTCTTGATGCTGTCAAATTGACTGGCTGGAGTTACAGTTGTTATCAAGAATAGTAACAAACCCTCCACTTGGTAGTCCTATACCTACAAATGGAATTGTTTCTCATATAAGGCAGATCGATACCCTATCTGTCTTATTTGGTCAAATTGCGTTGATCTTGACCTGTGTCAGATGCCTGCATGATTTGGGCCTCAGTTTTTATATGGTCAAGATGAATTTGTCATCTGTTTCTGCACATCATTGCTTGTGGAGGACCTGATTTTCCCCAGCACTAGTTTGTCAAACAGTTTCTTAAAGGAGTTGCCCAGCTCCGTCCTTTAAAAAAAACTATCTACTCCATGGGATTTGAACTTTCATTGACAGACTTGTCTGTTCACCACTTCAACCCACAAGTTTTAAAAATTTCAAGGTTATTTTTCCTTAGGACAGTCACTTTTGCAAGCAGGATCTTGGCGCTTCAAGCTATTTTGTAGGAAAGCTTATCATTTTCTCCCAAGGGTGGTTTCTAAGTTGTCCATGAATCAGCCCATCCATCATTTTTTTTTTTTTTTATGCATAGAGACAGAAAGCAGGGGTGAAAACTCTTCACACCTTCGTGGCTACAGTCAGTGAAAGTATTACTTAAAGTTAGTACATGTTTAGGAAGACTGAATTTCTTGCCTTTGCTTCTGGAAGAGGAGGACTCAAGGTCACCAATCATATGTTTTCTAAATGGATTGCCAACTGTATTATCATTTTTCTATCAGATGAACTGCCCCAGTGGAGAATGTAATAATTCAAATTCTCTCCATGAGAGGAGTAGCTGCCTCCAGTGCTTTCTTTATTTTTTTAAACTTTCCATTGTAGACTTGTTTGCCATGGCCACTTTGTCTTCAGTGCATATCTTCACCGACTATTATTGTCTTGGTTGTAGCTCTGGGAGTTGGGCCTCTTTCTAGTAATATGATGTTTTGAAATTTAGCTTTTTGAATTGTGTTTTTGTGCACTCCACTAGCTTCTTCCACTTTTATAGTTGCATCTAACGTCAGTCTCTCTGATGTTAGATGCAACTGATATGTGCTAGGCTTCATCTCGATACACCATTTTTGTATGTTTATGTTTGGAGTGGTATTCCTTGTGTTACCGTTTATTTCTAATACTTTTATACTTTGTATAACAATATTTTTGCTGCCTTTTGACCTGACCTGTGTTGATTGAAAATGGTACTTGGACCAGCCCACTTACATGATTAACAAAGTGAATGAATGAATGAATGAATGAATGCTGTGTCAGTGAATCTGTATGAAGACACACACTTTGATGGGATTAGTATGCCCTCTCTCCATTTTCATGTTTTTCCTGTGTTTGGAGCATTTCCTACATGTAGCTTTTGCTCTTGGGCATCCCTGTTGCTCATGCAAGTATACACATATATTACTTATTAATATAGGTGCAAAATTGTATAGGTTCATACAAGGCAGTCAGTGACAAAGATCATTAAGATCCAAGCCAATTAATGAAAATGGTTATTAGGATCCTAGCCTGTCAATGAAAAAGATTATTAGAATCCTACTCACTGCAGTTTACTTAGTACCCTGTCCTTAAGGGACTGAATGGGGCAACCTGTGGTGAATTTATGGTTGTCCATCCAGTTGTCTAAATTTGCTTTAAAGAGCATAATGGATTTGCTTTGTTTGATATAAAGCAAGAGCTTATTCCAGAAATAGGGGAATCCTGTAGAAGAGAAATCCATCTCACCAACAGGAAGCATTTGCATTATGGGGAGGATTTAGGTTTCTGTTGTGTGTATTTGTTGCATTTGCAGTTTTGTGAGTATATAGATGGTCAAGCAACTTGGAGGTCAATTGCTGCCTTCTAGACCAGACATAAGTCACCATGAAGAAGTTAAGAAACAGAATAGAGTGATAGAGCCTTTTATACATTCTGTATAGCTTTGGGAGTTCATATATGAGATTTTATTTGAGGAAATGGCTAGTGGAACCTTGGGTGTGAATAGATACATGGCAGGAGAGCTTTATATTCAATTACGGCTCTAGTACGGACAGAGTAGAGGGGGCCAAAATTTCCTTGGATCTGAAGGAGGTTTCTCTAGTGATTAATTAGGCTAGGTAAAAAGATTCTCTAACTACAGCTGATATGTGATAGTCAAAGGAAAGTTCATTGTCCAGGAACATTGATGACAGTATCAGTTGTGTGGGAGAGGTTATTTGTGTGGTAGTTGCAGGGGTGTTCTTTTTCTTTTGCCAAAGAGTGCAGTGCACAGTATTTTTTGGTGTTGACCTTTAGTCTGTGGTTCAGATACCATGCATTTGTACTGTTTAGGCCCTATTGAATGAGTTGCCTGTCTGTGGGGTGTTTGTGACAGCTGTTGAATTTAAAGTCATCAGCAAACTTGTGCAGCCAGAGACCCTTTTCATCAGCAAAGAATAAGCCCCAGATTTTCATCACCAAAGAATAAGCCCCCAGAACAGACTCCTGGGAGAGACTGCTGTTGGCATGTCTTTTTGAAGAAAGTGGACCATCTGCCGTAACAAAATAAGTTGCGTTTGTTAAACAGTTTGCTATCCAGCAAGTTATATAGGAGTTGATTTTTATTTGTGTTAGTTTCTCAATGATTACAGAGTAGGGGATAGTGTCAAAGCCTGTGCCAAGTTCATGTGGGTAATGTGTACTGATTTGCCTTTATCTAATATCTCATCAGCTCTTTCAGGGAGGTTATCAAGGCTATGTAGACAATATCTGTCTTCCACAAAACCAAATTAGCTAGGGTTGAGGGCTTGTAAGTTGCTACTATCCTTGTTTATAAATTCCATGATGATGCATTCCATTACCTTATGTATGGTGTCGGTGAAACTAACTAATCTGTAGTTTCCAGAGTTAGTGGCTGGACTGCTTTTATGGAAGGGTACCAGCACAGATGTTCTCCAGGCTTCAGTTACATAGACAGTGGACAGGCTGAAGATAAGCATGGCTACAAGGGAGTCATCTAGGCATTGTTTCATACTAACAACAAAACAGCCTGGTATGTTGTCTGGAGCCATACAGCTAGTCATCTTTGTTTTGCAGAAGACATCTAATATTTGCTGTTTGGCAAAAATAGGAGGCAAGTTGATTTAATTATATGGGAGGAAAGAGAGGAGAAAGTTTCAGCTAAATTAGTTTGCCAGTTGTATCCGTGATATTCTCTGGGTTATGAATCTGTGGTACTGTCAGATAACCTGGTATGCTTTAGTGGTGTTTCTGTGATTCTCAACATACTTGAAGAAAGTTTTGCTGTTTTCTTTGGAGGTGGTTGCAAAAATTCAACTCATATTTAGCCATGCGTGGTTTAATTTTTTGTCTTAATTCATTGTTTACTGTTTTGAGTTCACTTTGAGTGGTGGGATCTGTGATATTTTTTCTTTATCTTCTTCTCAAATTTGTTTATACTTGGCTTCCACTAAAGAGATCTGTTTCTGAACTTGACATATTTGTCACAAGAGGCCCATATGCAGAATCCCTGGAAGGAGTAAAAAATCTTCATTATTATTTCCAGATTTACAAGAAGGTGCATATTAGTGGCTAGGTGATAAATTAATGATTGTGTTTTGTTACATCACAACATGTTTTGGAATGGGTATGGTGTTACACCACAGCATGTTTTGGAATGGGTTTGGTGATGTCTGTCCCTGAGTTAGGGTTACCACCTGTCCCTCTTTACACAGGGCAGTCCCTATTTGGACAGGTATGTTCTGTAAAAAAATCATGAAAATGCGCTAATGTCCTGAGATTTAATGTAACAAAATATTCCTAAGATGTTCATCGTGCATACAGCTGCAGTAATCACAGATGGGTTTTCAGCCGTCAGGCGGTCCCTCGGTCGGCCGAATTCCAAAGTCTTGGTCCGGCGTCGGTTGTCGTCGCTTACTCTTCTGACGTCAGTAAGGCCAGAGTATATAAGACACAGCCGACGCCATGTTCTTCAGTCTTTTTTGCCGCGCGGTGCCCGAAGCAGAAGCAGTTCGCAAGTGTCGGTCGGCCAGCTCCTGAATTACGAAAAAAATTGGAACCGAAGTCTTCATTAAAGCTAAGTACCCCATTGGGGAAACTTTTCTTGCCTCAGACCGATGTCAGAAAAAGTTAATAATTGTATTTCTTGTGGGAAGCAAATACCGCATAAGGATTTCCATTCCCTTTGCATACCTTGTTTGGGCCCAGACCACGACGTCTCGGGCTGTCGCTTTTGCGCTACCTTCAATAAACGCACTATTAAGCGTCGGGCGGAGTTCGCCCAACACTACTTTGGTAAAGCTTTTGATTATAAAATGTCGTCGGACACTCCGACTACCGTTTTGTCCAAAAAACGCAAGGAAAAGGACCGACACGCGAGGCCCGCGGTCCCCGCCGACACCACGCCAAAGCAGGCTACATGTGGTCCGGTTCTCAGCGAGACGCCTTTGCAGTCCCTGACTACCGACGACACTCCTTTGGCGGTGTCCTCTGTACTCGAGACCGCTGGGTCCTCGGCCCTTTCCCAGACTACAACCGAAGCCCCTGCTAATGTCGAGCCTACTAATGTGGACAGGTTCACCTCCACCCATGGTGTATTTAGGCCCTCATCTTCTTTTTCAATTAAGGCCTTTACTAAATCCAAAGCAGCCAGGCATCCCACGAGGCCTGTTGCACAGGGCCCATCTCCTGGACCCATGCCTAAGAAACAGATGCTTAAAATGGCTGAGGATTTAATTACTCTTATCAGAGGTTCTCAGCCCCCTCCTGACAAGAGACCCAGAGTGGAGGAAGAATCTCCCTCTTCTGATCAGGGATCCATTTTATCAGAACATTCTGATGCAGAGGAACACTCTTACTCCCCTTTTGAGGATTTGGATGCAGAACAGTCCATTCCTTCTGTATCCCCTCCTGAGGATTTTTCTTTTGGGGAAACCTTGCACACCTTGAGGGAACACTTCCATTGGGAAGGCCAAGACTTTTTAGATTCCAAGAAAAGACTTAGGGAATTTCTTTGGTTACCTCAGCACAGACCTCTGGCTATACCCCCTGTTTTGGATGTACTGGATGATGTCTATTCGGAGGCTTGCCTTAACCCTGATTCTCTGCCTCCTGCACCAGTAAAACCTGATAGGTATTACAGAGTACCCAGCTATCACCAATTTCTCTACAAAGGCCATAATGCTGACCCTGAAACCATTTCACAAGGCCCCAAGGGATTAAAGGCCTCCACTGCCAAGAATCCACTTCCTGCAGAAAGGGAATCCAGATCTCTAGAAAGGTGGGGTAAAAAGGTATATACCTCGGCCACCCTAGCCATAGATTCATAGATTCATAGATTAGTACTAAGCTAACTGCCCTTGCGAGCCATTTTAAGCTTAGCCAATTATCCCTTGTGAGACTCAAACCCTGCACCTTTTGTTTGTAAGGCAAACACCTTAACCATTAGGCCACCCTCCCAACCCATGAGGGCCTTAAACTGTCAGTTTCATATGATTAAATATCAACAGTACCTGTTATCACAATTAAGGAACAAAATGTCTCAACCTGAACAACCAGATTTAAAAGAGTTACAGGATATGATGCATAGTGCGGAGCAAGTGGGTAAACACACCTTACAATGTGGTTATGATGCCCTAGAGGCTTCCAGTAGAGCGGCTGCTACAGGATCAGTCATTCGCAGACATGCCTGGCTTAGGGAGCAAAATTTGCCTGATCATGTGAAAGCTAAACTTCTTGATGCTCCTTTACAAAAGTATGTACTATTTGGTACTAATGCTGAGGAGATACTACGGAAAATGGAAGAAAAAGCCAAATCTATGCAAACTGTCAAAGCTTTCTTACAGGTCCAACCACCACGTTTTAGCAGAAATTGGCCTTCAAAAAACTGGTCCTTTCCAGCCACTGACAAGCCCCAAAGAGGTAGATACAGACGCACAAGGGGCAGAGGGCAATCACAAGGATCATATCGAGGCAGACAATGGCAATCTCCAGCACCAAGAGGTGGTGAAGACAGTGCACAACAATACAGGAAGCAAACCCAATGACTCCCTCATTTCCATGCCAAGCAAGTCTTAGCTGGCAGCACCTTTGGGAGGGAAACTAGCATTATTTGCAAGCAATTGGCATATTGTTACAACAGACAAATGGATACTGGACATTATAAACAGAGGCTACAAATTTCAATTTCACACTCTTCCAAAAATGAGAGGCATGCCAAACCTGCCACAAAATCAAAGGGCAGAGGCACAACTGCAAATTTCAAAGCTCCTAAACATGAGAGCTATACAAAAGGTACCTACGCACCAACAAGGTCAAGGTTTTTATTCAAGACTTTTTCTGGTACCAAGAAAAGGAACCGACTGGAGACCCATTCTGGACTTATCCATCCTAAACACATTCCTACTGCACCAAAATTCAAGATGCTCACATTACAGCAACTTCTTCCCATGCTGGGCAAGGAGTTTTGGCTGGTAACATTGGACCTCAAGGAGGCATACCTGCATGTCCCAATCAGACAAAGCTGCAGAAGATACCTCAGATTTCTTGCAGGTTCAATCCACTATCAATTCTCTGCATTGCCCTTTGGCTTATCTACTGCGCCCAGAGTATTCACAAAGTGCCTGGCATCAGTGATTGCCTACTGCAGACTTCAAGGGATACAAATTTGCCCTTATCTGGACGACTGCCTGATCCAAGCGGACAGCAAACACATACTACTGGAACATCTGGCATATGTGACACGGTTACTGCTTTCTCTGGGATATACCATCAACAAGGAGAAATCAAGGCTAACACCATCTCAGAAAATAACCTTCCTGGGTGCCAACTTGGACACAAACACCCAGATGGCATATCTTACGCCAGAAAAACAAGGGCAACTATCTCAGTCCTTCGAAACACTAGCAAAAAGTACCAGGCTTACTGCAAGGAAAATCCTGCAGGCTCTGGGATTCATGGCATCTTGCATTCTTCTAATCCCATGTGCAAAGCTGCATATGAGGAAACTTCAATGGTACCTAAAAAAATCTATGGTCTCAACACAGTCACAGTTTGGAAGCAATTATACCAATAATTCCATGTTTGCAAAAGGAATTTCTATGGTGGGCCCAAGCATGTCAAGTAAACACAGGCCTTCCATTCTGCAAGCCTCAAGCAAAACAAGTCATAACCACAGACGCCTCAGATTACGCCTGGGGGGCGCACATGAAGGACAGGTGCATTCAGGGCAGATGGTCCCAAAAGGAAAAGCACCTTCACATCAATCAAAAAGAAATGCTAGCAGTAATAAATGCAATTACAGCTTTCAAGGACTTCCTGCATCCAGGACAATTACTGATAAGAACAGACAACACCACAGTAATGTGGTACATAAACAAACAAGGAGGAACACATTCATACCCCTTGTGCAGACTAGCCATGACTCTTTGGAACTTGGCTCTGGAAAGACAAATTGAACTTCAAGCACAGTACTTGCCAGGACTGGAAAACACACTGGCAGACAATCTAAGCAGAAATATGACAGATCCACACGAATGGAAGTTACATCCTCAGGTGTTTACAGAGATAATCCAAGCGTGGGGGAGGCCAGACATAGATCTTTTTGCCTCCCACAGGAACCATCAATTGAAAAAGTTTTGTTCAAGGACCTTTCATCCAAAGGCCTGGAAAGTGAACACCCTTTCATTCAGTTGGACAGCATGGACAGTTTATGCATTCCCACCTCTGCCTCTTCTGCCCAAGGTGCTTTTAAAAGCAAGAACAGACAAACCGAGGATGATACTGATTGCTCCAGATTGGCCAAGGCAACACTAGTATCCACTCCTGAGGAGCCTAACACATACTCCTCCCTGGTCCCTGCCTCTAATGCCTCTTCTACTGACTCAGAACAGCTACAAAACTCTTCACAGTCAGCTGAAAACACTCAACCTCGCTGCATGGAAAATTCCTTAACACCACAACAGACCCTACTCTCCAAGGAGGTGCAGGATGTCATTTTGGAGGCCAGAAGACCATCTACTAGAAAAGCTTACTCCGCAAAATGGAAGCGGTTTTGCTGTTGGAATGAGAAAAGAGGCCAGGACCCTAGAAAATTGAACTTGCCTCAGGTTTTACAGTACCTAGCTGAACTGCTGAACAGTGGACTTTCATTTTCTTCCATAAAAATACATGCCTCAGCCATTTCTGCAGAATTCAACACGGATCCTCCTTTATTCTCTCACCCACTCTTATGACAGTTCCTCAGAGGGGCTAAGAAGACCTCCAAGGAAGCAACCAATACCAGCCTGGGACCTTAATTACATACTAGAAAAATTAACATTGCCTCCTTTTGAACCTGCTGCCTCAACAGATTTGCAATATTTGTCCTGGAAAACAGCTTTCCTTCTGGCCATCACTTCAGCTCGTAAGGTTTTCTGAACTACAGGCCCTCATGGCGGTGCAGCCCTTCCTCATCTTCCATCAGGACAGGGTTTCACTTCGTACCAATCCATCTTTTATGCCAAAAGTGGTATCCAGGGTAGCCTTAAATCAAGCCATACACCTACCTACCTTTTATCCCAACCCTCAAAACAAAGGGGAAAGGCTGCTACACTCTTTAGACATCTATAGGCAGCTACGTTATTATTTGGACAGAATAAAGTCCTTCAGGAAATCAGAACAACTTTTTGTGTCCTATGCCGTAGGGGCTCAAGGGAAACCAGTTACAAAACAGACCATTTCCAAGTGGATTGGCCACTGCATACGGTTTTGTTATTCCTATCATGGGAAATCTGTCCCTACTGGTATCAGATCTCACTCGACCAGGGCCACAGCCACCTCTACAGCCTTCCTCAGAGGTGTTCCTACTAAAGATATTTTGGGGGCAGCCACTTGGAGTTCTGTACATACCTTCACAAAACACTACCACCTGCCCTTATATTCCAGAACAAGAGCAGGCTTTGCCACTGCTGTTTTGCAGGGCATTCTGGCTCAACCCAGTTCCTCATAGTACCTACCACCCTATGCATAGCTTTGGGACTCTACCCATCTGTGATTACTGCAGCTGTATGCATGATGAACATAGTACAGTTTTGTACCTACCATAAATGTAGATGTTCGAGTGCTAATACAGCTGCAGTACAGGTTTCCCTCCCTCCTTCCCCACTTGGTAAAGGCATGGGGCCTAACAACCTCTTCATACCACCTGACTGGGTTATCCTGCTATGTTTTATTTGCTTGCTTACACTGATTTTGCATTACATTGCATTGCTTGCATATGTAGATAAGCCTTATTTATGTATTGCCTTCCTTTTGGGGGCACCTGACATCTGGGGCAAGAAAGACTGAAGAACATGGCGTCTGCTGTGTCTTGTATACTCTGGCCTTACTGATGTCAGAAGAGTAAGCGACGACAACCGACGCCGGACCAAGACTTTGGAATTCGGCCGACCGAGGGACCGCCTGACGGGTGAAAACCCATCTGTGATTACTGCAGCTGTATTAGCACTCGAACATCTACATTTATGGTAGGTACAAAACTGTACTTTTCCTGTAATAGCTGCAAAACCAGTTTTGTATCTGAAATGCCTTAATATAAGAAGCAATTGAAATAAATAACTCAAATTCTACAAGAGTTTGAATGTTGATAAAAAAGAAATCCAGTGGTTTTCGCTCATTGTGGGTATGGTTTGTCCTGCAAAAACTCAGATTTCCACAAAAAAAGTCCCACTTTGGGCATCTAAAAAGTGGCAGGTCTACCCTAAGTTTTGAATCTTCTAAGTTTTTGTCATATTCTGATTGGTTGAGAAAATGAATGCAGCCATTGACCATCAAGGAAGGTCCTGCCATTGATCAGCCTATATGGTGAAAAGATATCTGCTACTTGCTTGATATTTTTTCTGTTTTGACTTTTACTACTCTAAAGTCAAAACATTAAGTAAATAGAAGAGGAAACATGGGCAATTTCATTCTAAAATAAGAAGTCAAAGATGTTATGTTGTCCCATCTCACCTTCGTTCTTGCTGGTTGGGTTCTGAGCCGATTCCCCGGCTCCTACTCAGCTGATTTACTAAAGCTCTAGAGCTTATACTGGCTCGAGGCTAACCCTTATCCCAACATGCCTAATGATAGCTACCTAGATCTCGTTTGCCGCTTGCAGCGTCGAGATTGCGACTAGTGGCTCAGGCTAAGTACTTAGTGTTTTTTTTTCAGTTATATTTTATCATTTCCAGGATTTTATTGTTGAATTAACCTTGTTAGAGCGTATGTTATCCCCTTTTAGTTTAGTGACCTTTTTTCTACTTGTTGGATGTTTTTGACTGTCGTTTTCTCCCTCAGGCCTTGCTCTCCCCTTTCAGCCCATTTAATTTTGAGGGTGGTTCTTCTTTTTCCCCACCCTTTCTGGGATAGCTGTTTAAGTTAGAGGCTCTCCTATTGGGGGAGTCACCATTAAAATTAGAGGCTCTCCCCCTTTCTTCTTCTTCTCTTCCCTTTAAGAAAAAAAAAAAAAAAAAGAGAGAGAGAGAGATATCCTTTCTTGTTTGGGTTAGTTGTTTCAGCCTTGTTAGTAGGTTTTAGTTGTTGTTTGCTGTTAGCTGTTACAGCCTTGTTTTTCTAATTATCCACAATGTCTAAAGAGTCAAAACCCTCTGGATTCAAAAAATGCGACTCATGTTGCCAAAAAATGCCCCTTACGGACGGGCACATGAGTTGTGTATACTGTTTAGGGGCTGTTCACCTGCAGGACTCATGCTGTATCTGTCATGCTTTCAGTTCCAGAGTTTTGCAGGAGAAAAAGAAGTTAATTTTGCGTGGCCTTCTGAAGAACCCTCAAGATTCTTCATCTCAGGGTCCTCAGCCAGCAAAATTGTCCGAAAAATCCACTAAGCCATCGATTCTGAGTTCGGAACAGTCTAAATTCACTGTGAAACCTTCGGCTCTGTTGGCTCTGACAAAGCTAAGTCTCCGGCGGCTCCATCGGTGTCCTCGGAGCCAGTCCGGATCCATAAAAGAACAAGGTCTCCTTCTTTGGAGCCGGTACGCTCTGCTGCACAATCTTTGCTGCAATCTGGAGTGGGCAGTCACTGGTCCTCTTCCCACTCCTCTTGGTCTTCCAGGCTTTTGGATCATGATGTGGAGAGAGTGGGAAATAGGTTCCTCAAGTCACAGGCACTTGCCAAATTACTATCTAGCCCAGCCCATAACGAATTGGCTCCTTTGTCCCATTCAGCTTCTCCAGCAGTTCCTCCTCCGACTCTCTTGAGCTCGGAGCCGGAGTGCATGGTGGTCGTGGTGGTGGAACCGTCGGCTCCGGTTACTACTTCTTTATTGGTTCCGACACCCTCTCCAGTCTCCTCAATGTCTCAGTCCATCGAGGGATCTGGGCGCCGAAGCTCTTTCGTTGGCTCCAAGGGGGGAAGTGGCATTGGACCCTTATCTCTGACCCTGCTTTCCCTCTCGGAGCTTCGGCGCAGGTGAGCTCAGCTCCCACATCAGCCTCGGAGCCTTCGCTCTTGGTTCACAGGAGGTCTCCAGGCTCTTCAGAGCCGGAGTTTTCTTCGACTCGGGGACCGTGGTGCCTTCAAGGTGATGAAGAGTGTGCTGTCTCCTGAGACTGCTCCGCCCTTGGCTCCATTGGCTCCTTCTCCTTCGGTGCTTGTGCCTGCCTTTGACCCTCCTCCTGCCTCCAAGCGTAGAGAACCTATGCCCCAGGACACCCCATTGGTCGAACCCACTTCTTCCGAAACCTCCCCCGAACACTCGGAGGAGGTCCCTCGGAAGAAAAAATGTAAGAGGAAGCATCTGAACTCCCCT
This sequence comes from Protopterus annectens, assembly GCF_019279795.1. NCBI lineage: Eukaryota > Metazoa > Chordata > Ceratodontiformes > Protopteridae > Protopterus > Protopterus annectens. The sequence continues at coordinate 1,163,786,043 of NC_056744.1, forward strand.
GAGTCCATCACATCAGACACAGACTTGGATGAATCGGAAGGGTCCCCATGGTCCCCCCTCTGCAGATGTCTCTTTTTTGGACATCTTGGAAATCCTTAGATAGAGGGGTGGCTGGAAATCCCTAGCCCCTTCTGAGAACGTGTCTATCTACTTGGACACATTTGGTTCCCGACCCTCCACCTCTTGGGTGTCTCCGCCTTTTGACCCACTTTTGTCCGTAGTAATTCGAAAGGAGTTGAGAGCTCCAGAGACCATGGAACCAGTTCCGAGGAGACCAAACAAATGTATTACTGCCCCCATGGACAAATCCTTCTTTTCCAAAGGGGTCCCTGTTGATGCCATGGTAGTGGCAGCAGCCACTAAGAAGGAACTTGTGGAAACTTCATCTGTCCATCCGCTGAATAAGGACTCTCCTACGATGGACAGGTATGGGAAGCGTATGTTCTCTTCAGTGACCCTTACTCTCAGGTTGCTGAATTACTTGTCACACTTCACACGACTTCAGAGGGATCTCCTCAAAGAGCTTGGAGATACCCTGCAAAATTCTACAGCTGAGGGAGTTGCGAACAGGGCACAGCTTGCAACCTTGACTTCAGTGGTTAACTCTTCCATGAGGCTCATTTCTTATGTGGCAGATGGAGTGAGAAGGGCAGCAGGTACCGGAGTAGCTTTGCGGAGACACTCCTGGATGCGCCTTTGTCAGTTTTGGAACCTTTCAAGTCTTCATTTACCAATACCCCCTTTGATGGCTCGTCCTTGTTTGGGCCTCAGGTAAAAGTGACTCTCACCAGGTGTGAACAGGATGGCAAGACTCTCTGCCATAGGAGTCCTTTTTTCTACTCCCTCTAGACCCTATCCTAAAGGTCAGAAGAGTGGAAAGATGTGGTTTCGAAAATCCCAGGGAGCTTTGCCTGACAGACGTGGAGATTTTTCCCCCGGGGCAGGGGGGGTACAATAATGGAAGACGAAGCCCTCACAGCAGAGGGGGTCCGCAACAGCAGGGCGACAGAGATACATTCTCTGCTAGACTCTTCCAGCACTCCTGAAGGGAGGCACGACTGTCTGCCTCTGGAGGAAGTCGGGGCAGACTATCTTTGTACCCAGCAGCCTGGCAAGCTATCACGAACGAAGCATGGATACTGTCAATAATATCCAAGGGTTACAAGATTCCCTTTTCCCAGTTACCACCCTCAAGAGAAATATGTTTTATCCCAGATGTTCCACCCAGTCTTTGGGATCAAGCAATCCTAGAGGTACAAAGATTGCTAAGAAAAAGAGCCATCCAAGAAGTCCCTGCAGACCAAATCGAATCCAGAACTTACTCAAGGTTCTTTTTAGTTCCAAAAAAGACAGGGGACTGGAGACCCATTTTGGATCTCAGCAAGCTAAACAAATCTGTAAAAAAGATGAAGTTTCGGATGGTAACACTGCAGTCCATTCTTCCTTTCTTGGGTCAGGACAATGGGATGTGCTCAATAGATCTCCAGGATGCGTACTACCACATAACAATGGACAGGCAATCCAGGAAATTCCTAGGCTTCCAGCTGGGAGCCAGTTATTATCAGTTCAGAACCCTGCCCTTTGGTCTCACCACAGCCCCCAGGGTGTTTACCAAGTGTATGGCAGTGGTCACGGTTCACCTGAGGTGTCTAGGATTTCAGGTGTTTCCATATCTAGACGACTGGCTCCTCACTGCTACCACCGAGCATCAACTAATTCAAGCACGGGACTACACAATTCAAGCTTGTTCCCAGTTAGGCATCACCATAAACTACGAAAAGTCTGCCTTGTTGCCTTGTCAGTCTATTACCTTCATAGGGGCAGACTTAGATACAAGATGCATGATAGTGAAGCTGCCTCAAGACAGGGTGTCAACCATTCGTCAGCAAGTTTCGTTTCTCATAAAGAAGACGAGAGTTCAGGCAAGAGAAGTATTACAAGTCTTGGGCTCAGTGGCCGCAGCAATTACACTAGTTCCTATGGCTCACTTCCACATGAGGATTCTGCAGTGGCTTCTTTTCACTCAGTGGTCTTTCCAGGATTTACCAATATCACACATGATCTTGATCACAGAAACTTGCAAAAAGGACTTAATATGGTGGCTTGTCTCCCCCCAGGTGACTCTGGGCAGACCCTTTCTAGGCCCCCATCCAGTAGCCACAGTGAACATGGACGCTTCCCAGATAGGGTGAAGGGGGCATTATCACTCATTACAAAGTGGATGTGGTCTCCTGGAACAGGGCATTCTTTGGTTCCACAATCCTGAAGAGTTTGTTCCAGTGAGCCACCCAAGAACCAGGTGCTGGGGACGCAGTCCCAACCAGCAAGAATGAAGGCGAGATGGGACAACATAACATAGAGAAGCTATGTGCCTACAATAATGTTCCATGTTTGTTGCCCTTCATCTCGCCTTCTTTCTTGCGTTCGCCCCCTCCTTCCCCCTTCCTGGAAGATTGAGATTAATTTCTTCATTGGTTACACTGGCTGAGTTTCCTGTTGACATACCAGGTTAGTTAACCATGCCTTGTTTTTCCTCTTTCCTTCCTAACCTTATATTTGTAAGAACTTAGTAAAATTTGCATTTACTATGTTTTTGTCTAGTGTGGGCTATTACAAACAAGATCTGGGTAGCTACCACTAGGCATGTTGGGATAGGGGTTAGCCTCGAGCCAATATAAGCTCTCGAGCTTTAATAAATCGTCCGAGTTGGAGCCGAGGATCGGCTCTGGACCCAACCAGCAAGAAGGAAGGCGAGATGAAGGACAACAAACATGGAACGTTATGGTAGGTACATAACTTCTTACATAACTTCTTTTTTATTGAGCCTAAAGAGTTTTTGCACAGGCACAAATCTGATACTTAGAAGAGATCTTTTCTAAGTGAAACCCTTCCCTGTTTTGTTATTGGAGTTTGCTGTCCTAAACCAGATGTTTTGAATGTTTTCCCCCTTCTTTTCAAATTTATAAAACTGAACTAGTGGGAAGCAAGGACATCATGGGGCATATTGCTTCATTTTATTTTATTAAATCCTTTAGCAAACTTTAAGATTGGTACCAGTGCTGAAAATGTTCTGACTCCTAAAAGTAAATCTGTTCCCCTCCCCTGTAGAAATTAACTCACAGGCACTTGAGTCAAGGTGTAGTACGCAGTCTAAACTTTGTGTGATACTAGAGAATGTCCATTTTTCTGACAATCCCTTTTCAGATAAGTTCCTACTGTTGCAGTTTGGGCATCCTGGAGCTGGAAGTCCATGGGGTTGTTTCATTTTCATGTACTGAGTCACCTTAGGATCAGATGTCCAGAGTTCAGGCATCAGTCCCGAAGTGCCTTTAGCATCTTCTGCTATATCTAACAATTGTAAAACTGTGACTCAACTTGCCCAACCTCCTTTCCAGCCTACTAGCTAACTGACACTGACTTCTTTATGTTGGAAAATATTTTTGCTAGTGACAATCACTTTTCTTCCAGAATCTTGAAGCTGCAGCCCCTTACATGTATACAGGCATGTTTTTTTTTTTCACCAGGATCAGCTCCCCATGTATGAAATTTGAGTGGTTAAAGGACTATCACTTGATACTAATCTCAAACAAGCACAAAACTATTCTTTGTTGCAACAGCTGTTATCAGATCTCCCATACACCAGCAGTTATCATAAGAAAAAAACTGATACAAGGTGGAATGTGCAGAACAGGTTAAATGCTTTGAAGTTATTCTTGACAGCTCACTCTTTCTCAAATTTCAGATCATATCAGTTGTCAAACAATGTCACTGTATCCAAAGGCATTATATAGAAATGGGGCTCTAACTGCAATGTTTTTCAGCCACTCCACTCTGTGTGTCAACACTTTATTCCTTCACACTTTCTCAAGACTTTTCTGTAGGTGTGTTATGACATTAGCCTATCATCATCTTTACTTAAAGTTGTGCAGGTGTGTCACAGATATGCAAGATTTGTCATGAAGTCTATCCCTAGAACTTAGCACTGTGAACTCTTTGAAGCACTTACGTGTTTTACTTTTAAATACATGATGGGCAAGATTTTAGTCACCTATGAGTTTTTCTATACTCTAGTCATTCTTTATGAAGAAAGTCACTTTGTGAAATTTAAACCAATTAGCTGGAATTTGCCAGTAGCTGCTTATTGGGTAATAGTAGAAACTGCAGTTTATTTGATGATTCCACTTGGTCAGTAACACATGGACTGTTTTCCTAGCAGTACCAGCAGCTGCAGTAACAAAAAAAATGTCGTCAGAAAAACATTTCAGTCCTACTCCACTATGAAGAACATAGGTTTACTTACATAAGTAGACTGCTTCTGTTTGTAATTTATTTTCTTTACTAATGTCTGTACTTTGTTGCATCATATCTAAGTTCATTCTATCTTAATGTATGAAAATCTGTGTTACAATTACTGTGAAGCTTCTCTTCAAATGCTTACTGCAGAAATAGACTTCATCTCTGTAAGACAACCTGGTTAACAAAATGCATGCATACATAAAGAAATAAGCAGTCATATTTCTTCCGGAAAGTGGTCCAAGAGTTGCCCCTAAGTAAGGCCATTCAGCTTCCTATTATTTCTGAGAGCAGAAACCAGAAGAGAAAAAGACTTTGCACTAGCTATAAACCGCCAGCCGTGTTTTCATCTGAAGGTAGTAAACAAATTCAGAAAGATGGAGAGTGACTCAGCTTCTAGTTTTCTATGATCCAGATGGATTTTTCAAGTAGTAACTTGTTCCTTTATGTACTAATGCAGCTGTCTTGCTATCGGTGCAAAGTGTTGTGAGAGTTCCATATCAGTGTTAAATAGTCTGTCTTTCTTTTCATTGCTCATTGTCTGAGAAACAACAGCTATGCCAGGTTAAAATAAAACTACTGCATAGTTTTGAACACGTTATATAATTCACCTTTTTCCATGAAAATAATATCTAAATCAGGGCCTTTTCTTCGGGCTAGCATTTTTTTTTCTTTTTTGGCTTTGTGGAGGCAAGGATATGTCTTCTCTCCCAGAATATAAAAATAAATGTGCTTTTGTAAACAAATAGTGATTTAAATAATGTACTTTTTTATTTGGCTCACATTTGAGCAAAACATTGAATCTTTTTCTTGGATGGCTATGTATACTGAAGAGCAGGCCGATTAAAGCTTTCTCAGTATAAAAAAGAAAATCATTGCAAAAAAAAGTATAAGCTAACAAAATAATAAATCTGGAGAATGTAAGAGACAATCAGAAAAGGAAAAGATGAAAAACTGTTTTGGGGGGTAGGGGGTCATGCAGCTGTTCAGCAAATTGCAGTTCAGTTTTTAGCTTTGATGCAGCAAATGGCTTCCAGTAGATCAAATGCATTTGGGTTTGTTTAAAATAATGTAGAGACTGGAAGAATATATAAAATGTCAAATGACAAAAGGCTGGAAAGAATTGAAGAAGCTTTAAGTATCTGTTTAGATGAGCTGATAAAACTGCAGAAATTAGAAGTTCTGCATACAATGCTTTTCAAGAAAAGTGCAGAAATCAATGTGAAATGAAGGCAAGACTGACTAAATATAAGATTTCTCAAAAATTATGAGCTGATAAAACTGCAGAAATTAGAAGTTCTGCATACAATGCTTTTCAAGAAAAGTGCAGAAATCAATGTGAAATGAAGGCAAGACTGACTAAATATAAGATTTCTCAAAAATAGCTGTTTCAGAAACTAGTGAAGTTAGAAATAAGAGCACAAATAGAAAAAAAGTGAGATTTTCTGCTATATCAGTGAAAAAGGAATAGACTGCATTTGTTTTATGAAAGTACAAATAAGCAGGATTTGTTGAATCAAAGGGTAAACTGTGTATATGCTTCAAATTTGGCCATGAGAAAGAAACCAAGACCTAAAGTAGTAAAGATGCATACCAGCAGTAAGAACTGTTCCTGACAAAATTGTGGCAGAAGGGAAAAGTATTGGCAACTGAGGAGACCAGAGTATTTGTGGAAAATAATTGTTCACTGTACACCAGACAGAAGAAAAGCGAGTTTAACCCTGCAATCAGGGGGTGTTGAGAAGCAGGTATGAGATTGAAGTTGCTATATTCCGATGTTTTTAGAATATTTGTTCTATTGGACGATCAAAGACCTTTTAGGGTACAGAACAAGCTGGGGAGGAAATAATTTATCCAGCAAAGACTGAGCCAGCAAGGTGAAAGGGACTCTGCTTTTCATTCTTCTGCAGTTTTCATTTCATAAGTATATATTCCACAAGTTTTAAAGTGTATATACATTACTATTATTGTTTATGTTATAAGTAGCATATATTATGTTTTTTAATAATTCAGTGTGTCTTTAAATGCAATTGAGTGTACTTTTGGCGCCAAAATAAGTATATATACCATCTATTAATCTGTTAATATGGTTCTGAAGAAGTCTGTATTAAGGCAGATGAAAGCGCTTAACCATTTCTGTTTAGAACATATTGTGTGGTTTGTCAGAATAAAAGCATCTTCTTAGTTCGAGCTGTGCCATCCATTGTGTCCTGCATCAGTTTTGGATTCTGAGTTTTACATCTCATCTGTTATTCTTCTGCAGTAGCAAAGTCCAGGAAGAGAAATTGGCAATGTAACCTTTTCCATTGTTACAAAGGAATATGGTGAAATAAAAAAAGCCCAGGAGCTGATGAGGTAGAAGACCAACATTAATGTGAAAGTAGGAAGTTAAAGGGAAGAATTGTTTAATGTCATTTCCATAAGAAGCAGCTGGACATGAGAACTATGCTTTTCCAAGAAGTGGCTAAAGAAGACTGGAAGTTTGCCGACTGTATTAAATTGGTGGTAGGAATCTAAAGCATAAGTCTCCATTTGTCATTAATGCTTAGAAGGAAAATGACGTGACTAAAGATGTTTTAAAGAGGTAAACTATTAAAAAGTGTATGTACATAATGTATTAAAGTAAATTGTGTGTTATGTTGTAAAGTAGTTATGTATAGTATACAGAGGTATTTTAAATGACAGATGAAGGGAGCCCCATCAGTGACTGCTGTTTATGCTTTTGATATTTACATAAGGTAATACTTTTTCTTAACTGTAATGTATCTGGAGCATATCCATCCATCCACGGCTCCTTTTTCCTATTTTGCTCATGGTATAGGAGTGTCACTTCAAGACTGGCTATCACCAGTATAATGTTGTGATTTTTGGCAGCTGGGAGAGAAATAAAAGTATACATATCATAAAAATATGCATTTATTTATTTATTTGAATTTGTTTACAGGGATAGAACACTGATCATTTCTGACTAGTTGCAGTCTCAGCCCAGGAATCAAAATATAATAATTTCCTCTGTCTTTATTCAGGTGAAAGTATAGACTAATGTTATTAGTTTATGCTGCAGAGAAAGGAAATGTCTTCTCTGTCCCTAAGCAAACAAACCAAAAAAATGTAAAGCATGAAAAAGTATTTTGTGTCTTTCTGCTTTTCCCGGTTAGGGGTCGCCACAGCGGAACTCTGGTCCGCTAATGATTGGCAGTAGATTTTTACATGCTGGCTTGTCGAGCCTAACGCACAACCTTCAACGAAGGAATGCCCATTCACGCATGTCACCACACAGAAGACGCTCTGAGAATCGAACGGGCAACGTCTAACTGTGAGGTGACAACGCTACCGCAGCACCACCACCGCAGTGCAAAGCATGAAAAAGTATAAAACTCCTTCATCTGAAAAGGCTGTTCCTTTGATTTGTAAAGTTATTAGCTGTTGTTTTTTTTTCTTTTACGTCAGCATGTGCCAGCAGTTGCAAACAAGATGTCTGCAGATGCAGGCAGTTAATGACTGAGGAATGCCCACTAAGCCATTTGAATAAGAAGCCTGTGGATTAACATTTAAAGGGGAAACTGGCTGTTAAAAGAAAAAAATAAGTAACTGAAAGCTTTATGTAGTTTTGCCTGCTAACAAAAATTTTAGAAATTTATCTTTGCATGCATAAGATTTTTGCTTAAAAGATTCTTTGAAAGTTTGGAATATGTTATGGATGTTTTATCTGGTTTGATGGTAATGACTTCATGGTATGTTTACTAAAGTGATGTGTTATGGAAAATTAAGTACTGTGATGCAATATTATTTTTTAATGAAATATTCTTTTGTTTTTCAGAGCCCAGAGTTCATTTTCATGCTAAGCAGTAAAGCAGGTGGATGTGGACTGAATCTGATAGGTGCAAACCGGCTAGTGATGTTTGACCCAGACTGGAATCCAGCTAATGATGAGCAAGCAATGGCTCGTGTGTGGAGAGATGGGCAGAAAAAAACGTGTTATATCTATAGACTTCTTTCAGTAAGTACTTTGATTTTAATTGTTCACACCTATAACTCCTGTCTTGTAAATTTCCATTTAGCACCCATAGCTCCTTGAGGTGTCATATCATTTTCTGGAGCTGGCTTCTATAACAGAGTAACTTTCCAATTAATAACAGGCAGCACATGAATAGTAGAGATAGTAATCACTGTTCACCTGTTATTCATGTCTTGGAACACGTTAGTCAGTCAACACTAATCCCAGTAACTGCAAAATTTGCAAATAAAATTGCGAAAAACTAATTCAGAGATGATGGAAATTTCATCTTTCTCTAATGTTGTTCAACCATGGAGTTGGTGTGTGTGTATGTGTATGTATATATATATATATATATATATATATATATATATATATATATATATATATATATATATATATATATGTTTGGGGGGTGCAGGGGGCCTTGTCCCTGGGGGAAAAAGATTGACATTTTTTCATTGCTCAGACTGTTGCCAATCTATTGACATGCATTCTCATATCTGCATTCATATTTTCCTAACTAAATGTAATACATATTATTAAAGGACATAGAGTGAAATGTCTTGGTAGGAGACAAAAATACACCACCACAACCCCTTTATAAAACACTATCCTGGAAATATTGCTGGTTGCTTAGTTATAATTATAAAGATATGCAGTATTATTGGTGCACTTTCAGAATCTGCAAGTCCTCAAACTCTAAAAACTGAAACGTGTTTCACTGGGGGGCAGCTAGATGCAAAACACACTCTTTTATATTAAAAAATTACAGAAGGGAGAACTTTCCCGGGTACAGCAGACTGAATCTTAGACTTTGTTCTCACTAATTGCACTTAAATATTTACAGTTGTGAGGAACACACTTACCCTCTTTGAAATAAAACTGAGTATTTTCAAATGTATATTGATAGTTCCAAAATCCAAGTTACTTGTGCCTTAAGTTGTAAAGCTTGAAAGATCCAGAATGATAGCCACTGTAGAAAGCACCATTAAACAAATCCTTTGGTATAAAAAGCAATTTTTAATCTGTTTTAACACACAACATTGCAAATATATTTTCGTCCAGCAGACTTCATCAGATAACATTCAGTAGTGGATTCCCAGCTTTATATAGTGACATCAAAATTCACTGGCCAATCATAAACACTGTTCTCATAAAACACCTGTTCAAAAACACTTAAAAAACTTTAAATTAGCTTTTTGGTGACTGTTCTGACACTACTTGCTTCATTTTAAAGCTTGAAAGTTATTGAGTGTTATTTATATTATTAGTTAAGCAAATAGGCATATTTTACATATTTCTTTAAATATCTCAATAAAGAAATGCTCAGGGATTTTTTCCCATCACTTGAAAGCTTGAGTTTTGCTGAACAAAAATTCTGCTGACACTGTGCTGTGAGTGCATACTTGCCATACATATGAAAAGTTGTATGCAAAAATTTAGAATTAAAACATAATCTCAATATTTTTGAATTACAAATATATTACAGTATTGCTGTTATCTCTCTCAACCTGGAAACATAAAAAATCTGGACAAAGGCTCATGAAAAATTGGTACAAATCTGTACATTGATTAACATAACATTTACGTACATAATTATGTAATCCCACTCACTCCAGTGGAATTGTGGTGTACCAACTTTCAAATGCAAACAAAGAACAGACAACCAAAATATGGCCCCCCTGACCCTGTAGTCAATGGTAAGTAACCATTTTTTTAAATATGTAGCAATGATATTCACTGGGAAAGGAGAAGATGATGAACCTTAGGATTTTGTTTTTGGTGACTTGCAGTATGTTGGTTTTGTGGTAAAGTAGGGCATTTACTGGTAGGCAATATTCTAATCCTAGCAAGAGAATATTATAGTTTGCTAGGACCACCAAAAGTCATTCTTCATGGCCTACTGATCAGTGGCATAGCTAGAATTTGTTCCACCCGGTGCTGTCTTTGAGGTTTGCCTCCTTTCTCCCTCACAAAATCATGGTTGAATGGGCTCCCCCATTTACTAGCCCTCCCCCCTGCAGTCATTCCAATGTCCCATTACTTAGCTATTTCTCCTCATTTACCATAAACACTGTAATGTGCATACTGCTTTACTTCTACAGTGATTATTTGTATTTCATTTAAAACTTTTATTTTACATTTTATAGCAAAAACACTAATAGACATCTGCTGAATTAAGCAATACAGTCTCACAATGAAAATAGACAGCATTAAAACTTTTCTGCCCTTGAAACTTACATTCATTGAAACAGCATTGAAATCCACATTCAAAGAAAATGAATCTGGCCAGTGGCAGATAAAGATTACCTTTGGGCTGTTTTTAAATCATAGGCCCCTTGCACACGAAACATGCATGTGTTCTTTGATGCACCTTCCTGATTAAGTTATATTCCTTGTATAATACAACACACTTGTTAGAGCGAGTTTTAAATTTGTTTTGAACATTTTTTTCAGTAAACAATGAAACAAAATGCATGAACCAATAATGACAAAACTGCCCAATTCAGAAAATTTCCATCATAAACGTTTACTCAAACTTCTACAATCCACCAGTATCAGTAAATATGCACAATCTCTGCAGACGTAAAAGTCATCCAAATAATTCCACATTAAAGAGAGCTGTAACTAATGAAGAGTTTGCTGCTAGCAAACAACTTTATATTTCATTGTTTCATCTACAAATAAAGTACCTGTTGCCCTTGAGAAATAAATTGCCTAAGTTACATAAAAAATGATAAGCTAGTAATATTACAAGAGGGAATGGATGGCAAACTGATAACAGGTTCATAGTTACTAGGTATCTCAGCGAAAGAGGTTATTCTCAAGACTGCAGCATCCACCCCCTTTAATAGTATAACGCAGGACAATATCAGCAATCCATCTACATACTGTGGGAATAGAGCCCATAGCTTCTGCATCAAAAGCAAACATTCTACAGTCTACCTGTTGTGCTACTAACAACAAACACAAACAGACTTGGCATAAGCAGCACTAAACTTCTCTCCTCCTAAAAACTATGCAGCACAAGAAATCTGGAAAAAGCCAAAATTTATTGGGGGGGGAGCAATGACTCAAAACAACGAACACAATTTAAACATTGCTTGTATAATCTTAGAAAAGTTGCTAGAATAAAATGTTTTGTGTTACCATGCCTTTCCAGAAAGATAGGAAGACTGAAACTTAAATGGCTATCATTATTTAGTGAATTCAGATCTCAATGATTTGCCAGTAAAACAAATTTTAAGAGGAACAGACCACAAGTATGAGCCAAACATTTTAGACACATATAAAACATTGGACAGTTTCGAACTATGGACTTAACTCCTTGAATCACAAGTGATGGTATGGGTAGAGACTTTAGGCTCTTGCTCCTTGTACCTAAGGTACAGGATTTGAGTCTGAGCAACTCTAACCATCAGTTTTATCTAACTGGGGCATTTTCTCACACACACGCACACAGACACACACACTCACACACACACACACACACACACACACACACACACACACACACACACACACACACACACACACACACACACACGCACACACACATGCACACACACACATGCACACACACCTACCTTCAATAAGAATGTGCATGTGCACACACACACACACACACACACACACACACACACACACACACACACACACACACACACACACACACACCTTCAATAATAAAGCACACCCACCCACATCCCTACCTCCAATAAGAAGGCACACACATGCACACCCCTATGTTCAATAAGAAAGCACACCCACCCACACCCCTACCTTCAATAAGAAGGCACACACATGCACACCTCTATCTTCAATAAGAAAGCACATACATGCACACTCCTACCTTCAATAAGAAAGCACACTTAAAGAAAAGCAAATTAAGAACAAGTACACTTAAATGCAGACTGCCATTTCAATAAGACAAGCAAATTAAGAATAAGAAAAGCAAATCAAATTAAGTATTTGCACACTTAAATGTAAATGCAGACTGACGTTTCAATAGAAAAAGCAAATTAAGAACGCACACACATCCCTCCCTACCCTCAGTAAGAAAGCACAAACACCCTCACCCTCAATAAGAATGCACACCCCCCATACCTTCAGTAAGAAAGCACACAAAGAAATAAAAGCAAATTAAGAACAAGCACACTTAAATGCAAATGCAGACTGCCGTTTCAATAAGAAAAGCAAATTAAGAACTAAGTACTTACACCTCCCATACCTTCAGGGTGAAAAGAATGTGGAGCCGACATATTGGTATAGATATGGGTGAGGCACAGTTGCAGGGAATAAGTGAAATGCCAGAAAAAACAATAAAATGTAGAATCTTTGCCTAGAAATGCTTACATAGATATGTTTCACGTATGAGAGAAGTTACAAAGGATGCTCTTTGAAAGAAAAGCAAATTAAGAACAAGCACAGAAATGCAAATGCAGGCTGCCATTTTAATGTTTCAATAGGAAAAGCAAATTAAGAACTAAGTACTTACAGTAACAGAACAATGTTGGCGTTTCTGTTTCATAAGCCAGTCTTCTGCTCCATTTTACGATCTTACATACCTTACAACCGCAGTCTTTACAAAATTATAACCAGGCAACAAGGTTTCTTATCTGCCGTTGCACAGCCAGAAGGCTGCCTTAAACTGCTCAACCCATTTAGGCGCACAAGTTCGATTTCAAACAAGCATTTTATTGCTCAGTCAGTCACAAACATAACTGCGTATGTCAGCTGCTGACCTGTTGGCTCTCTTGTATCTATGCTGAGGCGAGCATAATTTGGGCAGAGCTTTCAGACACATAATCACCGAGATCTCTGTGATTATATGCCTGAAAGCTCTGCCTGCTGAATTATTGACAACGCTTGGAAATGAAGCAAAAAGTATTTGATAATTTGAAGCAAGAGAGAGTGAGTATGATTGCTAGCTGGAACATAGCATACAATAAAATACTGCTTACTGTCTAAACATAAAAATGTATGTGATTAAAGGCACATTGGAATGCATCTTATCTCAAAAGACTGACAGTAGAAATTAATCGTCAATAAAATGCCACAATATTAAAAATACGACTGCTGTGATGCTGCAGAGATACTTCGATACATGTTGCTGGATAACATGTAAGTTAACTTGTCAGAAATAAAGTCTAAGGCTCTGAGCTTAAATGACTGCAGACTTCTTACCACTGCTCATGATTCGCGTGTAAATTCAAGTTATATCCAACAGGCACCAGTAAATCTAAATCTGTGAAAGGACAGGCACAAAAACACTATAAGACAAAAAGAAGGGAAACAGTTATGATCCCTTTGTTTTACACTCAGTCTTTAATGGATTTTTTTTACCCCATTACGGAAAACCACGATGTAAAGAAGAATGATGGGTAACGGGTTAAGACCAATGCAGACATGACATCCAGCAAGGCAGCAGACTGCAGCAGATTGCAGAAATAGTTTCCGATTCCTTTGCTGCAGATGTTTCTATTTGGCTGGCAGGAACGTTTTTCTTTTTACTTATCTGGAGGTCGAGGAGGTAAATTTTCTCATCCTGGCTGCAGAGCAGACACATTCAGCTGGGCAGAAGTCAGATGCTGACTTAACTTAGTATGCACACTTCCGCCTCCATTCTGCTCACTGCTGCTGCATTTCCAAATTACAATTAACAGTCATTCTGAAGTCTAGATAAGTCTGTCCAAGTTGAAGCCTCACTAAGCTGATGTCATAGTCCACACCCCTGTACTCTGGCAATGCATGGTGATGTCAGCCATAAATTTCAAGGTGTATAAAAAAAATGTGACTTTAAGGGGCCACTCGGGAATTCGTGGCACCCCAATTTTTTACCCTCAAAACTGACAAATACCAAGGAATTCAGTACAGTTGAGAGGTATGATTGCTGTAAAGATTGTGAAGACATTGACCGTTATTGTAAGGAAGACATTTTGCTCAATGCAGTTGTTGTTTGCACCTTTTTAAATATCTTTACTCATTTGTGTGATATTTGCATTTGTTAATGCAAACTTTTTTTTTTCAGAAAATGTTTGTCAATGTAATGATGCATGCAGGTAGATAGAGGTGTGAAATTCTACAGTTTATAGGTGTGAATGTTAAATTAATAGTAATATTGTTCTAAAATGCACTCATCTTTTAAATACAAAATTTAAATGTCTGGTTGATTATCTTGTCATGTTATCTTGTTGCATTTTTCATCAAATGCACAATTTCTGTGAATATGTACATAGTTGTGTGCGTTAGTATGTTTTAGGGGTGTATTGGCTTGTATTATTTGAGGGCTTTCAATAAAACAAAACGTTTTTTAAGATGTGATGTAGGCTCAAATTGATATGACATGAAACAGCTGTATAAAAGATCAACCTGACAAACATTAGTGTGTGGAAGTAGATCAAAAGCTGGAACTAGATACTTAACAAAAATCTGTTACAAATAAAAGGTGGGACTAATAACATTTTAACATAATGACCCGTTCTGTATTATCTGTAAATGCTAATGATCTCACAGATAAATTCAAAAAAGAAAGAGTAGTGAACTATACTAAAACATGTATTGTGCAAATAGCTGTGCTGCAGGAGACATATTTGGAAAGAACTGAACATGTGAATTTGATAAAGAAGGGTTTTCAGGATGGTTATTCAGTGGAATACCCAAGACAAAGGAAAAGAACAGTACTTATACTAATTGCAAGAGGAGCTCCAATAGTTGTAGAAGAGGATAAAAAGGTAATAATGGTAGGTTTGTAGTGCTAAGGGGCTACTGGCAAGGGAGATGGATTACACAGGCATGTATTTATATTCCACCTAAAACTGCTGTAATGGAGCTTAAGCAAATTCTGGGAGAAATAATTTTTCATCAAGTAATATTACTTATAGGTGGGGAATGGAATTTGATTTGCAACAGAGAAGATGTGTCTGGGAGGCACAAAAGGGGAAATATAACAAAGGAGGGTAAATGTTTGAAGAAGTTTATGCAAATATTTGGCACGGAAGGTGTGAATTCAGTAGTAGGAGTTTGGAGTGAATTTACATATTATGCAAGATACAAAAACTGTGCTGGGTAGACAGAGGTAGACAGAACTTAATTTCAAAAGAACATGTGCATTTAATTTAAAGTTTTGATACGCATCCAATAACTATTTCACATCATGCGCCAATAATAACTAAAATAAAAACACAGGAAAATGAAATAAAATAGAGACAGTGGCGCTTTCCCACCTATCTGTTGAAAAGAGAGGAATTTAAGGATGGGTACTGGAAATTATTCGGGAGTTATTAATGAAGATATAAATTTCATCTGAAAATATAGCTAGGGAGTGGGATAAAACTTAAAGTGGAGTTTAAAAATAGGAGAGATAGTTAAGTAACAAGAATTATTTAGAGGGACTGACAAATGTTAAGTATTGCAGAATGCTAAACAGAAAATAAAGGATTACTAGATAGTATGTATGAGTTTAGAAAGATTGCTGTTAAGCAACTATTTTTTGATAGTAATGCCACAGCACAAAGACACTTAGTGCAATGTCTCAGGCAACAGAAAATAGAAATGGCTGTCGCCAAGCTTAGGGAGCCTATAACAAGGAAGAGAACAAGAGATCCTGTAGAGGTACTAGAAATATTTCAGAATGTTTGTATAAAGCAGAGAAATATGGAGATCACTAAAAGGTACAAATGGAAATGTTTATGGAAAAATTAAATATGACAAAGTTAGAGTTAGATGAGGCTCAATTACTAACAGTTGGGGATAGGAGGAGATGAGATAAAAAATGGTGATATATAATCAGTCAACAGGAAAGTCCCTAGGAATAGATGGTATTCCTGTGGAAGTTTGGAAGCTAGGAGGGAAAAATATGATAAAGATCTGGAAGGTTTGGTTTAACAGTATTGAGGAGGAGATCCTGGATGAAAGTGGTGGTGGCTGTAATAACTAAAGAGAGTAAATACCCATCAGATCCAGCTTCATACAGGCTCATTTCAATCCTAAACCATGATTATAAAGTGTCTATAATGGCTAAAAGAATGCCACAGGTGATGCCAAAATTGATAGATATGGGTCAGTGTGGTTTTGTGGAGGGATGTCAAACATATGACAACATTAACAGAACATTGATGAACCAGAGGAAAGCTGAATGTACGAAAATATCACTGTTGGTGGTGGGTCTTGATGCAGAGAAAACAATTGACAAAGTAAGCTGAGAGTATATTACAAGCAGGGCAATGGAAGCATATGCATTCCCTAATAAAATTATAAGGCTGATTAGAATGATATATGAGGAATTGGAGGTGAAAATTAAAGTGGATGGGTTCCTCTCTGATAATTTGTTTTTGAGCAGAGGAACCAGGCTGGGGTATCTTATTTCCCCTTTGTTGTTTTGCCAATGGTTCTAAGTATATTCCAATAAATAAATAAATAAAAGACTCAGAAATTCAAGGATATAATTGGTATGGTAGTCCAGAAAAGCTGGCTGTATTTCCAAATTATATTATTTTATACCTGATAAAACCAGAAAAGGACATTTCTGTGTTTTGGAACATTTTGAGACGGTTTCATATCTTTTCAGGATACAAAATTAATGAAGCTAAAGCAAAGGCAATATCAGTAAATTCTGTAACCGCACACAAATTGGTTCAGCAATATCCATATTTAGGGAAACATGATAAACTGAAGTACCTAGGGGTATGGATTAAAAAGGATTGTGGTGTAGCAGCTAAGGATATGTGGGAAGAGACTAAACAGAAGTTAATACAGAAACTGAGAAATTAGAAACTCTGTTGTATAGATATCGACAGCAAGATACAAGCAGTCAAAATGTTTTTAGTCCCTTTAATTTTATACACAGCAAAAAGTAATTTACATTGTTAAAGATTAGTCTCACACACAACAGAATCCAACAATAAGATAAAAAAACCACCAAAGCTAAAAGCAAAATAATTTAATGCAACCAGGTGAGCGCTTTCACCCATAATGCTCTTCTTCAGATCACATAAAATTCAGTCACCATCAACAATATATATATATATATATATATATATATATATATATATATATAGTACAACAATTAAAAACAATTCATAACCAATCAAACAATCAAGCAGTTAATCTGATAATTAATAATGCAGCCTTCATTATCTTAAAATTGGCTTTAAATGTATATGGCTATTAAGGCCATAACCCCTATCTGCTTGTGACAGTATGATCCATTTCATTTCATCAATGTAAGTTCTATTAGATGTACAACCCCCTCTCAGATCTTTAACCAACTGTAATACCATAAAACAGAAGCTATGAGATTCATATTCAGCAATATGCTTAGCAAGAGCATTGCACATTTGTTGTCTGTATATATAGCTCGTGTTCTAATACGGTGTCCGTATGAGACCAATTAGTTTTCCCATTGTAGAAATGTGCACAATTTTTACACGCTGCTAAGTAAACTAAATCCCTACTTCTGCAGTCAGCATAAAGTTTAGGGAGGTATTTCCTACTAGTAATAGGGTGTACAAAACAATTTTTGGATGAAATATAATCACAGGCTTTACAGTTACGACACAGATAGGTGCAAACCCTATCCAACTCAATAGTAGTACATATATCAGAATCATAGCACAAACGTCTTTTTAAAGAAAGACCATTCTTAAAACAAAAAGCAAGTTTATCACCAACAATTTTCTTTAAATTACTATTGGCCGTTAATATCGGCCAATTTCTCCTCACAGCATCACAAACAAAACTAATAACATTGGAATACAGTAACTTCATCTTGATATTTACCTGGCTTACTAGTGTTTTGAACCAAATGCTCATTTCTGTTGTTACTAATATTTGAGAAGTGGGGTTTAGCCTTCCCCTTCCTCAAAGCACACACTTGATCAATAGATTCCAATATTTTGTTGGATGAATAGCCTACATTACCAAAATCACCCTGCATTATGTCAAAGGCCCCTTCTAAACTCTCCTCATCAGTATGCAATCTAGATGTTCACAGGCATTGACCTTTAACTACATTCTTAAAGATGTAACCGGGGTGCATACTAGTTCGGTGCAACATGCTATTTCTCCATCAAGATTTCCTGTACATGCTAGTGTTAATCTTCCCATCGTGATCCTTAATCATGCAAATGTCTGAAAAAATCTGTCTGTGCCTGAGATCTAACCAATGAGAATGTCAAAAAATCCATGTGCGATTGCTCAGATAAATTAAAAATTCATCTAAGATCATTGGAGGCCCAGCCCACAACATAAATATATCATCTACAAATCGCATATAGTATTTGATGTACTTAGTATAGGCATGCTCAGTCAATACATGATCTGCCTCCCACTGAGCCATTACCAGATTAGCTTAGCTATTTGCAGATGCTGTAACAATATCTACACCTAATCTCTGTAAGTAAAAACTACCATCAATAACAAAAACATTGTTAGTGAGAATAAGATCTAATAGGAAATGCACCAAGTTAATCTGGCTTCCTGTATAGCCACTTCTTCTTTTTCTTTCAGCTTTTTCCCAGTTAGGGCTCGCCAAAGCAGATCACCTGTCCGCTCATGATTGGTAGCGGAGTTTTACGGTGTCGAGTTGCCAGCCCAGCACGCACTCACACCTAGGGCCAATTTAGCGTATCAAATCCACCTACAGCATGTCTTTGGGATGTGGGAGGAAACCGGAGCACCCAGAGGAAACTCACGCGACCACAGGGAGGACATGCAGACTCCGCACAGAGGGCACTTCAGCTGAGGATCGAACTGGAGAACCCCTTGCTGTGAGGCGACAACACTAACCGCTGCACCACTGCAGCCATCCAGCTTCCTGTATAGCCACTATACCATTTTAAAAAGATCCTCACAGACTCAATACCAAAATCATGTGGTATTGCAGTAAATAATTTACAGACATCTAATGTGACCATATATACATCAGATACATGTTCACAAACATTAACACACTCAAAAAGAGTGTGCAAAAAATGCTCAGTATCTTTTAATACCACTGGTGCTGCCATTAATACAGTTTCAGTCTGTCTTCAACATAAATCGAGAATGTTTCAGTTAGCCAACCACATCCCAATACAGTCAGGAGCATTGGAGGCTTTAACAAATTCCTGTGACTCTTCGGCAAGCCATGAATAACTGGGATGAGAGGTTCATTCACATATAAAAACTGATACAAATCATGATCCAGCAACCCAGTCATCAAAAAATCATAGGTTCATAGGTTCGTACTAGGCTATCTGCCCTAGGGCATTTATAAGCCTAGCCAGAGTGTGTGTGGCTTTCACCACCCCTTAGGATGAGAATACTACGCCCATTTAGGATTTAGTTTACTGTGCCTCTGTCTAGTAGTGACACAGAGATGACCCCTGGGGTAAACCTACGATCTCCCATCCACTCATCAAGACTTCTCTTGAATAGAGTTAGTGAGGGGCTCTGCCTAACATGGACTGGGATTCTGTTCCAGAGTGTAGGGAGCCTCTGGGTTATGAATATGTCCCTCCAGCACGTCCTATTTATTTCTGTGTTGAGGTTTAAGTCTCTTGCTCTCGTGGCTCTGATGGATTTGGATTTTTTGAGGTGGAGCATGTCCATTAATTCCGGATTAGACATGGCCTTGTACGTTAGGCACAGGTCACCTCTGAGTAGGCGGTATGCGACTGAATAGAGCTGGAGTTTTTTCAGTCGGGCAGCATATGACATATGTTTAAGAACCTTTATCCTCTTGGTGAGGAACTTTTGGGGTCTTTCCAACTGCTGCATGTGTCGGGTAAGATACATCCCAAATGGGGCATTGTACTCAATCATTGGCCTAATAAGAGATGAGTACAGGGGCACAATGACCTCTCTTGAACTAGATGTGAAACCCTTCATGATAAGGTGGGCAATATAGAAGGTCTTCCTAACCACTTTGGCAATGTGAGTGTCAAATGAGAGGTTACTGTCAACCTGGGTCCCTAGGTCCCTGATTACCTCTTCCGTACTTAATGGATTACCACCTATGTGGTAATTTCTGGGTACCTTGTTTTTCCCAAAGGGTATAACTATACATTTTTTGGCATTAAGCTTAAGGCCATGGTTCTGGCACCAATTATCCATTTCTATGAGTCCTCTCTGAAGGATGTTTGTGTCTGCTGGAGTATCAATTATGGCGCCCAGTTTGCAGTAATCTGCGAACTTTGTCAGCCACAATCCTCCTATGTTTGCCTGTACCTCGGAAAAATAAATGCCAAACAAGAGGGGTCCCAGAACTGAGCCCTGTGGGACACCGCTTGTGACTGGCTTAGAGTCTGACATAGCTCCAGCAACTCTGACCCTGTGGGTTCTGTCCTTGAGCCAGTTTGCAACCCATCTCGTGACATATGGGTTTACATTTAAGCTGGTGAGTGATGCCCGAGTGTGGTATTGTGTCAAAGGCTTTTGCAAGGTCAAGGTAGGCTGTGTGAACTGCCTTGCCTTCATCAATGGCCTTAGTGACGGTTTCAAAAAAGTCGACCAAGTTCAAAAGGCAGGATCTGCCCTTGACAAAGCCAAATTGGGTAGGATCCAATGTCTGTAGGTCCCCAATGTCTTTGCTTATGAGTTCCATAATGATCCTCTCCATAGCTTTGCAGACCAGGCTCGTCAAGCTTATGGGGTGGTAATTTCCAGGGTCCGTAGAAGCACCGCCTTTGTGAAGTGAGACCACTGTTGCCGTACGCCACTCTTTGGGTACGTATCCTGTAGTAAGGCTAAGATTAAACAGCAGCCTTATGTTTGGGTTTAGTTCCTCTTGGAGTTCATGTAGCACACAGCCCGGGACACCGTCCGGTCCCATTGATGCTGTGTTTTAGCTTTAGAGAGGGCGGCTCTCACCTGGGCATCTGAGATGTCAGGGAGGCTACACTCTGCTGGGATAGTTATTTCTCCTTTTGGGGGGGGATTTGCACTGAACCTATCTGCCAGAATGTTGGCAGTGTCAGTGGGTTCAGTGTATTTATTGTCATTTTGGACTAACTCTGAGCATATCTGAGAGTTTCCACCCAGGTTTCTAACATAGCTAAAGAAGGCCTTGTGATTGTCTTTTGTGTCTTTTGCGATTTTTCTCTCAAAGTTGGCCTTGGATGATTTTATGAGTGATCGTAGTTTTTTGCTAGTACTGATCAGAGATGCCTTCCCATTTAGGGATTTTGCTCTGTCATGTAGTAGCTTCCTCCTTCTGTTGTAAAGTTTGTTTATGGCTGGGGTCCACCAGACCAGGCGCCTGCCTTTGGGGGAATGGGTCTTGGTTTTATTTGGGATTGCATGATCCATGCATTCTTGAAGGTGCCCGTAGAAGGCCATTTGCAAAGGATTCAGCAGTGTGGGTTGTGGTTTCCAGTGGCCCAGGGACCTTGAAGGATACCACTTCAGTCTTAAGAAGTGTGAAGTTGGCTTTTGAGAAGTTCTTCACTGTGGTCTTTTGTGCAGGGGGTGGGGGCGGGATGTGGATTTCCAGTGAGATTAATTTATGGTCTGATCTTACCAATGAGGGATATACTTCCGGTGTGGAGCATTTTGTCCCCATGTTTGTGATGATCAGGTCTAGTATATTGTCTCCTCTTGTGGGAATGGTGACTAGTTGTTCCATCGCATTTGAGTTTATGAATTCTAGGAACCTTTGGGCTGGGGTGTTTGGGCTTGAGTAATGTTCCCAGTCTATGTTTGGGTAGTTGAAGTCTCCCAATATGATGGTATTTGGAGAAACATTCATACTCTCCAGTGTCTTCAGGAAGGCTGTGTGGGTTTCCTGAGTTTGAGAGGGTGGTCTGTAGCATGCTAAAAATTGTAAGGCAGTTTTGCCTATGGTTAGTTGCACCTGGATGGTCTCCGATGCTTCGTGCATTGCCACTAACCTGGAGGTGTGGGTATCTTTGATGAATATGGATACTCCCCCTCCTTTTGTGGTTCGGTCCAAGTTTTGGGGCGGAAAGCATGATATGAGGTAAAACCTGATAGTGCTGGGGTGCTCTCAGGAGCCTTGAACCAGGTTTCAGTCACTGCACAGACATCGATGTTCTCCATACTGAGGAGGGCTTGAGGCGTGCATCTTGAGGTTTAGACTTCTGGCATTGAGCAGCATTACCCTTATTTTTTTTCCATTTGTGTTTTCTAGGGAGGTAGGTTTGTCATTTGAGCCTTGCCTAAAAAAGGCACTATGGGGGTGGCAAGAGCCTTGGCCAATATCCGGAAGCTCAGGGGTGACAGGTGCAAGCCATCCCTTGCGAAGCAGCGTGGCTTGTCGAGCATGTCATCCCAAGCAGACAGACATTGGATCCCCTTTGAATGACATCAGTAATTAAGCCAATTGTTAAAACTGATCATTTTGTCTTTGTACTGTGACATCATTCTTGGTGAGAGTAAGATGCTGCTCAGGGTCAGGGTCATACCGGCCTGGGCTACATAATCAGAGAGCTCCTCTATGTCTCTTTTCATGTAGTCCAGGGAGGTACGTCTCAAGTCGTTCACACCGGCATGTACAATGACTGAGTCATATTTGTACTTGCTGTGGAGTGACCCGAGTGCTTGTGTTATGTGGCGGATTCTAGCTCCCGACAGGCAGCTTACTGTGACCCTCTCCTTGTTCAGTCTGGTGAGCGGGACGTCAGTGTGTCTGAATATGGAGTCACCTATTACAAGTGTGTCTGGCATGTTGTTTGGCCTTAAGGGCTGTGACTGTTTAGCACACTGACTTTGTGAAATATGTGTTGCATGTGCTATGTCTTGAGGTGGCGGTTGCTTGGGTGTCTGCTTTGGAGGCCTCTGTTGTTTTGGTAGATTTTAATCAGCCTCCGAGTATGTTTTTGTGTGTTTATGTGTTTGGTTTGCAGTTGTGATAGTTCTATGTGAGACTGGATTTGTGGTGTGCATGGTTACCTTCTCCTCCTGCCTGGTCTTGCCAGTACTGAATTGAGAGAGCTCAGCCTCCAGTTTGGCTATATAGTTGCATCTCTCGCATATATTTGTATTTGTTGGGAGGAGGAGAGGGTTGTCTGTGTACATGAGGCAATTGTAACATTGCCTCAAGATTCCCAGATTCACCAGCTGAACAGGAGAGGATGCCAGCAACTGACCCTTCGACATGCTAGAATAGTGAAAAAGATTGCTCTGTAACTGAGTCAGAAAGGATCTATAGGGAAATGGGTACTCAAGGGAATTTAGGTGAAAGAAGTACTTTCTTTTGTTTAAGAGTGCTTTACCTGTATAAAAAATGCTTTAGGAGCAAGTGCTGAGCTTTTCAGTTAGAGAATAGGCTGTTTAGATTGCAAGTAGAGCAGTTCTAAGGGAAAAATTGAAGAGTAGACTTTACGGAGCCAGAAATAGTTTAAACGTGATTAACCGCTGCTGCCCGATGCTGCTCTATGAGCAACTTTCGCTAATTCGCGCTAAAGCGCGCAAAAGCGGGCTTTATAGCAGGGGGTTGAAAAGAGCCAGGAATTGACCCAAAATGGCCAATAAACTCATAAGGGTCCTCATTAACATTAGCAACGTGCTTATTAATGTCCTGCCTAGTAATCTTACTGTAGGTATTGACATCAGATAATAATAGGTAATCAGATTTGTCTATAATCACAATAGTGCCTCCCTTTTCAGCAGGGCAAATCTGAATCTCTCTTCATTTGCAGATCTACCAAAGCACATCGTTCTTCATTAGTTAAGTTAAAAAAATGTTTTTGAATGTCGTGTATGTAAGGATGTTCATCGTGTTTCACTGTTTTAGTCATCACTGTAGGGTTCTCCCCTGCCGGCAGGCAGTCCTCGGTCGGCCAGAATCCCAAAGTCTGGGTCCGGCATCGGCTGCTCAGCCATGCTCCCTGACGTCAGAGCGTCAGGAGTACAAAGCTGGCAGCCGATGTCGTGTTCTCCAGTCTTTCTTGCAGTGCGGTGAAAGCAGTTTGCAAGTGCCGGTCGGCTGACTCCTGACAAATTTTTTACATACTTCAGTCCGAAGACTTATTCTTCTACTCAAAGCCAAGTACCCCGTTGGGGAAACTTTTTTCTTGCTCCAGTCCGATGTCAGAAAAAGTTAATAATTGTATTTCTTGTGGAAAGCAAATACCTCATAAGGATTTCCATTCTTACTGTATTCCTTGCTTAGGCCCTGACCACGACGTAGCTAGTTGTCGGTTTTGTGCTAGATTTAACCAACGTACTATTAAACAAAGGTACGATTTTGCTTTTCATTACTTCGGTAGGCAATTTAATTACAAAATGCTGTCTGACACGCTTCCGACTACCGGAGTTCACAAACGACACAAGGATAAAGACAGGCCTCCGAGGTCCAAATCAGACAACGTTTTACAAGCAGAGCCAGCTTCAGGTTCGGCCATCGTCAGTGAGGCGCTTTCGCAGCCCCTGTCATCAGCCATTTCGGAACCGATGGCCGAAACGGACTCCCACGAGGAGCCAACTAGGCCTTTGAGCATTTCAGTTGCAGGACCTTCGGACAATGCTCCTCCGGATGGGTCCGGAGCCTCTGTGCAGGTACCGGCTTCTGAGGGGGTTTTCAGGCCTACACAGCTTCTAGCAAAGCCAAAGACAAAGGCAAAGACTCCTTCCAAATCTAAGACTTCAGCCCAGGCCTCTTCTGATCTGGGACCCAAGTCCCAAAAACAGTTACTTAAGATGGCGGAGGACTTACTTACCATGATTAGGGGTTCCCATCCCCCACCAGATAAAAGGCCAAGGCAGGAATTGAACTGTGACTCTTCTGATCAGGCATCTGTTTCTTCAGTGTCTTCTTCTGACCAGGATTATTCTTTCCTTCCTTATGAGGATTCTGATGCTGAGGAATCCATTCCTTCAGCTTCTCCACCTGAGGATTTTTCTTTTGGGGAAACTTTACACGAAATGAGGGAACATTTTCACTGGGAAGGACAGGAGTATTCGGAATCTAAGAAAAGACTTAGGGATTTCCTTCTTCTTCCCCAACATAGACCCCTGGCTATTCCACCTATTTTGGATATTGTGGATGATGCCTTTTCTGAGGCTAACTTAACTCCTGACTCTTTTCCTCCAGCTCCTGCTAAGCCAGACAGATATTATAGGGTTCCTGATTCTCACCAGTTTTTATACAAGAATCCTACTGCTGATCCTGAAACCATTTCTCAGGGCCCTAAGGGGGTTAAGGCCGCTTCTGCTAAAAACCCCATTCCCACAGGTAAGGATTCCAGAGCTTTAGAGAGGTGGGGCAAAAAAGTGTACACTTCTGCAACTTTATCTATTAGGGCTCTAAACTGTCAATTTCATATGCTAAAATACCATCAATTTCTACTGTCTGTTTTGAAACAAAAGCTAGCTTCCATTTCCGCTTGTGCAGATAATAAGGAATTACATGATTTAATGCATGCCACTGAACAAGTAGGGAAGCATGCTTTACACTGTGGTTTTAATGCATTGGAGGCTTCTTGTAAGGCTGCTGCCTCTGGCACAGTCATTAGAAGACATGCTTGGTTAAAGGAACAAAACTTGCCTTATCAAGTGAAAGCTAAGTTACTGGATGCTCCTGTTCAGTATAATGTTTTGTTTGGATCTAAGGCTGAAGAGGTGATAAAGAAGATGGAGGACAAGGCAAAATCCATGCAAACGGTTAAGGATTTCTTACAAGTACAGCCCCCCCAGGTTTAGTAGGAATTGGCCAACTAAAAATTGGTCCTTTCCCAATTCAGACAGGCCTCAAAGGGGTAGATACAGATGCTCCAGAGGAAGGCCCCAAACGCAGACCTCCTACAGACCAAGACAAAGGACTGCTTCCACCCCTAGGGTTGGAGAGGACAGACCTCAAACTCAAAGAAAACAGGCTCAATGACTCCCTCTGCTGGGCTGCAGGAACCTCTTGCCTGGAAGCCCCTCTCCGAGGAAAACTCTCTCTTTTTCACCTAAATTGGACTTACATAACCCAAGACAAGTGGGTTCTGGATGTGGTTTCAAGAGGTTACAAATTCCATTTTCATACCCTACCAAGACCAAACGGATGACCGGATCTACCAAAACATCAATGGTTAGAGGCCTTAAACCAGGTGGAAGCCCTCTTGGCTATGAAGGCCATAGAACTGGTTCCACTTTCAGAAATGGGGCAAGGTTTTTACTCAAGGCTCTTTCTAGTCCCCAGAAAGCAAAATTCTTGGAGACCCATCCTGGATCTGTCAGTCTTGAACACTTTCCTGGAGATACCAAAATTCAAGATGCTTACTCTGCAGCAGCTACTTCCAATGTTGAGCAAAAATGCATGGATGGTAACATTGGATTTAAAGGAGGCTTATTTACACATTCCTATCAGACAGGAGTGCAGAAAATGCCTCAGGTTCAAGGCCGGATCGAGGCACTATCAATTCTCTGCGCTGCCCTTTGGATTGTCTACTGCGCCCAGGGTCTTCACCAAATGCCTGGCACCAGTAGTGACTTATTGCAGACTCAAGGGAATTCAAATTTACCCTTATCTGGACGACTGTCTTATTCAAGCAGACAGCAAGGATGTCTTACTCCAGTATCTAGAATTTGTTCAGAATCTTCTCAAGTTCCTGGGATTCACTGTGAACATAAAAAAGTCAAATCTGACACCCTCACAACAGATAATTTTTCTGGGTGCTCTTTTAAATACAACAACCCAGATGGCATTTCTGACATCCGAAAAACAATTACAGCTGGCTTCAACTTTCAAAACCTTGGCGTCACTAACTCAGCTATCTGCAAGGAAATTCCTGCAGGCTTTGGGTTACATGGCCTCCTGCATCCTTCTCGTACCATATGCAAGACTACATATGAGGAAAATACAGTGGTACCTAAAAAGTGTATGGTCCCAGCATTGCCACAGTCTAGACACACAGATCGCCGTCCTGCCTTGTCTACAAAGGGATTTCCTTTGGTGGACCAAGGCATGTATTCAAAACAAAGGGAAAGCCTTCAGTCTGCCTCCAGCCAGCCAGATACTAACCACGGACGCATCAGATTACGCATGGGGAGCCCATTTGCAGGGAAAATGTCTGCAGGGCCTTTGGACAAATGATCAGGAGCACCTGCATATCAATTTAAAGGAAATGTTAGCTGTTCAGAACGCCCTATTGGCCTTCAGGAATCTTCTACAACCAGGTCAACTACTGATATGGACAGACAACACCACAGTTATGTGGTACATAAACAAGCAAGGGGGGTCACACTCCTACCCCCTTTGCAGACTAGCCATGAATCTATGGAACACAGCTCAAGCTTGCAAAGTGGACCTACAAGCTCCGTATCTACCAGGGAAACAAAACATCCTGGCAGACAGTCTGAGCAGGAACCTGTCAGACCCACACGAATGGATGCTGGACACCGAAATATTCAAGATGATTACAGCAGTCTGGGGATGCCCGCACATAGATCTTTTTGCATCCCCCCTCAATCATCAACTACAGATTTTTTGCACAAGGACATTCCACGAGCTAGCATGGAAAGTGGATGCACTATCATTCAGTTGGAGAAACCTCTCGGGGTATGCCTTCCCGCCTCTACCTCTTCTTCCACGGGTGTTATTAAAGATCAAGCAGGACAAGCCCAAGATGATAATTTTACTGGCCCCAAATTGGCCTCGACAGTTTTGGTACCCAGGAGCCCCCTTGGGTTTTACCTCAGACTCCAAACCTTTTGTCCCAACACCAGGGTCAAGTTCTACACTGTCATGTCAAAACTCTCAGCCTGGCTGCCTGGCTAATCCAGGGTCTATGATTAATTCTCTCCTACCCAAGCAGGTTATGGATGTCATTTTAGAAGCCAGACGCCCTAGCACTAGAAAATCTTATACAGGAAAATGGAAAAGATTTTACACCTGGATGCATGCTCAGGATTCAGACCCTCTTCTTCCTAATATTCCTCTGATTTTACTATACCTGACAGACCTATTACATAAGGGTCTCTCCTTCTCTTCCATAAAGATACATGCCTCTGCTATCTCTGCTCATTATAATACAGACCCTCCAATCTTTTCCCACCAGCTCATGAGACAGTTTCTCAGAGGAGCTAAGAATTTAAGGCCCCCTAGATCTCCACCCATTCCTGCCTGGGATCTCAACTATGTTTTGGAAAAACTCACTTTATCTCCTTTTGAGCCTGCTGCCACATCTGACATCAAGTTTTTATCATGGAAGACAGCCATCCTGTTAGCTCTGACCTCCGCCAGGAGAGTTTCGGAGTTGCAAGCTGTCATGGCTGTGGAACCTTATATTATTTTTCACCAAGACAGGGTGTCTTTAAGGACTAATCCTACTTTCATGCCTAAGGTGGTTTCCAAAGTGGCTTTAAATCAAACTATTCACCTGCCTACTTTTTTCCCCAATCCTCAAAATAGGGGGGAAAGGATCTTGCATTCCTTGGATGTACACAGACAACTTCGTTTTTACCTGGACAGTACCAAGAACATCAGGAAAACAGAGCAATTGTTTGTTTCTTATGCTTCAAGTTCCCAAGGCAAAGCCATTTCAAAACAGACCATTTCTAAATGGATCGCTCATGGAATCAGATTTTGTTACTCCCACCATGGAAAACAGATCCCAGGAAGTATTAGGACTCACTCTATCAGGGCTGCTGCTACTTCAGCTGCCTTCTTCAGGGGAGTACCTACCAAAGACATTTTGGAAGCTGCAACTTGGAGTTCGGGGCATACTTTTTCTAAGCACTACAATCTACCTCTCTACTCTAAGTCTAGGGCAGGCTTTGCTTCTGCAGTCTTGCAGGGCCTTTTAGCCGCCCCCTCTACTTTATGACCACCTCCCTTTTCTTCTGCTTTGGGATTCAACCCTACAGTGATGACTGCAACAGTGAAACACGATGAACATAGTACAGTTGTGTACACTTACCATAAATGTAGATGTTCGAGTGTCTTCACTGTTGCAGTCTGGGTTACCCTCCCTCCTGTCCCCTCTTATTTTTTCTTTTGTGTGGTTCCCTTTTTCACCCTTCCTCTGAGGTGTATTTGCAAAGGGTATGGGGTTATACTCATTTTGGAACACCTGACATCTGGGGCAAGAAAAACTGGAGAACATGGCGTCTGCTGCCAGCTTTGTACTCCTGGCGCTCTGACGTCAGGGAGCATGGCTGAGCAGCCGACGCCGGACACGGACTTTGGGATTCTGGCCGACCGAGGACTGCCTGCCGGCAGGGGAGAAACCCTACAGTGTTGACTGCAACAGTGAAGACACTCGAACATCTACATTTATGGTAAGTGTACACAACTGTACTTTTCATATATATCTAACTCACATACTTTTAGGAAGGCTTCCAACAATGGATGAAAAGATCCATGTTTCTAACAACTTGCTGATCAGGAAAAAAAATGTTCTTAACATAATATTTCTTGCAAAAAGTCTCAAGTTGAGAATAACATCACTGTATACAGAACTCTCAGCTGGGATAAAGGACAGACCTTTATCCAACAAACATTTCTGTTGTTCATTCAAATCAAAAGAAGAGATATTATACACGAAAGTCGCTGAGTCCATGTCTGTATCATATCTTAATTCACATCTTGGTCCCAGGTCACCAACATCCTTAGTTTCTTCCTCCCTTGGCTAGATGACCCCCCCACCCCCGCCATCCCAGGGCATTCAGTTGCCTCACTGAGATGATGAAACAGGGGGGAAGCTCAAGAAACAAGGATAGTCTGCGATTTTGGATGCAGAGCCTTAAGGGGGGAGTAACAATAACCATGTATAATATATTCATAAAGTAGCAAAAAGTATTCTAAAAACTAAGCCAAGACAGGAATGGAGAAACGAGATTCTGCCGATAGAGATGACTGCAGTTAAGGATACAGACAAAGGACAAGAGAGGGCTAGAATTTATTGGAGAAAACTGGCAAAAGAACCAAGGTATTGAGAGCAAATAATTAAAGAAGGAAAGGTAATAGAATGGGAAGAGGCCACACATTTATTTGGACTGCAGGCTAGGGATTGCCTTCTCTGTCATGGACTGATATCAGAGTATAGGCAAAGAGAAAGAAATATGGGGATCCTAAGTGAAAGACCAGCTCTGGTAAAGCTTTTAGTAGAATCTAGCATAGAAGCTGCTGTTAAAAAAAAGAATAATTAGTAAAGTATACAAAATATTGCATGATAACTATAAAAATCAATCAGAGGAGATTAGAAAGGATTGGGAAGGGAGATTTGATAAGCAAGTCATAAAGAAACAATGGGGGATATATGTAGTCTACCAAATATGCATCAAAGTGTAGAATATTTAGGATCTTTGTTTGGAAGTGGTTACATAGGTATTTTATACCCCAAGTAGACTCCAAAGATTTTTTTCTTCAGGCAGACAGCAAATGGTGGCATGATGAGGAAGAAACAGGTAATTTAGAACATATTACATATTTTCTGGGAGTGTTATGTGTTGGCAGACTTTAAAGATTCCCTGCAGACTTCTCTGTCAGAGATACTAGGTAAGCATATTGGTATAACTAAGGAAGTGATTTTTTAGCTATGATACAGAATCGGAATTGCCTAGACATCGTAAGGCCTTGCTGAGTCTAATTATGGTGGCTGCCAAAACAGCAATTACTAGAAAATGGAAATCAAAGTCTAAAGCAACTTTACTAGAAGTAGTGACTATACTAACAGAGATAAAACAAATGGAACTGGGATCTTTAGAAAAGGGTAGGAACAAATTACATAGGAAAAATTGGGATTATGGTTACAATACATGCAGAGAAAGAACAAGGTTTAAAAGGCAGGATTTGAATGAGCTATGTAATGTTTGACTGACAACGACTGGCTAGATTATAAGTGATGTATAATGTTTGTAACTAAACCCCTCAAAAATAGCACCCTTGATAAAAACTCTTTCTCTATCACCAGCCAAAATAACACTCTTCTTGAAACAGTGTCCACTGCTAAACTCTTAGGGATTCTCATTGATGACCAACTAAAGTTTGATAGCCATCTTAATGCAAATATCAAAAAAGCACACAAGAAACTTGGCTTGCTCTACTGCCATAACCATTTCATTTCTCCCTCCACCAGACTCACACTTGCTAACACATACCTTATCCCTCCTCTCTTGTATGGTGCCTCCATCCTTACCAATCTGCAATCCTCCCTCAAATCAAAACTCTCATCCTATTACTATAAAATTTCAAAATTTGCTACTGGCCACAGATCTAATACCCATTATTGTATCTCCCTATGCCAAGTGAACTGGCTTGAACTGCCCAATTATCTTACCTATGTTCAACTAATCTAAGCACACAAACTTATTTTCAGCCCCTCCCTTGCCGCTGCCTTCCAAATGCACCTTCCTAACAGATGCCTACGTTCTAACTTTCAAAATGTAATCAAACTACATAAACCTGCCTGCCCTCCAGGCAAACATCTTCTCTCCTTCTGTCTAGCACGTCACTGGAATTCTCTCCCACCCCTTCTCCGTACCACAAACAGTCTCTATCTTTAAAACTTTACTTCACTCACTCCTAATCTCACAGTGGGAATGCTCTTGCTCCCATCCAGCATAATATCCATTACTACTATTCCTCTCTACCTTTTTACAGCCTCCTTAGCCTATATTTTTCTGATGGAATTAGGTTATCTTTATACTATCAACTTGATTGCAAAGAGAATGTTATAGGTGCTTTCTCCAGCTAATCACTAGTCAGTTGTATTTTTTGTCTATACCTTATCACATTTTTTTGTATACTTTGTAACTGCTATGTTTATAATTTTGTACTTGATTACTTTGTATTAATGGAGCTTTTCTCCCCAGGACTCCATTGAAAATGGGCTCTTCATGGCCCAATGGACCATCCTGGTAAACAAACTGCAGTAAATAAATAAATAAATAAAAATAAAATTGTCTGGTTTATTTTCATTTATATAAATGTATGATTGCCTATGTCATACGTTTTAATTTAATAAAGATGTTTTATTTAAAAAATGCAACATTTTTAAATATGTAGCACACACACCTCTCAATGTCTTTACACAAAAAAACTGGACAAGCCAAAAATAATGGGGGGACAATGGTCTGAAAACAGGGACAGATTTTAAATATTGTTTTTATAAACTTAGGATGTTGTTAGAGAAATAAATTTTGTGTTAGCATGCATTTTCTGAGGGATATGAAGTCTTAAAACTCAAAATCTATCATTATTTAGTGATATTGGTTCTCAGTGATTTTTCAGAAAATCATAAATTTAATGAGGAACTGAACAAAAATATGAGATGAAAATCTGGACATTCTGCAAAAATCTGGATAGTTGAAAGGTATGGTAACACACACTGGTACATTTAAAGAGTTTGAGAAATTGTTGAAATAGCATGAATATACTAAAGTACATTTAGCAACAAAAGATATAATATTAAAAAAATCAGCAAGAAGAGCATTTATGTTCATAGGTACTTAGTAAGGTACTGATCTGTGAGGATCTTAAGAAGCCTCACCTTACATTCCCATGGTCTTTTTTTACATGCCATATTTTGTATATGAATAACCCAGAGGTGAGTAGAACAAGGATATATTGGGATATTTACTTGTTGCCCCTTTCTATAAGGGACATAGGTGGTAAGCCAATGGTGAATTTATGGTCTCCCATCCACTCATCCCAATTTCATTTAAACTTGGTAGGTGAAATACTTTGCTTTATGCAAAGTAAAAGATAGCTCCATAGGAGCTGTATTCTCTGCACTACAAATCCATCCTTCCAAAGTGTCTTGTTTATGTTTCAAAAGAGACTGAGATCCTTGATTATGTGGTTGCACTACCACTGGACTTTACAAATGCGTAATAGTTCTGACACAATAGGGTCTGGAGTATTGTGTCACTGAAATATTGATAAACATAATAAAAAAGTACATCTTAAAGTTCAGTAAAAATAAAAATGATTTAAACTTGATAACCTACATAAAATGTTAGCATTGCAAAAATAACAGATGGTACTTGAACAGTCTGCAACAGGTTACAAGTTGAAGTACTAAATTTCAGCTATTTAAAATAAAAGTTTCCATGTGGATGCCCATTTAGAAAACTTTGTATCTTATATTTATAAGTCAATATATGAGTTTGTAATTAATTTGCTTATGCTTATGTCTGAGAGTAAGCCAGTAAACTGATATATTTAAGTCTGCAAATCCTACAATTGGTAGGCCTGAAGTTTCTCTGTCAACATATTGATCAGTTTTATATAAAACGACAAACTACCATGTTAGATCATGCAGAATTCAGTGCAAAGATTTTAACCTCACATTGCTCACACTCCAGGTTTTCTAGTCAGAACAAATCCAAAATGGATGTAATGATGTGCACTTAATTTGAGCTACATACCCACGTAAAGCTGAAGGACCAGGAAAGTATGTTGCCCCTTCAACAGGAATTTAATTTGCATTGTTTAGAATCTGTTTATTTCCAATTTCCAATTAAAACAAATTAGAATCTGCATGTAGAGAAGTTTAATGAATGGGGTGTAAACTATTGAGTACTTCTACATTTTCCAAACATTGTCATTTTAAAGCATTGTCCTGCTTTAACCAGATAGAACAGTGGACCTGTTAACTGAAATTAGTTTTAATAATGAAGTGATAAGCATTTGCAAAAGGATTTCAAGGGAAAACTGTTTGCTTTAATTGGAACTAAACATATTTAGATATCTTTCTTCATTTAGTAAACACTAAGAATTAATAATATTTCAGATATTGTTAGTTGTAGCTAAATAGCCTTTTGATATGTTGAACGTATTACATATTTCACTTGCAGACATATAATTCTTCATAATGGTCATATTGATCTGAAGTAGGATCTGGTTTGCATTCTGTCTTGCTGTTCCTTACCCTCATATTCAGATTATTGGTAAGTGATTAATAGTCATCCCCAGTGAAACAATTGGCCCACAGCATAAACCACTGGTTGCCACAATCAGCTGCAAGCTGTGGTCAGAGAAGGCTGCAAGGTCAACAGAGACCAGGCTGAAGACCTGGAAGATGACTGGAGAGAAAGTATAACGGTTCAAGGAATTACTCAGGGTTCTAGCACCCCAAGAAGAGGAGGAAATAGGTGGAGTTGAGCAAGAATGGCAGTGCCTAAAAACAGCATGCGTCTGAGCTACAGAAAAGATATGTGGCCGAGCCAGGTTTGGAAATCAGGTACATAAGGAAAGCTGGTGATGGAATGCAGAAGTCCTGGAAGTTATCAAAAGAAAGAAGGAGTTTAGGAAGAAGTGGTAGTTGGAAAAACTGACCAGGCTAGGAAGGACTACTGGTTGGCTAACAAAGAAGCTAAGAAAAAGTTACAATAGCAAAGAATAGGACATCAGAGGCACTCTACCAACTTCTGGACAGTGACTCAGTAAGTGGCACAAAGAAACTATATCAGGTTGCAAGGCTAAGACAGACAGATAAAGAAGATAGTCAGACAACCCTTCATAAGGGATGCCAGCGACAACCTGCTCACCAGTCCACATGACATCAAAGACAGTTGGAAGGAGTATTTCATAGGTTCATAGGTAGGTACTAGGCTATCGGCCCTAGGGCCTATACAAGCCTAGCCAAAAAGGTACCCTGGCTCTCGCCACCCAAGAAAATTATTTTCCTGTGCCCCTGTCGAGCAGAGCCACAGAGGTGATCCCCGAGGTGAATTTCCTATTTCCCATCCAATCATCAAGATTTTTCTTGAAGAGTGCTAATGAGGAGCTTTGTTTGATATAGATAGCTAGTTTGTTCCAGAGTATGGGAAGTCTCTTGGACAGGAATCTATCCCTGCAGCATGTTCTGTTTATGGTGGTGACAAGGTTTAGGTCCCTAGAGTGTGTAGCTTGGAGGGATTGGGATTTCTTTTAAGTGGAGCATGTCCAACAGCTCTGGGTTTGACATAGCTTTGTATGTTAGGCAGAGATCGCCTCTGAGTAGACGATATGCGAAGGAGTAAAGCTGGAGTTTTTTGGGACGGTCTGCGTAGGGCATCTGTTTGAGGCTGGTAATCCTCTTTGTGAGGTATTTCTGCGGCCTTTCCAGTTGTTGTAGATGTCTTGTGAGGTACATACCAAAAAGGGCGTTGTACTGTATGAGTCTAATGAGTGACGAGTAGAGGGGAACAATGACCTCTTTTTTCCTGGATGAGAAACCTTTTGTGATGTATGCCATGTACAAGGATTTCCTGACTACTTTGCGATGTGATTATCAAAGGAGAGACTACTGTCCACCTGTGTCCCAAGGTCTCTTATCACACTTTCGGTGTTAAGTAGACTACCACCTATGTGGTGGCTCATGGGTATAGAGTTTTTACCAAAGAGGATGACAATGCACTTTTTGGCATTGAGCTTGAGGCCATGGCTTTGACACCAGGCATCTGTCTCAGTGAGGCCCTTTTGTAGGATGTCCAAATTGTTAGGAGATTCAATTATGGCTCCTAGGTTGCAGTCATCTGCGAACTTCATTAGCCAAAGACCTTCTGTGTTAGCCTGTACTTCAGAAAAATAGATGCCAAACAGGAGAGGACCCAGGACTGAACCCTATCGTACTCCACATGTCACTGGTCTGAAGTTGGATTTGGAGTCTGCTACTTTCACAGTGTGGGTTCTGTCAGTGAGCCAGTTGGCAACCCATCTTGTGACATAGGGATTTATGCCTAGTTTAGTGAGTTTATCTATAATTCCAGAGTGGGCTATGGTGTCAAAAGCCTTGGTGAGATCTAGATAGGCTGTGTGAACCACCTTACCCTCATCTATGGCTTTGGTGACTGCTTCAAAGAAGTCAATCAGGTTTAGGAGACATGCTCTGCCTTTTACAACCTGAACTGGGTGGGGTCCAGAGTTTGGAGATTACCAGTGTCTTTATTTATAAGTTCCATGATGATACGTTCCATGGCCTTGCAGACCAGGCTTGTTAGGCTAGTGGGGCGGTAGTTCACGGGGTCCATTGTGGCTCTCCCTTTAGAATCAGTGGCGATGTTGTTTTCGTAACTAGATTTGGAGGATTTTATGAGGGATCTCAGCTTTTTACTTAGGCTGACCAGGGAGTTCTTCCAGTCATGGGATTTTACTCTTTTTTTGCAACAGTTTCTTTCTTCTGTTGTAGAGTTTGTTTATGGCAGGGGACCACCAGATTGGCTTCCTTTTTTTGGAGGTTAGCATCTTGGTTCTGTTAGGGATAGCACGATCCATGCACTCGTGTAAGTGCTTATAAAGTGTATCTGTGTAGGATTCAGCAGTCGTACCTCTATTGTCCGTCTGCATGGGTGTCGTGAAGCTTGCCACTTCTGTCTTAAGAAGCGTAAAGTTGGCTTTGGAGAAATTGTTTACAGTGGTTTCCCTAATGGGGGCTGGGGGTGGGATGTGGATGTCTAGGCTAATTAGCTTGTGGTCGGATCTGACCAATGAGGAATTGACCTCTGCTGTGGAACACCGGTCGCCCATGATGGTAATGACCAGGTCTAGGATATTGCTGCCCCTGGTGGGGGTGTGGATAAGTTGATCCAAGGCGTTAGAATTTATGAATTCCAGAAAACATTGAGCAAACGTGTTGGTACACGAGTAGTTTTCCCAGTTAATGGTGGGGTTGTTGAAATCGCCCATTATTAGGGTGTTGGGTTGTACCCTATTATTTTCCAGTGTATCAAGAAATGAGGAGTTGGAATCCTGGGGCATGGTAGGGGATCTGTAGCAAGTTACAATTTGAATTGCGGTCTTGCCCAGAGTTAGTTGCACTTGGATAATCTCGGATGTATTATGCTGAGCAACTAGCCTGGAGATGTGGATATCTATCCTTAATGAATATGGACACGCCTCCACCTTTAGTGTTTCGGTCCAGGTTAGGTGGCTGAAAAGTGTGGTATGAATTATAGCCTGGTAATGCAGGGGTGCTCTCTGGAGCCTTGAACCTGGTCTCTGTCACAGATGTCGATGTTCTCCATTTTAAGGAGTGCCTCGAGTGAATGTTTTGAGGTTTAGACTTCTAGCATTGAGTAGCATTACCCTCAGATTTTGCTTGCTTGTACCTGTTACGGTGGTGAATTTGTCATTTGAACCTTGCCTAAAAAAGGCACTATAGGGGTGGCAAGAGCCTTAGCCAGTATCCAAAATTGCAAGGGTGACAGGTGCAGGCCATCTCTGGCAAAGCATCGTGGTCTGTCGTTCATGTCATCCCAGGCAGACAGATGCTGGATCCCCTTAGAATGACACCAGAAGCTTAGCCAATTGTTGAAGTCAGTCATTTTGTCCTTGTAATGTGGTATCATTCTGGGTGATGGCAGGATGCTACTCAGGGCTAGGGTCATACCTGCCTGGGCTGCATGATCGGAGAGCTCCTCCATGTCGCTTTTCATGTAGTCCAGGGAGGTACATCTCAGGTCATTCACACCAACATGGACAATGACACAGTCATATTTGTACTTGATGTAGAGTGATCTGAGTGCGTGCGTTATGTGGCGGATCCTGGCACCCGACAGGCAACTGACAGTAAATTTCTCCTTGTTTAGCCTGGTGAGTGGAACATTAGTGTGCCTGACTATAGAGTCACCTATGACTAGAGTGTTGGGTACGTTGTTATGCCTTATGGGCTGTGATTGAGTGGCACACTGAGTTTGTGGGCTGTGTGTCATTCAGGTTGTGTTGTGGGGTGGAGGTTGCATGTGTTTCTGGTTTGGAGGTCTTTGTTGCTTGAGCAGACTTTTATTGAGAGTCTCTGTGAATGTAGGTGTGTGTTTTGTGTTGCTATGTGTGTTTTGGTGGTGTAGGCTTTGAGGGACTATGTGATGAGTGTGGTGTGGTGCTAGTGTTTACTTCTCCTCTTGACTGTCTAGTCCAGTCTTGGGTGAAGAGAGCTTTGCTTCCAGTTTGGCAATATAAGTGCATGTCTCACAGGTTGTAGTGTTGAGTGGTAGGAAGAGAGGGCTGTCTGTGTACATGAGGCAATTGCTGCATTGCCCCAAGATGCCCAGATTCATCAGGTAGATAGGAGAAAACACCGGGAGCTGACCCTTAAGCATGCCTGGATAGGTGCTTATTTATTAAGTACTAAAAACTGTTTTCCTCTAGACAAGTGAGGAAAGTTGAGTGCTGTAGTAATTTGTAGCTTATGTTGTGCTTACAACGAGTTCTGAACAAGTGCTGAACTCAAGGAAACAGATTTGAGTGCTAAAACTAAAGAACTGGCTAGTTCTAAGGGAAATTGTGAAGAAAGCCCCACAAAAGCTGTACTGCCCCAGAAACAGCCTACAATGACAGAAGAAGAGGAACCCACCCTAGAAGCATACTCATGCCAATGTACAAGAACAAGGGTGACATCCATAACTGTGGGCAGTACAGAGGCATCAGACTCCTATCACATTGCATGAAAGTTCTGGAGAGGGTGATTGATAAACGGATATGCAGAGTAGTAGAATCTAAGATGGGAGATGAGCAGTTCAGATTCAGATCAGGATGCAGCAA
Organism: Protopterus annectens; assembly: GCF_019279795.1. Classification (NCBI taxonomy): domain Eukaryota; kingdom Metazoa; phylum Chordata; order Ceratodontiformes; family Protopteridae; genus Protopterus; species Protopterus annectens. The sequence goes on from NC_056744.1 coordinate 1,163,824,730, forward strand.
AATTGACCTGATGTTTGCAGTGAGACAGGTAATTGAGAAGAAGCTAGAGATGAGGAGAGAGACCAACTAGGCAGTCCTAGACTTGGAGAAAGCATATGACAAGTTCCCAAGAAAGCTGAGCTGGGCAGTACTGTGGCGGTTTTAAGTCCCAGAAACATTGGTAGAATTAGTGCAGGCTATGGAAAAGGACCCAGTGACTCAAGTACGAACACTGTTTGGCCTCACAGAGGGGTTCCCAGTGGGAGTGGGTGTACACCAGGCTTCAGCTCTGAGCCCACTGCTGTTCATACTCTTGATGGACTACATAAGCAAAAAGTCAGAGGGGGCAGATCAGCAAAGTTGCTGTATGCAGACGACGTGGCATTACAGGCAGACTCTGAGCTGGAACTTCAGCAAAGGATAGGAGAATAGAATGCAAAACTGAAGGCACATGGAATGAAACTAAGCACAGATAAGGCAGTGGTAATGGCAGCAAATTGGGGAAATCAGAAGAAGCTGAGAATAGATATAGAAGGGAAGATAATGGAACAGGTAAACAGCTTCAAGTATCTAGGAGGGGTGGTTGAGAGGAAGGGAAGTCTGAATGAAGGGGTCAAAGCTAGAATCACAGGGGCTGCAACCAACTGACATAGAGTATCTGGTGTAATCTATAACAGAAGAATGCCAAAGGAACTGAAAAGTAAGGTGTACAAGACAGTGGTGCGACCAGTACTACTGTATGGTACAGAAACCTGAGCAGTAATGGCAGAACAGTTGAAGAAGCTAAAGGTGATGGAAATGAAGTACCTGAGAAGGGTGGTAGGATGCACACTGTGGGACAGACGAAGAATTGAGGACATAAGAGCAGAAACCAAAGTAGCTCCAGTTGCAGAAAAGATCAAAGAGAACAGATTATGGTGATTTTTATTTGTAAATCTCCCTATAGCATTCCTTAAGTCATTCTCTGATTAGCTCATTTTCTAAATAATCTGTCTCCTCCCCTTACCCTCTGTACCTTTTTGCCTGCTTCTTCTTGTATTTCTTTGCTAGCCATTACTATCCACTAGTAGTCCCTCCAGTACTGTTGTTGAATTGCATTGCCCATAATAATTTTCCTCTCTAATTTCATTCTTATTGCTTTTTCTCTGATCTGTAGCATTTCTCCTTACTTCTTTCTGCACACATTGGTCCCATCCGTCTTCATATTATCCTGTACTGACTCCTTTACTAGTCCTTACAGTGTTTCCTTGTCTTGTTTTTCCTATCATCTCCACCCCCTTCTCATTGTTTTCTCTTCCTGCACAGTTACCGTAAATCTCATATACTGCATGATCTGCCATGTGTCTCTCCTTTATTTAAATCTCTTCTGTTATTTCCATTAGGTTGTCCTTTTCTAAAAACCTATCTAACCTACTTGCCTGTACCAAAATATTTTTTTAATGGTGCCCTCCCACTTGGTCAGATATTTTTCTCTCCATATGTCCAGCCACCCTTCCTTTTCCATTTCTTGTGTCATATTTTTATATTTCCTCTTTACATGCAGTCTTTTTCATGTTCTGTGGTAACATTGTAGTTTGTACCACCCCTATAATCTGTTCCATCTCTCTTCTTGTCTGTGCCCGAACAAGCAAAAAAAATAAAACTCTTGAAGAATCCTTCATCCCTTTTTGGTGCATATATTTCCTGATGCCCAATATGCACCTTCCACCCTTTTTTATCAGTTGTTCTGCCTGTCTGTACTACTTTTTTATCACTTTCTTTACAGTTACCTGAAGTCCGTTCAGAAATACAGTTGCTGATCCCATCTTTTTTCCCCTCTACCTTGTTGTCCATCTCTCCCTCTGGGAAGTCATAACACAGTATCTTCTCCCCTTCTCTGATTTTCTGTTTTGTTTCTTGTAATAGAAAAAAAAATCTCTGCAAACCTCTTTCCCTTCTCCTGTATTCTTCTTCTAATAGGATTTTATGACCACCCACTCCCCCATTTTCCATGCGGTTATCTGTGTTTTCCTTGTTTTTGCCCTCCTTCTCCATTATTTCCATTGCTGACATCTGGTGTAATCCTTCCTTTGCGCCTAATTTTTAGCTGAACATTGTGTTCTTTGCTGGTTGCCTTTACTCGGCCAACCCAGTATTGATGTTACAATCAAGTTTATATCACAGCATTCCCATTCTTTCATATCTCCTCCCCACCGTTGCTCACTGGTCTGGTGCTCCAGCTTCATTTGAATGTTAGTTCGACATTGTTTTCTTTCTTTGCAGTTTTACAGCTCTGTACTATGCTACTTATCTACCACCATTCTTTTATTTCATATTTGTCTGTGGGTCATTTTTTTTATATTACTTTTCCCCTGTACATTCATTTTCATGCCTCCAGCTGTTACACTAGCAATAGTTATTATTTCCTTTTAGGCTTAGTTACTAAATGGTAACCATCTGAAATATTGGGGCCCACTTCATTGAGTCCTGTAATACAGTGACTGAAAGGCCAAAAAATGGACTTGTATGTATCTAATTAGTTGGTATTAATAGTTCAGGAGGTGTGGGAGGCTTGCCCCCACGCAAGAAACAAGTTTAAAAGAGAAGAGAGATGTTCAGTATTCACACTCCTCCTGTATTTTTGGTCTCTTTTCAGTGTGTTGGCTCTTGGCATTACAAGTGATGACATTTCATTAGGGAACCTATTAAACATATGCTTACTGCTGTTTATTGTACATCATTAAGTAGTTTTAAAAATACTGTGGAGATTTGTATCCATGTCTCCCTTGACTTTTGTTATTCATCCTTGCCCCGGAAATGTCTTCAGTTTTTCCCATTACTGTAAAGCTAGTTTTGATGCTGTTTTCCCTAAGGTGTGTTTCACAAGGTAAAGACTAATTTCATTTAATGCAGCTTTCTTATCCTGCCCAAAGTCACCTGCCTTTTAGTGTCCATTTCTTCCACTTATTTATTTTTTCTGCAGTCACTTTCATTACTTCTGTATTCCTTCCTTCCTCCACTTCTGCTCTGCCAGCCATCATAAATGCTTCCGTCCAGTTTGATTAGTCATTCACCTATCCAACAGTTTACTTCTGGGTTGCCTAAACATTCAACAAACTGTGCAGCCATCTCCTTAGAGTTTTTAACTTCCTGCTTCTTTCTCTTTTTCTGTCTCTAGAACATCTGTGAGAGAGGCTTCTCATTCTTCTGTCCCTTTGAAACAGCTCTTTCACATTTCCCATTGCAATATCTTGTTTCTTTTTTCGCTTCCTTGTAGTTGCCTTTGTGATTTGTTTATTCCCTGTTCATCTCTCTTACTGGTATGTGACCTCTCTGCATTCCCTGGTCATGCCTTTTTCCCTGCAAGGGTTTCAGTGTCTGACATTGTATTGTCCTCCTATTGTAACTGTATCACCTCTCTTATGGCTAAGGTTATTTTCCCATTCCACATCTAACAGATAATTCCGTTTACTCTACCTGTGTTGTTTAGTTGTCTCTGATAGTTATTTTCTTTAAACCTTTGAACATCCTCCATGTTGTGTAGCCTGAGCCATTCCCCTTCATGTTGTTCTTCCATTCATTCTTAGCTTGTGTACTATCTCTAGCATAGCTTTCTTTTCCTGTTGAGTGTTTCTGAGTAACCCTTGACCAGCTTTATGAACATCCCTGCAAATGGGATAACCTTAAGTCTTTTTGCTTGCCTTATTATTTCATATTTTACAGCAAAGGAATGGAAATATGCCAAAACATGCCTGGGTCTGCTTTCTGCTACTGCTTGCCACCATCCCACCATGTGTATTCTATTAGTGGCTGTTGATTCTCAATAACACAATATCACTCCAGTAACGGCTCCATTACAAACTGATCCAGTTCAGTATTACCCGCTCTCTCTTGATGTTGTTCCTTCTCAAGTGCTTTTCAAGATTACCCATCTTTTCTCCCTGCCTTATTGTTATTTACTTTAGCTCTTGCATTTTGTAGATCTGTTTATACACCTGAGCTTTAATTGCTACTTTATCTTCCTCCTGGTCTTGCACCTTTCCCTATAGCCTTTCTAGTCTGTTTATTGTTGTTGTGTTGTTTGTTTCAAGGCAGTCAATTCCAGATGTACTGTGATTAACTTTGCAAACACAGTGCATAATTTCTTCTCTTTATTTGCAGCTCCAAAAGCAGCCATCTCTTCCTGCGTTTGCTTTTCTCAAACATCTTTCTGTCTAGGATGTTTTTCTCCCTGAAGACACTATTTTTATCTACATTTTTGCTGGTCCTGCACAGAGTTTTGGACTTAGGAAGGCATCTTGGCTGGGCTCTTTAGCATATTTTCCTTGGAAAGTTTTTTTTTTTCTTGATGTGTTTTAAGTTAAATGGATCTTGCTAAAGTCTTTGACAATGTTCTGAAATCCAAATTTATCCAGGAATTTAAAGGGGAAAAGATCGTCATTGCCATCAAGGGTGTTAGTAGTAGTAAAGCCTTATTGGTATGATAAAATGTGGGGAAAATATACTTAATTCCTTCAAGTAAAATCATAGAGTGGAGTTTTAGGTCAGTGCTAATTGGGTTATAGGCATAGTTGGCGCAGAGGTTAAGGTTACGATTTTACATACCTCTCAACTTTACAGATTTTTGTAGAATGTCCAGATTTTTGGCCTGTTCCTCACAACAATCTGTGTTTTTCTAACAAATTACTGGGATGATCTGAGGAGTGAAGTCACTAAATAATGACATACATTTGAGTGTCATACTTCAGATCCTTCAGAAAATGTATGTTAAAACAATTTTTATTTATTTTTATTTTACATTTGTTGACCGGGCTAGTCCAGCTGGATAATTTCCATTTTCAGTGGAGGCCCGGGGAGAAAAGCTCCACAGATTAAAACAAGGTTATAGAAATTAAACATTTACAATAAATGTCAGTGACATAGACAATGAGCAACCATGCATACTTATTAGTCTAGATCAAGTAATAGAAAACATATAGTGCTATCTACGTATTGAGAAAGGCATTCATTCTTTTTAAAACTACACTCCCTTCAGGTCATTTCATACATATTAGTGTATATACAAACTTGTAAAGGAAAAAAATAAATAAATTTGTTTTTTTTTTTTTTTTTTTGTTTGAGAACAGTAGAAACTGTTCAGTCATTAAGTCGTTTGTGATCACAGAGAAAGATTGCAGTTTTGAAGTAAGGAAATATGATAGTAAAAGTTGATTAGTCTGGATTGGTACAAGAGCAGAGCCAGAAGTTGTTAAGATGTAGAAGAAGTTGTTTTTTAAAAAGATCAAAGGAGCCTATAGCGGTAATGTGTGAGGGGAGGTTATTCCATATTTTGCCTACTGAGTTTGAAAAAAGGCAGCTACCTGCAGAATTAGTAATTCGTGTTGTGTTAACTTGTAGCTTTTCAGCGGAGCGCAGCTGTTTCAAGTTATTGTAGGGGATCAAGAGGTTACTCAGAGCAGGTGTTTTTGATGGTTGATATAGAATGTTGTGTGTTATTAAGAGTTGTTGATATATGATCTTGTTAGGAAGTTCTAACCAGTGTAAGTGTTTTAAGTTTAGACAGTGGTGAGTTCTATACTGGGTTCCTGTGGCAAAGCGAGCTATATTGTGGTAGGATCTAGTAAGTTTCCTCAGGTTGTTTTTAGGGAGATTAGTGTAAATAGAGGAGGCATACATTAGGGTAGAGATAAGATGTGATTGTGCTAAGGTGGTCCTTGCTTCTGGTGTAAGGTAGGGTTTGATTCTGTACAGTGAACCAATTTTTTTATTAACTGCTTTTATAGTGTTATTGATGTGGTAATCATAGTTAAGATTATTATCAATAGTAACACCAAGCAGTTTAGTTGTAGAGTCTGGGGAGATGAGGGAATTATCACTTGCAGTAATAGAGAAGTTTAGCTGAGAAGATTTGAGGGTAGGTGAGAAAAGTAGTAGTTTTGTCTTCTTGGGATTGAGGAGGAGACATCTTTTTGAGAACCAGTGTTCGACGGTAGAAAAGGTAGATTGTGTGAGTGACTGGAGTTCAGATTCAGTGGAGGCTGTGCAAATAATGATAGAATCATCTGCATATTGTATACATGTAGTGTTTTGGATAGAAGATTGGAGGTCATTAATAAAGATAGAGAATAAGAGTGGGCCTAGTATAGATCCTTGTGGTACTCCTAAAGAGATAGGTAGTAAAGTAGATAGAGAATTTTTCCAGAGTACTGCTTGTTGTCGGTTTTCAAGATAGGATGAGAACCAGGTTAAGGAAGAGGAATCCAAAGCAAGGGATTTTAATATGTGTAGAAGAAGTGTATGGTTGACCATGTCGAAGGCTTTTGACAGGTCTAGGAAAAGAGAAGAGGTTAGTTTGTTGTTGTTACGATTACAGTTGACAGTGTTGGTAAAAGAAAGTAGAGCAGTGGTAGTACTATGTGATGGTCTAAATCCATGTTGAGTGTTAGCTAGTAGGTTGTTATGAAGGAGATGGTTAAGTAGTTGTTTGTGTATACATTTTTCCATGATTTTAGCTAGTGGAGATAATAGTGCTATAGGACGAAAGTTGGAAAGGTCAGTGGATTTGCCTCCTTTGTGTAGGGGTATGATATGTGATATCTTCCAGATTGCTGGAAAAGTACTTTCTTTTATGGATCTGTTTATGAGGATGGAAACAGGGTAGGCGATTACTTTAGCTGCTACTTGAAGAAATTCAGCAGGAAGGTTATCTGCTGAGGGGGTAGTGGGTTTAAGTTTTTGTAAAAGAGATTGTATGTAGGAGGTGGGTATGGGTTGAAGTTGCAGGGGAGGAAGGGAGTTGTCGATGTTATTTAAGAGCAGTTGGGAAGAATCAGGAGATAAGTGATTAGCTAGACTTTGTATGGAAGTAGTAAAGAAGGTATTGAAGTTATTGGCTATTAAAGAGGGGTTATCTGGGTCTAAGTTTTGTGGGTTGGGTGTAACTACTTTGCCTGGGGTAAGTAGATTATTGATAGTAGACCAGAACCTTTTTGGTTGATTGCTGAAGTTCAAAGTAATAATTCTTTTTATCTGAAAGGATAGCTTTTTTGGTATTGTTTCTGAGTTGTTTAAAGGTTTGATGATCGGTTGGGTTTTTGGAGGAACGCCATTTTTTCCAAGATTTATTTCTAAGTATAATTTTTTGTTTGGTATTAGAGGTTAGCCAGGGTGCTGTTTTGGTCTTTGTTCTAATGGTACGACTTGGGGCATGTTGATTTAAGATAGCAAGGAATGCTGAGTTAAAATGTTCAACAGCATTGTTGAGTGAGAGATGTTTTAGAGGGGTCCAGTTGTATTGTGAGAGTTCTGTTAGAAATTTTTCAGGATTAAATTGTTTTTTTGAAAATATTGTTTTATGAGAGGTAGGTAAGTTTAGATTAGTTTTGGCTCTAATGACATAGGTAAGGGAGTGATCGCTAAGATCATCTGGAAGGATGCCAGTTTGGTAGTTTTGTAGGGGGGAGTTTGTAAGAATCCAGTCTAAGGTGGTTTCTTTTTTGCTCTTATTATTTATTCTAGTGGGACTATCAATTAGTTGTTTGAAACCAAAAAGATTTATATGGGAAGTGGGGTTAGCATTGTTACAAGATTTCCAGTCAATCAAAATCCTGTTATCTAGCAACTTTCTAAGCTTATAAGAGTAATATTTAAAATGTGTCCTTGTTTTTAGGCATTTGTTCCCCCATTTTGTCAGTCTTTGTCCTGATTTCTTGCACTGAGAGGTTTAGAGATATGGTTGTGAACTGTGGTTCCTGTAGTACAGGTTTGATTCCTTCAGCCCTCATTTGCCTGCTGTGTGTCCTTGAGCAGTCAGCTAATAAGACATTGCTCCTGGGTTGCCCCTGAAAAGGGACTGTGTCCCGTGGGTCTACCTGGTTAACAAATAGGTTTATTATTATAGGTCTACAGTTGTGGTAAAAGATTAGTTCGTCTGTGTTTTTGAGTATAATTCAAAACCCATACTAAATTTACACTAATTTTCAGAATTTTTATATAAAATTGGGAACAAAGACATGTAAACATGGTGATTTCTTTTTTTCATGAGTTTTACAGCTACAAGAACAGTCAGAAAAAAAATAGATATTCACATCTATCTTAAGATGAGAAGGAATTTGAGGAAGATTGAACTTATTTAAGTTATCTTCAATTCATTTTCTGCTCTGTATGTTTTCTCCACGTTCTTAAGCACACTGGAAACTATTAGGATCCCACCCAACACTCTCATACTAGGTGACTTCAACTACCCCTCCATCAACAGGGAAAAGTACTCATGCACCAATACACTGGCTCACCGCTTCCTGGAATTCATCAGTTCCAATACCTTGGACCAGCTCATTCTTACCCCCATTAGAGGAAGCAACATCCTTGACTTGGTTATTACTAACATGGACAGCTGTTGTTCAACACCAATAGTCAATTCCTCCCTGGTTAGATCCAACCACAAACCAATCACTGTGGAAATCCACATCTCCATCCCCCCCCCCCCCCGCAAATGTAACCACCATGAAAAACTTCTCCAATGCTGACTTTGGGCTCCTGAAAACAGAGGTGGCTAACTTCATGGCACCCATGCCAATGGAAAATAGATGTATGACTGCCGAATCATACACCAGTGCGCTGTATGAACACATACATAAATGCATGGAACTAGCCATACCCAACAGAACCAAGACGCTTCCTCCAAAAAAAAGGAAGCCAATCTGGTGGTCCCCTGCCATTAATAAAATCTACAATACAAGGAAAAAAACTGTTGCAGAAAAAGGTGAAGTCCCAAGACTAGAAAAACTCCCTTATTAGCCTCAACAAAAAGTTGAGATCCCTCATCAAAACCTCTAAATCCAGCTATGAAGGCAGAATTGCAGCAGACGCTAAAAGAACCACAAAGCCTTCTATAGTTATATCAAGAATCTCCATGACAATACCCAGGTTTGCTCTGAGTTACTGCACAATGGTACCTCCTATACTGACCCAGCAGATATTGCCAACATACTGGCTGACAGATTCAGTGCCAACTTTACCCCCTCAAAAAGACCAATCACAATACCGGAGGAATGCCAGGTGCCCAGGATTACTGCAGCACAGGTTAAAGCTGCCTTGTCCAAGGCCAAGAATACAGCTTCCATGGGACTCGTCAATATCCCTGGATGTGTTCTACATGAACTACAAAATGAATTGGCACCACATCTGTGTGTCTTGTTCAATCATAGCCTCGTCTTAGGCTTTGTCCCTACCGAATGGCGCACTGCTACAGTCATCCCTCTCCATAAAGGGGAAGAGACTACTGACCCTGGGAATTATCACCCCATTAGCCTGACATGTAAGGCTATGGAGCGCATCATCATGGACCTAAATAACAAGGATATAGGGAATATCCAAAACTCTGTATCCCACTCAGTTTGGTTTTGTGAAAGGTAGATCATGCCTGCTGAACCTGGTTGACTTCTTTGAGTCAATCTCCAGAACTCTGGATGAGGGCAAGGCAGTTCATACAGCCTACATCGATCTGGCCAAGGCCTTTAATACCATTCCCCACTCAGGAATTATTGATAAACTCACCAAAGTAAGCATCAACCCCTATATCACTAGGTGGGTTGCAAACTGGTTCACAGATGGAACCCACAGTGTAAAAGTAGCGGACTCCCAGTCAGACTGCCGACCAGTCACAAGTGGAGTCCCACAGGGATCGGTTCTGGGTCCTGTCCTGGTTGGCATCTACTTCTCAGAAGTCCAGACCAACACAGAGGTACTCTGGCTGACCAAGTTCACAGATGACTGCAAGCTGGGAGCCATTATTAACTCCCCAAATAATGTAGACATCCTGCAGAAAAGCCTTACTGACACCAATGACTGGTGTCGAAACCATGGCCTTAAGCTTAATGCCAAAAAAATGCGTTGTTGTCCGTGTGATGCCCATGCACTGGCCCAGTAATCAAGGAGCCTCAATCCTCACCACTAACACCAGTGAGTGGCATCCACATTGGGAAGGATAACAAATACACACACAGTAAAGTACAATTTCCCTTAGGAGCACACAGAGATCACAGTCAGTCTGAGGCTGGTTTCTCCCTTTCTCTCCAGATCCCCAATAAGACTCCCCACTGGCACAGCTATAGGGTACAGATCTCAGCTTAGTGGTCAAGCTAAAACCTCCAGCACCCTCTCTGTCCAACCAGTGCTTTGTGTCCCTGCCCAAGTAGCTAACACACACATATACTTTAAGATATGAGTTATATACAAATGTACAGACTCTCCTGGGGAAGGCTGGCACAGGTTCTCCAGCTTATGCCCCTTCCTGCCAGTCTGTAAGGTAGTACCAGCTGCCACCAACCACTAATATCAGCTACTAAAAAGGCCCTTACCAAAGGGTCTCCAATTATTACTGTGCCAATTTATTATCCAAATAGTAAGTGTGACTGAGCAGCACGACTGTTGATTGGAGTGGCTTTGTACAGTATCACTGTATACATGCAATGTACTCTAGAGCTTAAATTATCTCTACACAAAACAGCCACAGTTGAAAGGTTTAAAATATGTAATAGTAAATAATAAAAAGACAAGACAATACTTCTTACTACACAGTGCTAGTCAAGAGTTCAGAGATCACAGGAAATGCTTAAAATAATACTGTAGAATAGTCTGACATCAATATAGAAATAACAGCCTGACTAAACTTACTATTTTCTATATCTAAGAGCAATCACAGTTCTAAGTAAACTTACATATAGAGCAAAGCAGTGTACTGGTGAGTTGTTGTCAGCTTTAGTCAAAATCCAAAATGCTATTTCTCTGTTTCTGAGAAAAGTCCATTAAATTGATAATACATCCTGCTGACTTATTTTAGATTACATCATTCTTAACAATTCTCTGGTTTCCCAAGCTAACAGAAACTCTACATTTACACTGCTTAATTAGCTTGCACCAGGTCAGGAAATCACAGCAATTAAAGACATTATATATGTAGAATCTAGCAATTAACTCTGGTCTCAAAACAATAGAAAGAACCTGCTGGTTCAGACACCACAGCTCCTAGCCCTGACATCAAGTCAGTCATAAAATGCTTGACTTATCAGCTTTCTTACAGCAGAGTGCACTGCTGTTACATTTTTGCAGTTCAACATCCAAAACAAATTATTGTCACTGGATAGATTCCAAATCATTAAAGTGAAGCAACAGAATAAAATCACTTGTTTTTATTCACACTCTAGCACCTTGGTGTTTCCACCTTCAAGGAATGACAAAACCATAAAAAAATACATCCATTTTTATATAACAATCAATTAACCAAACACACCCAATAATTAAACCATGTTTGTTTCTTAAAGCAAACATTTCCAGTTCAGTTCATTGTTCAAACCATTGGGCATTGAAGTCTTATATTTTAAAATATAAATACTTTCTTTATATAACAGTTTTTGTTTTAGTATATTTATATCACCTCCTACATTTTTCACAATTTCTAAAACTGTGCCTTCCAACAAAGTCACATCACCATTATGCACCCTATTAAAATGGGAAGCAACTATTTTGTCTTCCTTCACATTTTTTATATCTCTCATGTGCTCCATGAATCTGATGCGAAATTCACGTTTTGTCTCCCCTATGTAATAAAAAGGACATGGATATTTCAATGCATAAACCACTTCCCTACTCCTACATGAAAAAGTATCATTAGGTACAAACTTAACCCCATTTATATTATTAAAAGTGTTTCTAACATTTGTACACACACTACAGGGGTTATGATCGGGAAATTATGATACAAGCCTTGAATAGGATTTGGGGTGAACTAGAGAACTATGGGGAGGTACCTAGATTTAGTAGGATAGGTAAATCCCGTAGTTTGAGTTCCGAAAAAAATGGAATGGGAAATAATGCAATATATTATGTATCTGTTTATAATATTAAGAGTAATGAAGTGAGAGGCTTAATTGAATACTATTGGAAATATTTATTAGAAGATAGATCTTTGGCTAGTGTATTGACTAGTAAACCCTTGTTTTCATACAGAAGGGGGAGGAATATAAAAGACATGGTGGTACATGGTAGGTTTTGTATGCCAAAGGCAAATATTCCAAGGGTATTCTCAAATAAGGAAACCTTTTGTTGCATGAGGTGTAGTGTGTGTACAAATGTTAGAAACACTTTTAATAATATAAATGGGGTTAAGTTTGTACCTAATGATACTTTTTCATGTAGGAGTAGGGGAGTGGTTTATGCATTGAAATGTCCATGTCCTTTTTATTACATAGGGGAAACAAAACGTGAATTTCGCATCAGAGTCATGGAGCACATGAGAGATATAAAAAATGTGAAGGAAGACAAAATAGTTGCTTCCCATTTTAATAGGGTGCATAATGGTGATGTGAATTTGTTGGAAGGCACAGTTTTAGAAATTGTGAAAAATGTAGGAGGTGATATAAATATACTAAAACAAAAACTGTTATGTAAAGAAAGTATTTATACTTTAAAGTATAAGACTTTGATGCCCAATGGTTTGAACAATGAACTGAACTGGAAATGTTTGCTTTAAGAAACAAACATGGTTTAATTATTGGGTGTGTTTGGTTAATTGATTGTTATATAAAAATGGATATATTTTTTATGGTTTTGTCATTCCTTGAAGGTGGAAACACTGAGGCGCTAGAGTGTGAATAAAAACAAGTGCTTTTATTCTGTTGCTTCACTTTATTGATTTGGAATCTATCCAGTGACAATAATTTGTTGGGTCAGAGTTGTTTTTAATCTTTGAGAAGAAGAAGAGGAGCGTTTGTTTTCAACATCCAAAACGGTCTTCTCTCATTTAAGAGAACAAGCCTATGGCTTTTATTTATATTTACAAAGACACAGAATTATCTACAAAATTCTATCTAGCTAGGCTGGCAGCCTTCACATATCTTCACAGTCCCCTTTGGGAAAACTCGATTCCCACTAATTACCACATCGATGGGAGTCTACTGAACACTGAAGGCATTATAGAAGATCTGGGGACACAAGTTGACAGCAACATCTCCTTCAACCACCACATTGCCACTGTGGTCAGAAAGTCCTTCTATGTAGCACATCTGATTACCAAGGGTTTTGCATCCAGGAATAAAGAGGTCATCATCTCTCTCTCTACTATTCCCTCATTAGGCCAATCATCAAGTATAATGCCCCATTTGGCATGTGCCTCACTAGACACATGCAACAGCTGGAGAGGCCACAAAAGTACCTCACGAAGAGGATCCTAGGCCTTAAACACATGCCCTACATGGACAGACTCAAAAATTCCAGTTATTCTCTGACTCATATCATCTACTAAAAGGCGATCTCTGCTTGTCTTACAAAGCCATGTCTGACCCAGTTCTGTTAGAAATGCTACATCTAAAGAAATCCCAATCCCTCTGCAGCAAACGCTCCAGAGACTTCAACCTCATTAACACAATCAACAGAACATGCTGGAGGGGACAGATTCATAACCCAGAGACTGCCCAAGCTCTGGAATAGACTTCCCATACATGTCAAGTAGAGCACCTCACTGGCCGTCTTCAAGAGAAATCCTGATGAGTGGATGGGAAATAGAAAGTTCACCCCAGGGATTACTCCAGTGGCTGTACTTGGTAGAGGCATTGGGAACTAACGTCGGGCAGCACAATGCCAGGGCACTTTAATGGGCTAGGCTTGCAAAGGCTCCAGGGCCATTAGCCTAGTACACACCTATGAACCTATAAATGTTCCTATAATTTTTGATAGCTGCCTCTTAATATTCCCATTATACATTTACTTGAACTCATGATATTGTTTCCAGCTTTGACTGATGAGATATTGTTAAATTTGTGGAACAGTACAATTATTGCCAAATTTTCAGAAAAATCTTTCTCCCCTCAGAGTATTTGGCTATCATTCTTGATTCATGCCAAGAAAGTTGTAAGCTTTATCTAATGCTCAGCTCGTGCCTTAGCACCTTACATTTGTCCTCAGTTTTACTAACATAGCAGACAGTTTGCAAAGCTTCTAATAATTGTATTTTATCTAGTAGCTGTCTTCAGCATTTTCCTTACGTCTATAAAATTATCCTTAACTTTGCTTTCAAGGAGTGCCAAAAAAGATCCAGTTTAACTCCAGTATCTCTAGAGTGTTTAAATAAACATCTAGAGTGTTGTTCTTTTTCCAGTAACTTGTATTTCTGACATTTTGAAGTTCAGTGTCTAGTTCCAGCCTGAATTAATGCATCTAATAAGCAAAGCTGTATACAAAAACAAGTGGACATCTGAATGGCCTAAAAATAAACAATGTTCTGTTGTGACTTTCTAAACCATATGGGCCACATACTTGGATATCATAAACAAAGAACTCTGTCCTAGACCAGGGCTTATGAAGACTAGAGAAAACTGTAAATGGATGGCCTTCTGGGTATAGGAATCTGAATGAATCAGTTAAACTATATAAACACTGCAAATCCACAGTTTTTTTTAAGAAACATTCTTATTATACATTTTAACATTGGGAAGTCTAATTTAGAGTCTAACAGCATTCCTTTCAACTCCCAACAGTTATACCTAAATTCATCTAATAGCTCATGTAATACTTTCATAATTCATGCTATAAGGCTTAATTTACCATATGTAAAGTCCTGCAACTTTGGAATGGTAGTAATAAAGTAGCAGGTGCGTGAGGGTGTAGTTCCCCACATGAAGGGATTTATGGGATGCTTGACCATCTACAAGACATAAGCTATACATCTGTGTTGTTCTACATTATCGACTCTAGTCTTTTTTAATATAGCTCCTACACAGCTTCAAGCGGTTTCTTCTCTTTTTTCCATCCCTGGATCAAAAAACTACTCCTTACTGGTAACCCAAGCATGATTGTGATGGGTGAGGCCCGACCCTTCAGGAAGTTGACCTCAGTGGTAATTCTGTACTAGGCCCAAGAAACAGTGAGCATGAAGCCTGAGAGTCTTTATTCTTGCGACTTTAAGTCAGTTACCCTCGCTAGGGATATGGCTAGTGCAATAATATCATGTGGTAGTATTTGCCCCTTATTAACCCTGATATGTCCTGCAAGCCTCCTAATCTCTGTCAGAGGTTGCAGAGACATCATGATCTACCCACCCCACTGCCACAAGATAGAGGAGCTGGGCATCATCATTTTCCCCCTCAGTCAGCCCTACCAGCAGCTTGAATCTTTTCCTGAATCTGGTTTGCCAATGGTGCAGACAGATGCCACGTCTCTGCACCATCAGACTGGTTGTATCTGAAATAGTATGCATTTTTCTCACATGGTACTGTGATATTCAGCATATAATTTTCATCTTTGGTGGAATATGTTGCATAAATGGGACTAAAGTGCGTTTGTAAGCTTGGTGCTAAGAAGACCGCCTGACTGCATGATTGTATCTCTGAATTGGTAATATTGAATTAACTGGCTTGGGTACCATACAGTTATCTTTATCTGTAGTTTTCTTTTAAGCACACCTCACAAGGCCACACTCCCTTATATTATTTATTGTATCATTTATTGACATTTGATTACCAGGAAAGTCTAACTGGGTAGGAGCTTATTTTCAGCAGAGGCTGAAGGAGAAAAGTTCCAAACTATTGTAGAACATTTTAAGAACAATAATTTTACAATCTTAAAAATAATTCAAAGACATCTACAGTTTAAATAATTATACCAAATTAGAAATAATGTGGAAGCATTGGTTAAGAATGGGTACAAGTTATGTTTAGAGAAATTTTAGTCAGTTTAAAGAGTAATTAAAGGAAAGTTAGCATAATACAAACATGAATTGCAATATGAAGTGAGTGGAAAAGTAGGCTTCTGGTATATTTCAAGAAAAAAACAGGGACGAGAAATTGATAGAAGTAAAGAAGTGAGTGAAAAAGGGAGAGTGAGGAGGTATAAGTTATGAATAGGTGCTTGTAAACATTTAGGGATATAGTTTATCCTGCTATTGAGCAAGAACAGAGCCAGATTTTGACTATGAAGTATTTCAGAGTGGTGTTGAAGGATGTGTGAGGGAGGCTGTTGACCTGTAGGATACAGATAAGAAGTTCTGGACCTTATCAACATGGTACTAGTACAGGCAATGCCCAGCAGATTTGATAGGTTTGTGGACAGACAGGAGTTTTTGGTCACTGGGTCATAATGACCAACTTGCAGCATAGTTATATAGACTGGAATTTAGTGCCAGACAAGCAGACAGATGCTGGATAATTGCATACTTTGTAGGAAGCTGTGTATATCTTAGCTAATGTGACAGTTCTAACCAATTTAAGCTTTTCAGTGCTGTACAGTGGTGGGTTCAGAAAGGGGTATTTGCTGCAAATGTAGCAACTTTGTTATAGCATTGATCAAGTTTTGATTTTTGTGATGCCTGTAGGTAAGGATGGGAACATATAAAGAATTGTGGGGAGAAGATAAATAGGGGGAAGTAGTTTTAGTTGCATTGATGAGAAAGTTTTAACTGTAAAGCTTCCCTAGTTTTGATGAGGTTTTCTTATGCAATTTTGTATATGCAGGTGAAATTTAAGATTATCATCCACTATCATCTCTAATAATTTGCTATGAGAAGTAACTTCAGTGGTTGTATTACAGAGAGAGGACCTTTTTTTTTTTTTTACATGTGAGAGGGATTTATGGAAAAAAGTAGTAGTTTGGGTTGAGCATGAGTTGTGAGTTAGATAGCCATGATTCAGTTCCTCTTAAAACTTCCTGAGTTATTTTTTGGAGGTGTACCATGTTGTCAGATGTGCAAATGACTATGGAGTCATCCGCATACTGTATTAGGGAAGCCTGTTGTGTGGATGTTTGGAAGTTGCTGGCGAGAATGTTAAAGAAGAGTGGAACAAGGCTAGAACCTTGTTGTACACTGGTGGTGGCTGGATGGTATGGAGAGAGGGTGAAGTGCCATTTTACTGACAGATGCCTAGCCTTCCTTTAGTGAGCTGTACTCTTCTTACCTGCAATTGTTTTCATGCATCCATCTCCTGACTACTGGCAGTATTTAAGCAAATATGTGCCGTGGAGTTCAAATGATCATGCAGTATCATGGAACACCACCTGCAGCACTTTGAATTGATATGTGCATATATTTAGTAGCTCATTGGTTGTATTTTTAACCTTCAGTTCCACACCCCATCTGCTCCCCTCCTGTGCATGAGAGAATTTAATCTTTCCTGATTTCAATTTCCTCTATTTTCTTGCTGTATATTAGTATCTTCACTCTCATCCCAAACTTGTCTTGCTGCTTCCGCTCAACCATCCTGAGAAACCATGATGAGGCAATGAATTGTGGATTACTTTTCTGTCTTCTTGGGATGAATAGGGCCAATGGGTCTCATACCACCGCCGTCAGTATTTCATGTTATACAAAACCAGCAATATGGGGTCAGACTCCCACCACTGGTGCAAGTTTGTATACAAAAGGTACTTGGCCTTTCAGGTAAATAATAAATGTGTACTGCCCTGGGTAGAAGACAAAACCTGTCACAGCCAGGCAAGTTCCACTCTGTATAGCTACAGACTGACTCACTGGGATTTAACTAACCTAGACCAAGCCTAGTGCCTTTCAGCACAGCTTTGCTAACAATGATTGAAACTTGACCAAAATTATTTTACTCCCCACCTCACACACACACACACACACACACACACACACACACACACACACACACACACACACACACACACACACACACACACACACACACATTCAGTATTTCTCAGAATAGGGGGTAAATTGTGACAATCAATGACCAATTCCCTTCTTCCCAAGCTTCAATGCGAGCAGTTAGTTGTGACAGCTGTCAGGGTGAGGAGTGATTTCCCACTGTCTACTCTGGAGGCCTCATGCTGTCACCATACCTAATGTTCCACTTTCCTCTTGTGTCTACTACCAACCATGGCTGTCATGTTCTGGAACCCTACCTCCAGTCTTACCTACCAATGACATCCCTGACTTCATTCCTGGACTTTCCTATCTCTCTTTCAGAAAAAAGATCACCTGTCCAATAAAAATATCATGTCCCATACATAACTCTCCAATTCGCCTATGTGTGTATATATTACATAGCTGATTTGGTCTAGTCAGTCAGATGACATAGTGTGTTATTTTCACACATTTATAATGTTTTCATACAAAAAATTGAAAATTAGATATACAACCATTACTGTTTTGACAAGAAGTTGCTATTGTCTTTCCCATCTCCATCCTGATCACTCCTGAATTGCTTACCTACTGTTCTATCCTCTGCTTGCTTCCCATTTGCATCTCTGTCCTGTCATCCCATTTCCCACTTTTAGTCTGGTCCAAAAGTAGATCAGCACAACACAGACACAGCCATTAATGACTTATGAACAGAAGTAGCTGTGTTTTTACTCATCTGTTGCATGACATTTGGCATCCAGCAGCAGCGCCTAGTGCTAGTTCTTGTCCTATGGCAAAAATAAAGAAAATTCATAGGCATGTGCTAAGACTTTGCCATCTGTTGGGCAGCTGAGCTAGCTTTGGTGCTCATCAGAAAGCAATTTTCATAGAATGAAAATAATGTAAGCTTAGTACTTTTGCGGCCTCTCCAGTTGTTGCAGGTGTTTAGTGAGGTACATAACAAATGGGGCATTGTACTCAATGATTGGCCTAATGAGGGAAGAGTAGAGGGAGACAATGACCTCTTTCTTCCTGGATGCAAAACCCGTAGTAATGAGATGTGCCACATAGAAGGACTTTCTGACCACAGTGGCAATGTGGAGGTCAAAAGAGAGGTTGCTGTCAACCTTTGTTCCCAGATCTCTTATAATGCCTTCTGTGTTCAGTGGACTACCATTGATGTGGTAATTCATGGGAACCATTGTTTGGCATTGAGCTTAAGGCCATGGTTCTGGCACCAGTTGTTTGTCTCAGTGAGACCTTTCTGTAGGATGTCAACATCACTCGGGGAGTTAATAATAGCTCCCAACTTGCAATCGTCTGTGAACTTTGTCAGCCAGAGTCCCTTCATGTTGGCCTGAACTTCAGAGAAGTAGATACTAAACAGGAGAGGACCTAGGACCAAACCCTGTGGGACTCCATTCATGACTGGTCAGCAGTCTGACTTGGAGTCAACTACTTTCACACTGTGGTTCTACCTGTGAGCCAGTTTGGAACCCACCTAGTGATATAAGGGTTGATGCCTAGCTTAGTGAGTTTTTACTATAATTCCTGAGTGGGGAATGGTATCAAAGGCCCTGGCCATATCAAGGTAGGCTGCATGAACCACCTTGCCTTCATGCACAGCTCTGGTGACTGACTCAAAGAAGTTGACCAAGTTGAGCAGGCATGATCTACACTTCACAAAACCAAACTGTGTGGGATCCAATGTTTGGAGATTCCCTATATCCTTGTTTATTAGGTCCATGATGATGTGTTCCATAGCTTTACATATCAGACTTGTCAGGCTAATGGGGTGATGGTTCTCAGGGTCTGTAGTCACTCCTCCTTTGGTGAGAGGGATGACTGTAACAGCCATTTAGTAGGGACAAAGCCTGAGGGGAGGTTGTGATTGAACAGGGCACACAGGTGAGGTGCCAGTTCACTCTGTAGTTCATGTAGAACACAGCCAGGGATATTGTCAGGTCCCATAAAAGCTGTATTCTTGGCCTTGGACAGTGCTGTTTTAACCCATGCAGCAGTAATACTAGGTGAATGGCAATCTACTAGTTTTGTGACTGGTCCCTTGGGGGAGGGTGAGAGAGGTAAAGTTGGCACTGAATCTGTCGGCCAGTATATTGGCAATATCTGTTGAGCATGTTACATATGTCCTTGTCACCCAATACCGTCCTGCTCATTCCCTATATCATCACCTTTTTGACCTTACTTATGAACATTCCCTTCTTCTGTGATTTATTATTCACATAAGAGTATACATTCCTCTGTCTTCACCAACATTGAAATGGGGCTTGTCTCTTAAACTCTTTCATTATTTCCATCCCACTACTGTCTTCTTTGCATTACTCTAACACACATTTGCATATCCTTCCGTACGCTGACATGCATCTGAAATAACACTTTTTTTCACATCACACACATGTACAACAGAGTTTTAACTGTTGTACGATGCTTGGCACTTAGCAGCATCGCTATTCATGTTTAAGAAACTGAAAGTGAGAGTTCCATCGTATGGTTAAAAATGAAGGAAAAATCCTTCTGCCTTGCTAATCACATGATGACAATCGCAGGAATAAACTTAACCTTGATAAGCAACAGAAAGCAATACAGATATAAGTGCGAATAGACAGTTTTATTATTTTAACTGTAACAGCTTCCATGGTTCAGCATACACCTGGTGTGATGAAATTGTAAATACGGCATGCTGAGCATTATGATCCATTGAGTACTTCTGTCTCTGTGGCATTACTCATACAGTCCATGCATTTCTGACAACTGGAAGTTTTTGCACCCAGAATGTAAGTTATCTAAGTATTTAGTGTCAACATATACACGCTGAGAAGGCCATGCAGATACACATGCTGAGGCATAGACAAGCAAATTCACACACACACACACACACACACACACACACACACACACACACACACATGTCCAGCAATAACAAACATTTTCTTGAGCAAATACACCTCGCCTGTTATGTGATAAAATGAATGAAAAAAATATATATAAAGAGCAGAATTACCGTGATTTGCCTCTTTTATTTTCTGGTAAATTACTGAGGATTGCAGTTAGTTAATAATAAAGCTAGATATTTTGGTTTCATATTTATTGTTCAGATAATGCATGTTGTATAAAAGCCTGTTCAGATCCAAATTCTCAAGGAAAGACATTGAGAAGTATGTGCTCCCCCCAACACACACACACACACACACACACACACACACACACACACACACACACACACACACACACACACATACAGTCTTTCTGTTTCTCATACACACAAATGAATTTGTGTATTGCATTCACTTTGCTAAGCACTTCTTTTTTTAAACTGTGCATAATAGGTTCAAGTAAAATGGCAAATCCTTGTTCTTTTGTTAGCTTGAGTTTTTTTTAATTTACCTATTTTTTTTTATTTTAAGTAAAGCCAGGTTTAGTGTGCATGAAAAAAATGGTATCCATTTGTTTTTTTTCTCTCCGAGCTAAACACAGGTTAATGTCCTAACAGAAAAACAGCAGATTTTTTTTTAATCGGCCTTTATCTGTACATTAACAGTTGAGGTCACAGCAGATGTAATAAAGATGCTGGGTGAGATAGGGGAGGAATAGCTCCTGAGGGTACTAATAGCACTGTGGAGTGAAAGGCGTATCCCAGATGACTGGAGAATAAGCATACTCGTGCCAGTAAACAAGAACAAAGGGGACATCCACAACTGCGGGCAGTAAGTACAGAGGCATCTAACTCCTATCACATGGCATGAAAGTTCTGGAGAGGGTGACTGATAAATGGATACTCAGAGTAGTAGAATGCAAGATGGGAGATGAGCAGTTCAGATTCAGATCAGGATGCAGCAAAATTGACCTGATGTTTGCAGTGAGACAGATACTTGAGAAGAAGTTATGAGGAGAGAGTCCAACTAGGCAGTCCTAGACTTGGAGAAAGCTTGTGACAAGGTCCCAAGGAAGCTGATATGGGCAGTACTGCGGTGGTTTGAAGTCCCAGAAACATTGGTAGAATTAGTGCAGGCTATGTACAAGGACCTAATGAGACAAGTACGAACAGTGTTTGGCCTCACAGAGGAGATCCCATTGGGAGTGAGTGTACACCAGGGTTCAACTCTGAACCCACTGCTGCTCATACTGGTGATGGACTACATTAGCAAATGGGTCAGAGGGGAAAGATCAACAAAGTTGCCTTATGCAGATGATGTGGCATTACAGGCAGACTCTTAGCTAGGACTTCAGCAAAGAATAAGAGAATGGAATTCAAAACTGAAGGCATATGGGATGAAACTAAGCACAGATAAGACGGTGGTAATGGCAGCAAATTGGAAAAATCAGAAGAAGCTGAGAATAGAGATAGTAGAGAAGATAGTGGAACAGGTAAACAGCTTCAAGTATCTGGGGGAGAGGTGGTTGAGGAGAAGGGAACTCTGAATGAAGAGACCAAAGCTGGAATCAGAGAGGCTGCAGCCAACTAGCATAGAGTGTCAGGTGTAGTCTGTGACAGAAGAATGCCAAAGAAGCTGAAAAGTAAGGTGTACAAGAAAGTGGTGTGACCAGTACTATTGTATGGTACAGAAACCTGGGCAGTAAATACAGAACAGTTGAAGAAGCTTGAAATTTTGGAAATTAAGTACCAGACAAGGGTGGTAGGATGCACACTGTGGGACAGACGAAGAAAAGAGGACATAAGAGCAGAAGCGAAAGTAGCTCCAGTTGCAGAAAAAATCAAAGAGAACAGAATTACAGTGGTTTGGACACATGCAGAAAAGCAGAAGACAATCTGTTGAGGAGGACTTGGGACAGACACGAAGAAGGTAAGAGGAAGCAAGGACATCCAGCAAAGTGGTGCATGGATTGTATGAAAGAAGATCTGGAGCAGTCAGGCAGGAGTGTGGCACTGAATCAAGAGAGTTGGCGACAGTTAACAAGATACCCGACCCCATGTAGGAAAAGTGGGAAAAAGGGGGCTGATGATGAATTGTGAAGGCTGCCAGCCTAGCTAGATAGGACTTTGTAGATAATTCTGTCATTTGTAAATATTAATGTAAGCCACATGCTTGTTCTCTTAAATGTAAGAAAATTATGGTAAATGTTCAACTTCAAAAATATAACCACATTGCACTGTGCTGGAGGAAAGCTGATAAGTCAAGTATTGTATAATTGTTTGATCTCAAAACTCTGAGCCGAGATGTCTGAATGAAGGTATTCTTCCTATTGTTTTGAGACCAGAGTTAATGGCTAGAATTTACATGTATAATGTCTTTTATTGCTCTGGCTTCCTGACCATCTGCAAGATCAAAAGGGCTGTTACACTCTGAGTTTCTGTTAACCTGGGAAACGGAGAATAATGATGTAATCTGAAATGAGTCAGTGGTACTGTATTATCAATTTAAGGACAGAGAGAGAAAATCAGAGCATTTTGCATTTGTCTTCAGAACTGACCACCCACCAGCACTTGCCTTGCTCTAGATGTAAATTTATTTTAGAACTGTGTTTGCTCTTAGATATAGATAGGAAATAGGAAGTCTAGTCTAGCTGTTTTCTGTATTGATGTCAGAACTTTTCTACTGTATTATTTTAAGCATTTCTCTGTGATCTCTGAACTCTTGACTAGCACTGTGTAGTAAGAAGTATTGATGTTAAGTTGTCTATCTCGCCTTCATTCTTGCTGGATGGGTTCGGAGCCGACCTCGGCTCCGACTCGGCCACTCTAAAAGCTCGAGAGTTGGTTCCACCGGCTCGAGGCTCCCCTTATATCCCACAATGCTAGGCGAGAGTTACCTCAGATCTCGTTTGCTGCTACAGCTTCGAGGTTGGTTGTTTCTACCGGTTCCTGGTGAGTGTTAATTTTTCTTGTAAAAATTACTCTTTAAAACCCCTTTTAAGTTAATATTCTTACTTAGTTAGTGTAGATTAGAAAACTTTATTCCCGACCCTAAATTTTTCCGTTTTCTTTCCCCAAGAACCTTTGGTTCTTCCATTGGGCCTTTAGGCCTTCCCTTCCCTAGTGGAGTGTGTGTGTTTCTTGTAGTTTATTCTAGTTTATTGTACTTTAAATACTAGTATTACTACCAAATTTATTGTGTTTTCCTGACAGGGTATAACTTGTGTGTTTGTGTGAGTGTTTGTGTACACCTGTCAGTCAAAAAATGTCTAAAGAAGCAAAGGTCTCCGGATTCAAGAAGTGTGATGCGTGCTGTCAGAAAATGTCTCTGACAGACGCTCACACTTCTTGTGTCTATTGTCTGGGGCCTTTGCACCTGCAGGACTCCTGTGCTGTGTGCCATGGCTTCAGCCCAGGGTCCTGCAGGAAAGAAAAAACAAATTAATTCTTAGAGGCTTACTGAAGCCAGAGGATTCCCTGTCAGTTTCAACAGGGAAGCCCTCTAAGGCATCGAGGTCTTCGGCTCCGGCTTCTGAGCCGAGACCTCAGGTTGCTCAACCTTTGCCTTTATCGGCTCCGGCTGGAGCCGATAAGTCTCAGTCCACAGTTTCTGTGGCTCCCTCGGCTCCGGCCGGAGCCGAGGTTATTGAGGTTCCCGTGTCGGCTCCGACCAGACCTTCGGAGCCGACAACTAGGAAGAGGTCTAGGTCACCATCTCTTGGCTCCGTTCATTCGGCTCCAGGATCTCCCCTGCTGTCTGAACGGAGCCAAAGGTCTCACTCCTCTAGGTCATCGAGGCTGTCGGATCATGACCTTCAGAGGGTAGTGAGTCAACTACTTAAGTCCGAGGCACTAGCCCAGATGCTTCAGAGCCCGACTCATCAGTCGATGCCTGCCCCGGTCCATCAGCATTTTCCTCCTTCGACTCTCTTGAGTTCGGAGCCGGGTCGTGTCGGAACCGAGACTGTGATTACGTCGGAGCCGAGACAATTGTCTTCGGCTCCATCGTCGGCTCCGTTTTCTTCTTTGGAAGAATCTCGGCGCCGGACTTCCCTCGTCGGCTCCGAGGGGGTGAGTGGCATCGGACCCTTGTCCGACCCCCCTCTTCCTCTCGGGGCTTCGGCGCTGGTGAGTTCGGCTCCGACATCGGCCTCGGAGCCATCACTGTCGGTGCCGAGGGGGGTTCTTAGCTCCTCGGAGCGGGGACCTCTGGCTCTGCCTGACAGGGGTGCATTCGAGGTCATGCGGAGTGTGTTAGAGCCTGGCTCTACTCCACAGTCGGCTCCGTCCGCCCCTCCCTCTATGCTGCCTCAGGGTAAGTCGACTCACTCCCTCATCCCGGACCGCAGAGAGCCAGCTCCTCAGGAGCCCCCTGTGGGGATTTCATCCTCTTCCGAGGCCTCTCCTGATTTGGCAGAAGAGCCCCCTCGGAAGAGGAAGTGCAAGAGGAAACACATTGACTCACCTGAGTCTATCACGTCAGACACAGATTTGGATGATTCTGAGGGTTCCCCTTCTGAAGATGTCTCATTTGCAGACATTCTGGAGATCCTGAAACAGAGCGGAAATTGGCCAGCCCTCAACCCTTCGGAGGACGAATCTGTGTATCTTGAGGCGTTGGCTCTCGTCCTTCCACCTCCTGGGTGTCCCTCCCTTGACCCCCTCATGCAGGTGGTTGCTAAGAAGGCATGGACGGCTCCTGATTCAGTGGACCCCACTCCCAGGAGACCCTCTAAGTTCATCACAGCTCCATCAGACAAGCAATTTTTATCAAAAGGAGTTTCTGTGGATGCTATGGTGGTAGCTGCTGCCACAAAGAAGGAACTGGCTGATCCTTCAGTACCTGTCCATCCACCTAACAAGGAATCTAGGTCCATGGATAGGTACGGGAAGCGGATGTTCTCCTCAGCGACATTTACCATGCGTTCGCTGAACTACCTGTGCCATTTCACTCGTCTTCAAAGGGACTTGATCAAGGAAGCGAGTGAAATGTTAAAGGATCCTACAGCTGCGGGTTTCCAAGACAAGATGAACACGCAGCTGGCTACCCTTAATTCCATATCCAACTCCTCCATGCGCCTCCTCTCTTACGCGGCCGATGGAGCGAGCAGAGCCGCAGGGACAGGTGTAGCCTTACGTAGGCACACCTGGATGCGGCTATGTAATTTTGCGGACCCTTTCAAGACGTCTTTCACGAACTCCCCTTTTGATGGATCATCTCTCTTTGGTCCTCAAGTGAAAGAAACCCTGACTAGGTGCGAGACTGATGGCAAGACCCTTTCTGCCGTCGGAGTCCGTTTTTCGACTCCTTCCAGGCCTTACCCCAAAGGCCAGAAGGGTGGAAAGATGTGGTTCCGTAAACAATCTCAAGGGACTTCGCCTGACGCACAGAGTCGTTTTCCTACCAAAGGCAGAGGTGGGAATAACAATGGTAGACGTCGCCCTAGGGGCAGGGGGGGTCCGCAGAACCAGGGCAATCGGGAAGCCTTCCCTGACAAGCCCTTTCAGCATCCCTGAGGTGTTGCCCGACTGCCCATCTTCGGAGGCAGTCGGGGGAAGATTGTCACTGTACCCAGAAGCCTGGCTATCCCTGACTCAAGACAAATGGGTACAGTCCATCATTTCCGAAGGCTATTCTATCCCCTTTCTTCGTTTTCCAAATCAGTCAAAAAAATCCCTTCCAGATGTTCCACCCGCTCAAAGGGATCTAGCAGCTTTGGAAATTTCAAAACTGCTTGCAAAAGAGCAATTCAGCCAGTGCCAGCAGACCAACAAGGATCCGGAATCTACTCAAGGTTCTTTTTAGTTCCAAAGAAAACAGGGGACTGGAGACCGATATTGGATCTCAGTGTCTTGAACAAATCAGTCAAGAAAACAAGATTTCGGATGGTCACGCTGCAATCCATTCTTCCCCTGTTGGGCAAAGGAAACTGGATGTGCTCTATAGACCTTCGGGATGCGTACTATCACATAAAGATGAACAGACGCTCCAGAAGATTCCTCCGCTTCAGGCTGGGAACCAGTCATTTTCAGTTCAGGGCCCTGCCCTTTGGTCTCACCACTGCCCCCGGTGTTTACCAAATGCATGGCAGTGGTAGCTTCTCACCTGAGACGACAAGGATTCCAGGTGTTTCCATATTTGGACGACTGGCTTCTCACAGCTCCCACCAAGCATCTCCTTCTGATGGCCAGAGATTATACTTTTCGCGTTTGTCAAAAACTGGGTATTTCAATAAATTGCGAAAAGTCTGTTTTGTCGCCTTGTCGTACTATTACCTACATAGGCGCAAATCTAGATACTATAAACATGTCTGCAAGGCTAACTCTCCAAAGGATATCAGACATTCACAAATTGGTGTCACTTCTTCTCAACAACAACAGAATCAAAGCCAGGTTAGTTCTAAAGGTGTTGGGAATCATGGCAGCGGCCATACCTCTCCTTCCATTAGCCAGATACCACATGCGAATCCTTCAGTGGATGCTTTTTACTCAATGGTCATACCAGGAACTTCCAATGTCTCACACCATTATGATCACGCAAGCGTGCAAAAAGCATCTCATGTGGTGGATGTCTTCCCCAGCTCCTGTCGGAAGACCCTTTGTTCCACCTCCTCCGGTTGCTACTCTGACAACGGATGCCTCCCTGATCGGGTGGGGGGGGCATTATCAGGGCAGGACAGTCCAGGGCACATGGCAACCAAACGAATGCCACTTGCACATAAATGTTCTGGAGATGAGAGCAGTGCTTTTAGCGTTGCAAGCCCTTCAAGACTCTCTTCCCTTGGGAACAATTGCAATCCAGACAGACAATATGTCTGTAGTGTGGTACATCAACAAACAAGGCGGAACCAGATCATACCCCTGTGTCGAGAAGCACTCAGACTGTGGCAATGGGCGATTTCTTCTCAGCGTTTTCTGATAGCAACGCACATCCCGGAAGTCCAATCACATTGCGGACAAGTTGAGCAGAGCTATACTCATGCCTCACGAGTGGTCTCTGAAAGACTCTGTAGTGAGAGAAATTTTTCTCAAGTGGGGTCAGCCTTGCTGCGATCTTTTGCTACTCCCCAAAACAGCAAGTGCAGAGAATATTTCACTCTATTCCCTTTACCAGGCCAACCCAGCAGAGACGCTCTAGTCCAAGTTTGGCCCCGGGGACTTCTGTATGCATTTCCTCCTTTCCCACTGATCTCTCAAGTAATACAGAAAGCTATCGCTCAGAAGGCCTCATTGATCCTCATTGCTCCTTACTGGCCTCGACAAGTGTGGTTCCCCTTTCTACATCGATTTCTTTTGGAGCGACCGTGGAATCTGGACCTAGTTCCAGATCTTTTGATCCATCAGTCGGGTCAGTTTCATCGCTCCCTCCCCTCTCTGAACCTCACTGCTTGGTTCCTCCAGTTCCAACCATAGCCAGGCTTCCTCAATTATCTCACTCTGTTAGAGATATATTGATAGCTTCCCATAAATCTTCCACTCGAAAGATTTATTTGAGTAAGTGGAAACGCTTCTCATATTGGGCACAAGGAAAGGACATAGATCCATCCAACTAGTCCTTGATTTTCTAGCTGAACTCTTCCATGCAGGTTCATCTCCATCTACACTTAAGGTTCAATTGGCAGCTATTTCTAACTTCCATGTGGGTATTTCTGAATCTGCCCTAATGTCCCACAAACTTTGCAAAGCCTTTTTGAAAGGAGTTTTTCTTCTCAGACCTCCTATAAGAAATCCTCCTTCTCCTTGGGACCTAAATTTAGTTCTTGCTTCTTTGATTCTTTCCCCTTTCGAACCTGCAGCTTCCTGTTCCTTGAAATTATTATCATGGAAAACTCTCTTTCTGGTGGCTATTACATCAGCTAGAAGAGTTTCAGAACTTCAAGCACTCAGTTGTCGTCCTCCTTATCTTTTGTTTCATAAGGACAGAGTATCTTTACGAACTAACCCGTCCTTTTTGCCTAAGGTGGTTTCAACATCAAATCTAAACCAAAGCATTGACCTCCCTGTCTTTTTTCCAGAGTATTCCAATAGGTCTGAACAAAAATTACACTACCTGGATGTTCATCGTCAATTAAGGTACTACTTGGATAGAACAAAACAATTCAGAAAATCTGATCAGCTGTTTGTCTCCTATGCGGAAAGCAGAAAGGGACTTTCAGTTTCAAAGGTATCATTATCCAGATGGCTAACATCTTTGATTTCCCTGGTATATGAAATTAGACAACAAAAATTGCCTAATAAACCTAAAGCCCATTCCACCAGAGCTTTGGCTACTTCTTTAGCCTTCCAAGACAGACTGCCTATTGACACCATTTGTGCAGCGGCTACTTGGGCTACTCCTCACACTTTTATTTCTCATTATAAGTTGGATTTAGCTTCTAGGCATAGAGCTAACTTTGGTTCCACTGTTCTCAGGAGTCTGTTCCGTTAGGCCACCCGGGACAAGGTGCTAGGGACGCGTCCCATCCAGCAAGAATGAAGGCGAGATAGACAACTTAACATATAGAAGTTATGTTCTTACCATAACGTTCCATGTTAGTTGTCTTCTTCTCGCCTTCTTCTTGCGTCCCACCCTCCTTCCCCCTGGCCTGGACAGACCTAGAGGAGTTGTGATCGTGACCTCTCTTTCTACCACCTCTTTCTTAATCATATGCTATTATGCATATTTCTTGGTTCAGGATGTAGGTCACCCTTCTTTCTTCCTGTTGTTAGAGGTGGATTCTGTTTTACAATTATACTGTTACTGTTATAAGCTGGGGTTAGCTTACAAACGAGATCTGAGGTAACTCTCGCCTAGCATTGTGGGATATAAGGGGAGCCTCGAGCCGGTGGAACCAACTCTCGAGCTTTTAGAGTGGCCGAGTCGGAGCCGAGGTCGGCTCCGAACCCATCCAGCAAGAAGAAGGCGAGAAGAAGACAACTAACATGGAACGTTATGGTAAGAACATAACTTCTATTTTTGTGTTCTTATTATTTATTAATAAGTATTTTTAAACCTTTTAGCTGTGGCTGTTTTATGTAGAGATAATTTAAGCTCTAGAGTACATTGCATGTATATAGTGATATTGTCCAAGCCACTCCAAATAAGCCTTGTTGTTTGTCACATCATTTGGATAATAATATTGCACAGTAATAATTGGACCCTCTTTGATAAGGGCCTTATTAGTAGCTGATATTTGTAGGATGGTGGCAAGTGGTACTACCATATAGTCTGGGCAGAATGGGCTTAGCTGACGAACATGTGCCAGCCTTCCCCAGGAGTGTCTGTGTGTTTGTATATAACTCGTATCTCAAAGTGTGTGTGTGTCAGCTACTTGGGCAGGGACACGATGCTCTGGTTGGACAGAGAGGGTGCTGGAGGTTTTAGCTTGACCACTATACTGAGATCTGGACCCTATAGCTGTGCCAGTGGGAAGTCTTATTGGGGATCTGGAGAGAAATGAAGAAACTAGCCCCAGACTGACTGTGATCTCTGTGTGCTCTTAAGGGAAATTGTACTTTATTGTGTATTTGTTATCCTTCCCAATGTGGACACCCCTCACTGGTGTTGGTGGTGAGGATTGAGGTTCCTTGATTGTTGGGCCAGTGCACTGGCGTCACATATTAATTGTTTGGCAGTAGTGGGATATCCACACCACATATTAATTGGTTGGCACATACTAATTGGCTTGTTGTGGTGTGGATAGTGAATTACTGTAGCTTGTGTACAGTGATCACTGAAGGTGTTTTTGTACTCTAAATCAGCATTGCAGTGAATGTTCAGAATTTGGATCACAATTGTTTTATTTCTTTTGTGAGCTTAGTTAGTCAGGGAGAGCAGGCAAGCATGTTAGCAGAGAAGTATGAAAAGCTAACAAGGAGCCAGTTGGCTCAGATGTGCCAGGCTAAAGGACTGGTGCAGGGAAACCTGACTAGGGCAGACATAATTGCAGCTTTGGTCACAGCTGCATCAGGAAACAGCAACCAGGAGGATGATCAGACTGGCCATAAAGATGTACAACACTCAGGGAATGGAGAGCTCAACCTTTGTGTGGAGGACTTAAAAATCCGTCTGGAGCTAAAGAGACTTGAGTTGGAAGCCATGCATTTGGAAATGGAAGCTCTGGTAAAGGAGCGGCAGAGGCATCACGAAAAGGAGATACTGACTCTTTGCCAGAGTCATGGAGGTAATGTGGAAGGGAGTAACTGGACCCTAGAAGCACAAAAGGTCAGTAAATTACTTCCGCAGTTTACAGAGGGGGATAATTTTGATAGTTTCATTCATATGTTTGAGAGGGTATGTAAACAGTATGATGTTGACCAAAGGCTCTGGGTATGGTTCCTGACCCCCTAACTCCATGGTAAAGCTGTAACTATTTCGTCCAAAATGTATGACGTTGACTGCTTTAACTATAATGCTGTTAAGAATTGTCTGTTAGAATTTTTTAAGCTAACACCTGAAACTTAT
The DNA here is from genome assembly GCF_019279795.1 of Protopterus annectens. Taxonomy (NCBI): domain Eukaryota; kingdom Metazoa; phylum Chordata; order Ceratodontiformes; family Protopteridae; genus Protopterus; species Protopterus annectens. The sequence goes on from NC_056744.1 coordinate 1,163,855,654, forward strand.
AGGAAAACGTTTTGTGGACATAGACGCAAGGCAGATGAGTGTGTGTGAATATGTTGCTGAACTGAGCACTTATTTTTATAGGTGGGTAAGTGGATGTCAGGTCACCACTTTTGAAGGGCTGGGAGAGGGAACAAGCCCTTGGCACTTTGCCTGAGGACAAGAGGATCTGGTGAACTGATAGACAATGTGCTCCTTCAGATGAGTTGGGGAAGAAGGGAGACCTATACCTACCAAGCAGGGCATCCCTGCACAGGAAAGGGACCCCAAGTACTGCTCATGGATCTAAAGGAACCCATGGTGGGCAGCCCAGACTGCCCCAACAGAATCTGCCAGTAGCAGGAGAAGCCACTAGTCCAGGTACACGTACAGGACCTATGGTTAAATGTTTTGAATGCAACCAGTGGGGCCATGTGGCTTACAGATATCCACGGAGGCAAGGTGGGGAACAAAAGGTGAGGGAACCAGCAAGTGGGAAAGACAAAATGCCAAAAGTAGGTTGTCTTGAGACAACAAGGGTACCAAATATCACAAGAGGTTATATCCGATCATAGTGAATGGCAAAGAGGCCATTGCTAAGAGAGAGATAGCCTCTGACATAACCATTGTGAAGCCTGCAATGGTTACAGAGGAGCACTACCTGCCAGGGTGATCTACTCCAGTCAGAGCTTTAGAAGGGATCCCATTCCAGATACCTTTGCCTAGGGTTCACCTTGACTGGGAGGGTGGAAAAGGAAGCCTGCAAGTAGGTATGATTGGGAATATCCCTGCAGATGTCCTGATAGGGAATGATTTTGATAGTGCAGTACCATGTGCTTGTGCAGTTACCCGGAGTCAGACTTGGAGACAAGCAGGTGAGTCTGGTAGCCTGGGGGAGACCCTGACAGACCGCATACTTGCAGCCGGTACTGGTGAGGTGGTTACTTCAGGGAGGGAGCTACCCTGTAGCGGTGAGACTGAAGGTGAGCCACAGCTGCTTGTGGGTACTGATGTTCCCTTGGACAGAGGGACTGTAAGGGTAGAGGTGAGTAGTAGTACCCAGGCTGACAGTCAGGCACCACTGTCAGATGATACCAGACTTCCTGGGGAAGGGGAGCTGGAGAGGGTTACAAAGAGAGAGTTGAGACAGGCTCAGGTCTCTGAGCCTAAATTTCAAGGCCTGAGAGAGGTAGCTAGTGAGGGACCTGATTCTCAAGGGAAGGGAGAATCTGTATACTGGGACAAAGGGTTACTGTATAAAGAGTGGACCCCTGAGGGAGGGCTAGAAGGTGAGAGAATACAGCAGTTGGTAGTGCCTAGAGCCTACCATCTGGTGCTTCTAGCCATAGCCCATGATATTCCCTTTGCAGGTTATATGGCATAAAACGTACAAAGAGACACATTATTTGGCTTGCAGGAGGTGTCTGAGGGAGATCTGGTAACTGATCTCCTCAGTGAGGCTCAGACAGACACCTCAGTGGAAGGGGTAGCAATGTTCCAGCAGATATCTCCTACCCAAGTCAGAGAAATCCAAGCAGTGTTACAGGAGATTAGGGACATGTTCACTGGGAAACCAGGGTGCACTCACCTGGTGCAGCTCCAGGTGGATACAGGACCCAAAAAGCCTATTAGACAGGCCCCTTATAGGGTGCCTGAGAGAGTCAAACAGACTCTGAGGGAGGAGATACATGAAATGTTGGAACTAGGGGTAATTCAAGAGTTCATCAGTCCCGGGGCCTACCCAGTGGTGCTGGTGCCAAAGAAGGATGGCAGCACCAGGTTCTGTGTAGACTACAGAAATGTAATTAGTCGCACAGAGTCAGATGCTTACCCCATGCCTAGGACAGATGAGGCCCTAAAGCAGCTGGGTGGGGCTAAGTATGTTACAGCCATTGATCTTACCAAGGGTTACTGGCAGTTGCCCTTGACTCCCATTGCTAAAGAGAAGTCAGCCTTTTTGACTCCTTTTGGCTTGTATGAGTTCACAAAGATGCCCTTTGGGATGAAAAATGCCCCAGCGACTTTCCAGAGGCTGGTAGATCACATCCTAGCAGGAGCAGGATGGTTTGCCCTTGCTTATCTAGATGATATTGTCATCTACAGCCATTACTGGCAAGAGCATCTTCAACATGTTAGGAAGGTGCTGGGCAGACTACAGAGGGCAAGGTTGACCATTAACCCGAGCAAATGTCAGGTGGGTATGGCAGGGCGTCTCCTACCTGGGACATAGAGTGGGAAGTGGGAAGATCAGGCCAGAACCTGCCAGAGTGGAAGCCATTCAGGCATGGCCTGCACCTGTTACCAAAAAGCAGGGAGAGCATTCTTAGGGACAGCAGGGTACTACAGAAAGCTCGTCCCCAGTTATAGTACCATAGCTTCTTCCCTCACAGACCTGACAAGGAAAAACTGGCCAGATAAAGTAGTGTGGACCCCAGCATGTGACCAGGCATTCCAGAAGCTTAAAGAAGCTTTGGGAGGACCCCCTGTGTTAGCCAGTCCAGATTACAGTAAAAAAAAATGTTGTGCAGGTGTATGCTTCAAACCATGGGGTGGGGGCTGTACTTAGCCAGATTTCTTCAGAAGGAGAAGAGCACCCAGTGGTTTATCTCAGGAGTAGGCACCATCCCAGGGAGGAATGCTATGCAGCTGCAGAAAAGGAATGTCTAGCCGTAGTGTGGGCACTGCAGAAACTTCAGCCTTATCTGTATGGAAGAAAATTCACTGTAGTTACAGACCACAGTCCCCTAACATGGTTACACAGAGCCAGCCAGCAAAATTCCAAGTTGCTAAGATGGAGCCTAGGATTGCAAGCATATGATATGTCAGTGCAGCACTGCAGTGGGATTAGCAATGCCAACGCAGATGGGCTCTCAAGACAGGGAATGGGGTAGGGTATACTCAGTAGACCTAACCCTCTTAAACAACATTTCTCAAGGGTCACTTGAAAAACTAGCTTGAGTTCTCGGGGGGGGGGGGTGTATGTGAAGGCTGCCAGCCTAGCTAGATAGGATTTTGTAGATAATTCTGCCATTTGTAAATATTAATGTAAGCCACATGCTTGTTTTCTGAAATTAAGAAAATTCTGATAAATGGGAGGGTTGGGAGGGTGGCCTAATGGTTAAGTTGTTTGCCTTACAAACACAAGGTGCAGGGTTTGAGTCTCACAAGGGATAATTGGCTAGGCTTAAAATGGCTCGCAAGAGCAGTTAGCTTAGTACTAATCTATGAACCTAAATGTTTAACTTCAAAAATGTAACCTCATTGCACTCTGCTGGAGGAAAGCGGATAAGTCAAGCACTGAATAATTGTTTGATCTCAAAACTCGGAGCCAAGATGGCTGAATGAAGGAATTCTTCTTCCTATTGTTTTGAGACCAGAGTTAATGACCAGAATTTACATGTATAATGTATTTTATTGCACTGGCTTCCTGACCAGCTCCAAGATCAAAAGGGCTGTTACACTCTGAGTTTCTGTTAGCCTTTGAAACAGATAATAATGATGTAATCTGAAATGAGTCAGTGGTACTGTGTTATCAATTTAAGGACAGAGAGAGAGAGAGAGAGAATCAGAGCATTTTGCATTTGTCTTCAGAACTGACCACTCACCAGCACTTGCCTTGCTCTATATGTAAGTTTATTTTAGAACTGTGTTTGCTCTTAAATATAGATAGGAAATAGGAAGTTTAGTCTGTTTTCTGTATTGATGTCAGGACTCTTCTACTGTATTATTTTAAGCATTTTTCTGTGATCTCTGAACTCTTGACTAGCACTGTGTAGTAAGAAGTATTATCTTGTGTTCTTATTATTTATTATTAAATATTTTTAAACCTTTCAACTGTGGCTGTTTTATGTAGAGATAATTTAAGCTCTAGAGTACATTGCATGTATATAGTGATACTGTCCAAGCCACTCCAAATAAGCCTTGCTGTTTGTCAGACTTACCATTTGGATAATAATATTACACAGTAATAATTGGACACCCTTTGAAAAAGGCCTTATTAATAGCTGATATTAGTGGCTGGTGGCAAGTGGTACTACCGTATAGTCTGGGAAGAAGGGGTATAGCTGGAGAACATGTTCTAGCATTCCCCAGGAGTGTCTGTGTGTTTGTATATAACTCATATCTCAAAGTGTGTGTGTCAGCTACTTGGGCAGGGACACAAAGCACTGGCTGGACAGAGAGGGTGCTGGAGGTTGTAGCTTGACCACTAAGCTGAGATCTGGACCCTATAGCTGTGCCAGTGGGGAGACTTATAGGGGATCTGGAGAGAAAGGGAGAAACCAGCCCCAGACTGGCTGTGATCTCTGTGTGCTCTTAAGGGAAATTGTACTTTGCTGTGTGTGTATTTGCTATCCTTCCCAATGTGGATGCCCCTCACTGGTGTTAGTGGTGAGGATTGAGGCTCCTTGATTGCTGGGTCAGTGCACGGGCGTCACAATGATGATTTACTTGTACATTAACACCTATTGGAGAACATTCGTTCTCCAGTCAGGGTGACAATGTACATTTTACCCATTGCCTAAACTGTATTACAGCCATCTGAAGTATATTTATTTGTCTGATTCTTAACTTTATATATGTACAAAACCCTTTCCAGCCATGAACATGGCTGCAGGCACAAGACCCTTTATAGGTAGTAATAAACAATATTGTAAGTATTGTAAGTAAAATAGGTAAGTAATTCTTTACAGTGAAAACAGTATTTTCATTGGAATTAATCCCATACAAAGTACCAGTTATATACATCTGTGTAATTAGTCATGGAAAGAAAATACTCCATGTAATTTTATGACCTAATACATGATAAATGATCTCTATGGCCATGAGCTAGAAGCACAAGACAGTTAAGTGAGTTAATCAAAACTGATGTCCAGATAGGGAATAACAGATTTAAACACAGGTCTTTAGGCTTTTGAGCTCATTGCATTAGCCAGCATTGACCGTGAATTGCACTTATTCTGTTATGCATTCTACTTTAATTGGTTCTTATGATAGGAAAACTTAGTCTGTAAAAATATCTTAAGCACATTTTGGATGGATCATTTACTGTAAAAACATGGAATTGCTTTATTCTGTGCCATAGTAGGTTACCAAGTTCAGTATGTGCGTCTTAACATAAATGTGTTCTGATTTTCTACAGACTGGAACAATAGAAGAAAAGATCATCCAGAGGCAAACCCATAAGAAGGCTTTGAGCAGCTGTGTAGTAGATGAAGAAGAGGATGTAGAAAGACACTTTTCTGTTGGGGAGCTGAAAGAACTCTTCACTCTGAATGAAACCACTTCTAGTGACACACATGATAAGTATGTCCATGTATAGTAATCATATTTATATTTATGCATTTTTGTTAACTGAGAGAGTCTTAATGTGCATGCAGCTGTTTTGCAAGAGAAGACCCTGATAAGGTAAATTTGACCAGGATGCCAGGAAAGCCCCTTGTCTTCACCGGCAAGTGTCACTGGATCTTTAAATTCCTCCTCAGTTGCAACCATTACAGGAAGACAATACCTTAATTTAGTATCTCACCCAAGTTCAATTATTCTTTGGTTTTGGTGTTTCAGCACATTATTGGATAAAATAGCAGGAAATTTTAGTTTTGGTGTGTGTGTGTGTGTGTGTGTGTGTGTGTGTGTGTGTGTGTGTGTGTGTGTGTGTGTGTGTGTGTGTGTGTGTGTCTGTGTGTCTGTGTGTCTGTGTGTGTGTGTGTCAAAGCTAGGTGAAATAACTTACAGGGATTATTAAGTATCACAGTTTTAAAAACTACTTCCAAAGACATCGAGAAACAGATCCAGCTTATGGACGACTATGCATGTCCTTTGAGGAATTAAATAAGCTACATTCAAAGATTTCCAGCAGTCTTCTTGGTGACACTGAGATATCTGCTAGCAAGTTCTGTAGCCTGGCAGAGATGTGCAGAAATGTTTCGAAAAATGTGCAAAGACTGTTATGAGTCTTAGTACATGTTAGTGATTTTAATTAATGATGGATTCTTACAGTACATAATTGATGACCCTCTTTGGTGGCACTACCATTGGGCTCCTTCTGCCTTCCATTACAGTCTGGCCTTTTTCTTCTAGAATACTGCCACTCTTGTGGGTTCATGCCTTGACAACATGTATTGCACTAAAAGAGCATGCCTAATGCCCGACTCTACCATTTCTTTTCAGCAACATGTATAGTTCCCATCTAAGTCTTAACTTAGTTCAGCAGGTAAGTATATACATTAAGTGCATGAGGAAATAAAACTGTGGCTTCCAAGTAAGTGAAGACCCACTCTGGTAGTGTCTACTGCCTAGGAGAGGGACATGATGTAAAGTACTGTCCTAAGTGCCAGCATTTCATAGGTTCATAGGTAAGTACGAAGCTGTCTGCCCAAGGGCATTTATAAGCCTAGCCAGAAAATGTTGGCTTTCGCCACCCCCCTAGAATAGTTCCCTGTTCCCATCATCAAAGTCATCCTCACACTTTGGAGGGTGATAAAAATCTAGGCCTTCATCTTTACAAGGATGATAGCTAATCCCACAGGTATTAGAAATGAGTCCCACATGCACAGTCCCAAGGACTTTGCAAGTGCACTATCATAAGGCTGGAGAAATGGAGAAAAAGCCACAATCAAGCACTTTTGGTGTAAGTCCATTTCACAGATAATTCTCTGGTCACTGCACATGATGAGTTCATTCTTCATTTATAAAAGGCTTAGGCTTGAGGGATCCAGAAGAGGAGCACCAGCAAGTTCACACCTTCAGTGCTGTCTCCTGGGATGTAGGCTTTGTCCTTCCCCCTGATCAATCCTCTGGAGCATGCTAGTCCCCCTGATCAATCCTCTGGAGCATGCAAGTGACCCACATGAACTCAGGGATTGGTCCTTGAGTTCTTTGGCCATGGATTGGAGATTGTATTCTAGGCTGAAGACACTCCTCCCCAGCTCTCCTTGTGAACCTAAAAGGATTTAATGGCTGTTGTAGATAGGCTATGCCAAGTCCTTCTATGCTAGGGGTCATGTTCAGGTCTTTAAGATCATGTAGATGTTTGGACCTGCCCAAGCAGGTGTATGATAATATAATAAATAGTGTGGCTTAAAACCATCACTGGAACCAGTGGAAACCATTCATGTCCCCTTGCATCAACTGGCAGCCACAGTTGCCAGAGCTAGCACCCTCTTCACCCAGCATTTGATGTCAAACATTTATACATCTTACTCTGTGCAGGTTAGCCATGTACGATATTTCCAAGCTGTTGTGGTTTTAAGAGCTTCACATTAGGAGTCTGAGGATACAAAGGCAATTATCTCTGCTATGGATCCCTTGTTTTGTAACACCTTGGAGCTTATTGTGTTCATCGTAGACTGTGGCTCTGATCCTTCCCCTTAGAAATGCTTTATTAGTACTTGGGGGGGGGGGGTAGATCACAAAAAGAGCAATAGAGCATCCCCCCAAACCATGGAGTCAGTTTTACAGGATGCCGTTCATGCTACTTTAAAAAGCACCACAGACTTGCCCATACAGCTTTCAAGAACGCAAGTGCTCTCTGTGCATCCCACTAAGTGGAGTGTGATCTAGAACAAGTGTCCTCAAACTGACTATTATGTGATCTTCTTAGTCCGTTACAGAAGTTCCGGACTCCTGCAATGAGAGACACATAGTACCACACAATGAGCCTAAAACCTTGGACCGAATGGGCAAGAGATGTTCTTCACTGCCGTGTTATGGCTTAGGGCCATCGACTCTTTGTATCAGCCATCTAAATTTCAATACGTCAGGTGGATTAACACTGGAAAAGTATTCTTCCATCTTGAGTTTAAATTCACAGAGGAAATGCTCCAAACTGTTTATAAGGTCTCCAAAATGGGCTTCTAAGGCAGCTGCTATAGTTCTGACCGTGCTTACTCTAGTGCTAAGATGGCAGGATAAGATATATGCCTGAGTAGGATGACCTGGCTGAGGATATCCTTCTGTAAAGAGGAGCTCAGGATGTTCATCCTGCACACTTTTTTCAAAGGGCATAATTTTGTTCTGCCAGCCTTCACAGGGCATGATGGATGAACTCTTGAAGGAAAAGCAGGCCTTCTGCACTGTGGAGGACCCCCGTGAGCCCATTTCAGTGCCATGTACCCTTGTAGACCAAATAAGACAGTCAGATGTTTCACACCTTTGCTCCTCAGGTGCCAGCCAAGTCATCAAAGAGGACAATATCACCAGCCCATCTATCACAGTCCTGACTGCTTCCTGGACCTGACTGTTAAAGGGGTGGTTCTTCAAGTGTTCTGCAGCTTAGCTGCCTGACTACCACCCAGACAATGTTAGTTCAGCTAACAGTTTGGGTGCCTATTGGATCTGATGGTGGGTGAAAAGGACTGGCAAGGCTTAACCTTGCTTACAGTACTTTGGAGGGAGGGGAGGAACATGTCCTCATGAGCACACATTCTGCAGTAGAATTCCAGATAGAAACTGGGGATAACATGGAGATTCTTGTCTACAAGAGAACAGGGGCTCTCTGATCATGTTACCTGGTGACATGGTGTGCTGCACAAAGGCCCACTGTACACCAACCCCTTGGATGCCAACGAGTATGTGTGAACAGTCAGGACTGCAAAGAACAACCCAGATCCTCTTCAGAATGACTGCATCACTCCCATTAACACTTATCCTTACCTCTGCAGAATGAATGGGCTGTAGGCCTCTCATTCAGGGAACCAGTGGATTGGCAGAGTGCGCAGAAAGGTAAGCTGAATAATCAGAAGAAAACAGAAACATTTTAAAAAGTTTTATACAACTTGGAAAGTAGTCACCAAAGACCACTGGGTTTTTGTAGGCTTATTCATAGCATGAACATGCATTAGAATGGTTAGGTTTTCTCTAAGTAAGGGCTGTGCTCAGAGACCAGGCTGCCCTGCAAAAGACTTTTAATAGACCAAAACTGTACTTCTTAAAGCAGCCCTAAAGATTCATTCACCTCTGGGACAAGGCCATAGGGTTCTACTCCCACATTTTCCTTGTTTTGAAGAGCATGGAAGGTTTCCATTGTATTCTTGACCACAATGACTTCAGCAAGCACATCCTGTACCTCATATTTGAAATAGTGGTTCTATGGATGGGGGATCATACCCCTATTGTCATGGGACATTTGGATTGTGTTACTGGATGAGGATGGATTTTACTTCTGACACATCATTCACTGGGATCCAGCCTTCTTCATTTTACTGTGGGAGAACACTGCTTTCAGTGCAAAGTTATTTCATATGGACATTCATCTGTATTCAGGGAGTTTCCCTAGCTGTTGACCATGATGGCTAAAGCCTAACAAAAGTTTTTCCACTTACTCCCGTGCTTGGTTGATTGGCTGCCAGTTGCTCTTCTTATTGCTTTGGCTGTTTTGGATGATTTCCTGGTGGTATCTCTGACATTGCTGTTCCATAACTGCAGTCTCAGAGGTGAACATAAAAAAGGAAAGTTTATATTCTTCTTATATCATAAGATTGTCTCTAATAACATGGAAGTACACACTTTTCATGTATTGCTCATTCCAGACAATGGAGATAACCCAGAACCTTTAGGAAATTGACTGGCTGGGTATGGGAACTGCTGCAATTCCAAGTATAGCTCCCATCATGCAGGACCACAACAGTCAGCATTCAAAATAAGTTAGGCTGCAAAGTTCCTTCATTTATATGTCTCAGAAATGGCTCACTTAGGGCCGTGATTTTAGTTAGGCACATCAGCTAATGTCAGGTTGTCTGCATGTTATGGCATCCACAAATCAATTCTTAGCCAAATTTCCTAAGCATAAAAGGAAGAAGGAAAAATGCCCCAGACATAGGACCTCGGACAACGACTACTTACAGTCAGCCAGTCCTCCCTGGCTTATTATCACTGACGAAGGTGAGACACTTTCACCCCCCCCCCTTCTGCGACCAAGCTGGTGGTGCAAGCCTCTGTCAACACCTGTTCAGAGTCCATTATGCCGTTGGGTGCCTCAGCATCTGCTCAGGACTCAGTTCGTCGGTTCTTGGGTCCAGGACTGCTTTACAAGTCTCTGCTTCTGATGACCACAGTATTGCCGATGACTCAATGACACCAGGCCATGGCAACTATCAGTCTACCAAGGGAGATGGGCATCCATGCTTCAGATGTCACCAGGCCTAAACTGAGAGCTGCTTCTAAGAAAATGGCTTCCTCTCAGCCCAGCCTAGGCTTACCGGCTCCCACTCACAGGCTTATCAGCAGGACAAGGTTTACAAAGGGCCTGAGATTAACCTTGTTGAGAGGTTTCCTATTGTAATAGTACAGTTACATACAAACGCTGCTCTTGTAGTTAGAGCCCAATATAGTGTGTACAGCACAAGGATTACCAAGGGGCAAGGGATTAACCTCGTCGAGAGGTTTCCTTTTTTAATAGTATAGATACAAACAAACGCTTCCCTTGTAGTTAGTGCCCAGCATAGTGTGGAAAGCGTTAACTCCTACTCTACTGATTGGAAATACACTGCATTGTTACTAGACCTGTATGTATTAAATACCTTTTGCTTAGAAAGAGAAGGAACCTTCCACTAACAACTGTTTAGCACCCTACTATTGTACACTATTACTGAATCTACCTCCTGCTGAATGTATCTCATACATAGTTCTATGTACAAATGTATTATACCTACTGCTGCTAGCTTTGAATATTGCCTGAATAACTGATACTGGGAATTGCAAATATTGTTTTTTAACCTGTTACCTGTATTTCGTATACTTTGGTACCTCTCCTTACATTCTATTTTTCTAACCACAGCTGCTCTTTCAATTATTGTTATTTTTTCTTTGTATTCCAGCATTAAAGCCTAGTGCTCCTCATCGGGTTGTCCCTTCCCTGCTGGCTTATCTCTCCCGGTTTCCCTGAAGCTACGAAGCTGGCTATCTGTACTGGCACCCAGGAAGCACCCCTATCGCCTCTTGAGTAAAGGCTGTTAAATTCCTTTTCTCACCTGCATTGGCTGTATGTCCATTTTTTGTTTAATTTACTTGGTGTTCGTATCCTCTTGTGAGCGGCACACACGCAGTACAAGCTAAAGCTGCCCCTATCCCTTACTCACCTGCATACTATTTAGTCGCCATATCCCCTAATATTTATTTCTTACTACTCACCTGTCCCTGCTAGTCTTCCCAAAACTGAGACATCCTGCTTGCCTTGCCTCTTCTGTCTCCTCTTTATCTCTCAATTACCTCTTTCTGGCTGCTGCACTCCTTTTCTCTGTTTCTCCTACTTTTAGTTCACTTACGACTGGATCTTACATATTAATTTCCTGCTTATTTTCTACTTCTTCCTCCCTGTGTCCCTCTGCAAACTGTATATATTACTTCCCTATACCTTGCACCTACTGTCTCCTTGTATTCTCACTGTACCCTTTCATGTTTTTTTCACCTAAGCTATACTTTTTTCCCACTTATACCTGCACCTGTTAAATTTACTTGTATACTGCCTGAACCCTCTCAGGTTCCTTAACTAACTTTCCCTTTCTTGCTTTTTACACTGCGTAGTTTAGGCAACTCGTGGTGTTAACTTCCCTGCTTAGCTGATTGTTTTCTGCTCTCCTCTCTAACTGTTTCTGCCCCGCTTCGCTCCCCTCCCTACCCCCTTATCCCACCCACCCCACATGTCCTTAGCTTTATACCCCTTACACCACACCCCCTCTATAACTTCACCTATCACTGGCTCATACCTCATCTACAACTTCCTCTCAACTATACCTTCCTCAATCACCTCTCCTATCACCTGACTATACTTAAAGGTATATTCTTATCTTGTCTCTTCCATCTAGCTACACATCCTTAAACTATACTCTTACCAAAGTCTTTTAGTCTATTCCTCTTTTTCAGACCTCAACATGTCTACAGACATCCACAATCCTACTTCCATGATCTCTGTAAAAGACAATACTCTAAAAATACTAATACTCCTACTTATTACTTCCTTTTCTCTCACTATGCCCTATTTCTTAACCTCCTATGAAACTAAACTCAATTTCCACTTCAACTACTCTCCTAAACACACAACCTCAAATTATAAAAGCCTAAACTTTACTCAATTAAACATTACATCTACCTCTTGTTACCTCTTAGCTAAATATCACAGATTGTCTCACATAAAAATTCAGAACCTCTTGATTAGGAAACTAAAATACTTACTGAACTTCCCTAACAAATCTCACTTGGAATACAACCACTCTACCTTGGTAGATGGCGACATCCACCCCAACCCAGGTCCATCTAATTTTTCAGCTGAAGCTACACCTGCTTCTCTAAACACTTCTCTTCAATTACCAACCTCCCATACAAATACTCTACTCATAGGACACCTTAATATCCAAAGCGTCAATAACAAAATCACCCAACTCCACTCTCTTCTTGATCACCACTCCTTTGATATTCTTTGTTTAACTGAAACCTGGTTAAAACCCTTTACTAAAGACACTGAAATCATACCACCAGGTTATAATATCTTGAGACTCGACCGCAATGGTAAAAAAGGCGGAGGAGTAGCACTATTGTTCAAAACTGAACTAAAAATAACATTAGTACCCTATGAGAACCTTGGATTTACTAAAACTGAACTTCTTATCTCAAAGCTGCAACTAAACCTCAAAAAATCTATCTATATCATCTGTATATATCTACCTCCTGGAAATAACTCTACTACCGTAGAAAATATCCTCAGTTGGGCCTCATCCACCTACCCACAAGAAACCATAATACTAGGAGACCTCAACCTAGACTGGTCCTCAATATCCACTAACAACCCAGCATCTCATATTAATCTCCATGGCTTCACTCAAACAATTAACACCACTACTAGGATTAACAAAACTAATAACAAAGAAAGTATTCTTGATTGGATTTTGGTAAACAAACCTCTAGTTAAATATCAGTCTGGAACGCTACCTGATGACATTAGTGACCACAACCTAACCTATATTATAAGACAAAAAAATGCCTCTAACTGCTCTCCTTTATTTAGGACCCTACGTAACCTCAAATGCTTTAACCCAACCCAATTTAAAACTGAACTAAAGGCCTGTAACTGGAACCCACTAAAAATACTTCCTCTTCAAGAAGCTGTTAATTACTTTAACACCACATTCCTAACTATTCTAGATAATCATGCACCAAAACGTTCTATTAGAATTAAAGCTAAGCCAGCCCCCTGGCTAACTAAAGAGACTAGACAAAAAATGTCACTTAGAAACAAATCTTGGTTAAAATGGCGAATTAGCAAATCTCCCATAGACCAACAGACTTTCAGGCATCTGAGAAACAGTGCCAAAAAAGCAATCCTCTCTGACAAAAGGAACTACTATAGCAATCTTCAGCAAGTGAATCACAATAACCCTCAAAAATTCTGGTCAACCCTAAATAGGCTTCTTCACCCTGGACAGACTACCACCCCCTCCCCTTCTGGGTCTGATAGAATTTCTCCCCTTGATACTGCCAACGCTTTTAACTCATTCTTCATTGATACTATTAATTCCTTGGCCTCCCATCTCTCCAGTGACAATACTAGCATCCATGACCATGCATCCTCCAAACTACCGACCTTTAGGATACAACCCATCTCCACTACCTTTATACAGAGATGCATTCTCAAACTTAAACCTTGTACCCCCTCAGCTGACCAGCTTCCTTCTGAATTCCTTCAAAAAGCAGCCTCTGAAATCGCTTATCCCATATCTATTCTCATTAATAGGACCATAAATGAAGAAACCATCCCTGATATATGGAAAATCTCTCACATCATACCTTTACATAAAGGAGGAAACTCCTTTGAACATTCTAACTACAGGCCCATAGCCCTATTGTCCCCACTCGCAAAGATAATGGAAAAATGTGTCCACCATCAGTTAATGAATCACCTAATACAAAATAACATTCTGACAAACTGTCAACATGGCTTCAGGCCCTATCATAGCACAACTACTGCTCTGCTCTCCTTTACAGACATTATTAACAATAATCGCAACAATAATATCCTGTCTTCTGCTCTCTTCATTGACCTGTCCAAAGCCTTCGACATGGTTAACCACTCCCTCCTATTAAAAATTCTTGAATCCCTTTCCTTAGGACCTGAGGCTATCCACTGGTTCAGTTCATATCTCACCAACAGGAAACAGGCTGTCCTCTGGGATAACAAACTCTCATCTCTTCTACCTATTTCACTTGGGGTCCCCCAAGGCTCTATTCTTGGACCTCTTCTTTTCTCCCTCTTTATAAATGACTTACAATTAGCCATTCCACAGGCTAATTGCATTCAATATGCTGATGACTCCACACTTATTTGCTCTGCTAGATCCATTTCCGAACTTCAAACTAACACTCAAGCTGTATTTTCTAAAGTCGAAACCTGGTTCCTAAAACATTGTCTACTCCTAAACGCAAAAAAGACCAAACTACTACTCTTTAAGCCTACTACCAGATCCCCTACATTTGACTTCACTATCATGTCGAATGATGGAACCATTATATCACCTGACTCTACTACCAAATTGCTAGGTGTCACGATTGATAACAATCTCTCCTTCGACTTTCATATCAACAATACCATTAAATCTGTAAACAGGAAACTTGGCTCTCTATATAGAATCAAAACTTTTTTAACCTTCCCAGCTAAAGTTAATCTTGCCCACTCACATCTTATTTCCACACTTCTCTATGCCTCACCTATCTACACTAATCTCAAGAAAAACAATCTCTCTAAACTGTCTACCACTTACAATAACATAGCTAGATTTGTTACTGGGAAGCAATTTAGAACCCACCATTGTCTGAATCTGCAACAACTTAACTGGCTTGAACTGACAAACATGTTGCTTCTATCCCAACTTATGTTTGTCCAAAGAGCTTTTTACCAACCTCTTAATACACCTGCTCTTTCTAACCTCTTAAGCCCCTACTCAAACCTGAACTCACTCCGCTCTTCTAGCAAACTGCTAGTTACCTTAACCAAATCTAATAACCTTGCTGGTGATTCCCTCTTCTCAAATGCCATTGGGAAACACTGGAATAAACTTCCTCCCGAACTTACTTCAATTGCATCTACTGCTCTGTTTAAACAAAAACTAAGAGTCCACCTTAAAAACCACTGGATATGTTCCTGCTCTAAGCCTGATTAAAATGTTCTTGTTTTTCTCCTCCTCATGGCTATTTGTCTCTCTCTTTCTGGCAATACATATCTCTTTAAATCTGCACCTTCTTTCGATTAATGTTCTCTCTTTTCCTTGGTTTCATGCTTTCTCTAAATGGTTCCAAAGATGAAATTATGTTGAACATGTTGTTTATACCTTTATATGATTAATCATTCTTGTCTTGGAGTGAAAGTCCTACCACTTTTTTTAATCTGTTATTTTAATCTGTTATTATGAATTGTTTTGTTTATTGTATCTGTCTTGTCTACATGTGGAGCTTTTCTCCCCGGGCCTCTGCTGAAAATGGAAATATATCCAGTTAGACTAGCCCGGTTAACAAATGTAAAATAAAAAAATAAAAATAAAACTTTGTAAGATTGGCTGAGGACATTATCTCCCTTGTTAGAGGCAGGTAACCCCAGATGAATCCTCCCCAGGAAAAAGAAAAAGGGATCCCCTTCCAGAAGTTCTTTTTCACCCGTTAGAATCAGATGAGAATTCTGACCACGATGATTCTGTTTTTGAAGAGGGCCCTTTCATGACATCCTTTGAAGACTCAGACTCTGAGGAAAACCTGACTTCTGCTTCCCTTTTGAGGATTTACCTTTCAGGGAAACCGTGCATGCCTTGAGGGAACAATTTCAGGGGGAAGCCCAGGATTAACCCCAGTCCAAGAAAAGAATAAAGGAAATTCTCAACCTTCCAGAACATAAACCCCTCACCATTCTGCCTGTTTTAGAGGCTGTAGATGAAGTCTTTCAGGACTCTTCCTTGAAGCCAGACTCCCTCCCTCCTGCCCCTAGGAAAACCTGGCAGGTTTAATAGGATTTTGGATTCTTATAAACATCTCTTCAAGAATCCTACAGCTGACCCAGAGGTTGTGACCCCCGGCCCCAAAGGAGACAGAGCTAGCTCCTCCAAAACCCCCCTGCCCACAAATAAAGAAAGTAGGGCCCTGGATAGATTTTCTTTGGGGCATTAAATTGTCAGTTCCACATGATTAAATACTAGGAAACTTTACTGGATCAGATGAAAGAGAAGCGTATGACTTTAGAGAATGGTGGTCTCCCTAAGGAATTACTAGACCTTTGCAATTCCAGCTCCCAGCTACTAAAACATTCCCTTCACTGTGGATATGATACTATGGAAGCCGCCAGCAGGGCTGCAGCTACAGACTGTATCATTAGAAGACACACTTGGTTGAGGGAACAGTCCCTCCCAGAGCATGATAAATCTAATCTCTTGAATGCCTCCTTGGACAAGGGCTTTCTCTCTGGCCCCAAAGCAGAGGGTGTGCTCAAAAAGATGGAAGACAAGGCCAAGTCTGTGCAGACTGTTAAAAACGTTCTGCAGGTGCAACCCCCATGTTTCAGTCAAAACTACCCTTCTAAACATTGGTCCTTTCCTTCCCAATCTAAAGCTAGGCAAAGAAAGCCATGTATGGAAAGGAGACAGAAACAGCACCAAACACCCAGGCAGTAGCATTCAGAAACTTCTAGACCAGGGAGTTCTAGACCACAGGCCCCTGATAGGGAACAACCATGACTCATCCATGGTAGTTCCCCTCCCTCCCTCTCCCAGACTAGGAGGAAGGCTAGCATTATTCCAAAGGAATTGGTCCCTCATTACTTCAGGCCAGTGGGTACTAAACATTATATCAGGGGGGTTACAAACTCATATTCATGCAGCCTTTGAAACCCTCAGCTTCCCAGACAGTCCCCCAAACCAAAGGACAGAGGCTCTGTTCCAAATACAGATGCTATGTGCCCAGGCCTCAGTGGAAAAGGTCCCAGAACACCAAAAAGGAAGGGGTTTCTATTCCAGACCCTTCCTAGTTCCCAGGAAGGAAGGCACATGGTGGCCTATATTGGACCTGTCTGCCCTCAACCATTTCCTACTGGTTCCAAAATTCAAGATATTGACCCTTCAAAAACTTTTGCTCATGATCTCTCCAAAGGCATTCATGGTTACCCTAGATCTAAAAGACACATACCTATATATTCCCATGGAGGAATCACACACGAGCATCTTATGCTTCAAAGCAGATACCAGGCACTATCAGTTTTGTGCTCTACCCTTTGGCATGTCTGCTGCTCCCATGGTTTTCACAACGTGCTTACCCTCTCTAATTGCCTTCTGCAGAACAAAGGGGGTACAAATTTACCCCTCTCTGGACAATTGCCTTATCCAGGCTACAAGCCTGACAAAGCTCAACTCAGACTTGATGTTCACCCATAATCTCTTAACCTCCCTGGGGTTCACCTTAAGTCATTGGAAATTCCATATAGACCCCTCAACCAGGATTGTGTTCCTGGGGGCCCTACTGGATTCTGCCCTCCAAAAGGCTTTTTTGCCTCTGGATAAGGTCTTTTCCCTGACTTTGTACTTCTTGCATCTTCATGATCTCCTGCCAGGTTACACATGAGGAAACGCCAGTGGTACCTCACAATGTGTGGTACCAGTATGCACAATCATTCTCAGCCAAGATCAAGCTAATTCCTTGCCTCAAGGAGGTGTTTGCATGGTGGGCCTGAACTTGCCTCCTCAATTCAGGACTCCCCTTTAGATTCACCCCCCCAAGAAGTAGCCAGGGAGAGCACATTTCAACCACTTCCAGACCCAAGGGAAGTGGGACCACAAGCTCAAAGACAAACACATAAATTTAAAGGAACTTACGGCAGTCCAGAAAGGACTAGTAGCCTTGAGAGAGAAATGAAAAACAGGGGTGCTGGTAGTGAAAACAGACAATACCACAGTCATGTGGTACATAAGCAGAGGGGAATTCACTTTCATCCTCTCTGCCACCTAGCAGTGGATGTTTGGGAGACTGCACAACCAACTAGCAAACCATCTCAGCAGAAGTCTGTCAGACCCCCATAAGTGGCAACTGTAACAGGAAACTTTTCTTAGTATAGCCAAAAAATGGGAAGTTCCTCAAGTAGACCTTTTCGCCACCAGGGAGAATATTCCGTTATAAAAGTTTTCCTCCAGGACAAAATTAAGTCATCCTGGAAGACAGATGCTTTCTCCTTGCCGTGGAAAGGCCTCTTCATCTATGCCTTCCCTACGATTGCTGTGCTCCCCAGGGTGCTCCTAAAATGAGGGAAGAAGGACCAAGAGTAACACTAATAACACCAGACTGGCCCAGCCAGCACTGGTACCTTTTACTACTCAGCTTAACCAGTACAAAATCATGGCAGCTGCCACAGACCTTCTGACACAGGACAAGGGAAAGATTTTGCACCCCAACTTGTGAACCCTCAAATTATCAGCATGGAGAGTACCCTAACATCTTGGAGAGATACTATCCTAGACAAACAGATATTCTGAAAGAGGCTGGAATGCCTAGCACTAGGAAATTATACTCTGCTAAATGGAAAATATTCTCCCTTTGATGTGGCAACATGATCGGAATCCTCATCTAGCCAAGATCTCTGTCATCCTGGCTTATCTGGTCAGTCTGTTTGACAAAGGACTGTCCTACTCCTCCATAAAGATTCATGCCTTGGACATTTCAGCTCACATTCCTGCCCAACCTCCTATCTTCTCTCACCCCCTTATGAAACAGTTTTTTTAAAGGGGTGATTCATGTCAGGCCATCCAGAAGTCCACAGGCCGCACCCTGGAACCTTATTTTTGTTGTGGAGAAACTTGACTCTTTCACCAATCCAACCAGCTACCTCTACTGACTTAAAATTCTTGACATGGGAGACTGCCTTAAAATTCTTGACATGGGAGACTGCCTTCTTATTAGCCATCACTTCTGCTATAAAGGGTTTCTGAACTGCAGGCACTCATGGCAATGGAACCTTTCTTCATTTTCCACCCAGAAAGAGTCCCTCTCAGAACTAACACCTCCTTTATACTCAAGGTGGTGACAGACGTTTCCTTAAATCAAGCTACACATCTGCCTATCATCTTCCGCAAACCACATAACCCAGGAGAAGGAGATTTTCATTCCTTGAACGTGCATAGGCAGATCTGTTATAATCTTGGCAGAACAAACACTTTGAGAAAATCAAATCTGCTGTTTGTGGCCTTTGCCACCAGTTTTGAAGGGAAACCCGTTTCCAAGCAGACCATCTCTAAGTAGATCTCTTACTGTATTGCCTTTTGCTACAGCCATCTTGGTAAGAAGCCACCTGATGCTATCAGGACACACTCAGGGCACCTGCTGTCTCTACTGCCTTCCTAAAACAGGTATACACCAAAGATATCCTGGAAGCTGCTACCTGTTCTTTAGTGCATACGTTTACCAAACATTACCATTTATCAGCCTTCACCATGTCCAGAGTAGGATTTGTTACTGCCATCCTCTTCTCTCCTTAATCTACTATCCACCCTTCTTCTCAGCTTTGGGAATCATCCCAATAGTCAGGACTGCAACAGTGAATGCACAAAGAACATAGTACTGTTGTGTATACTTACCATAAATGTAAATGTTTAAGTGTATTCACTGTTGCAGTATCCTTTCCCTCCCTCCCTATTCCCCCCAGCCTAAAGGGTAGGGGCTTGAACAAGCTTCTTCTGAAGTCAGGGGCTCCTTTCTCTTGCCCCTTTCCTTTCTTAGGTTCAGTATCAGACCCTTGACAGGGCCCCTATTTTCAGGGGGCAAGAAAAAACTGAGATCATGACGTCAGCTGAATTCCCTTGTACCTGAGCATGCTGACGTCGGTCAGGGTGTCCACATGCTGTTGGGAGAGGGAGATTTTTCTCTGTTAGTCGAGTCAGCCAAGGGCTTCTATGGAGGGAAATCCCACTAGTCAGAACTGTAACAGTGAATACACGTGAACATCTACATTTATGGTAAGTATACAAAATGGTAATTTATTTGCTGCCAATGTGCGGGATACCCACTTTGACACCAGGATGTGCCTTCTTTGTGACTTGCAGGCCCTGTTCAATGGGCATCTAAAAGAGCAACTGGCCCATAACATTGTCTTACCCCTGTGAGTGATGGCTCGGTTTTTCTTGCGTGTACATTACCCCAGGCATTCTTCTCCTCCTACCTGCCTTTCTCTTCTGCCTCACCTCAGCCATCCCTTGGTACCTTCCCAACCTAAATTTATTTTCAGAAAACTAAAAAAGACATTCTGTTTCTCAAAAAATCTCTTTCTCTCCCCAACATGCATGCCTAATGGGTTACCCTTCTGTGTTTATCCCAGTTTGCTGTTCTTTTCTGCCTAGTTTCCTCTATATTGATATGGTAACCTGAGTTGCCACATTGCTGTGCACAGCTACATTGGTATGTCTTTTGGCAACAGTTCTGACCTGTGCTGCCTTTTTGTGACTGTCTGCTGCTGAGTGCAACCGTTGGTCACTGCATTGTATGCAGCAGCACTGAGCACCTCCTGTACGTGTGTGGGTTAGCTGTTACATTATTCCTGTTGTCCATCTGCCCTGCTTTATCCTGTTCATGCCATATGCTGCCATAGTACTGTTCTTCATGTTACGACTGCACCTCTAATTTCTTATGAGGTCCTTAACTTGGCATGCAGATGCTGTCTCCTGACTGATACATTTCTGACTAGCTCTTCAGTACTTTGTGCAGTGAGCTGCTCCAATATTAGCACTCCACAGTTGTCTGCGAGTCCAAGACAATGTTTTCAGTTAGTTGTCGTGTTCAAAGCTGCTTATTGTTTTCTGTACTGTATGGGTCTGATTTAAATATAGTGTCACTATTGCTCTTCATTCTTCACTAGTATGTTCTGTCCTTAGTAGAAGCAATGTCCTTTGGTCTTTCTCCTCATATGTGCATTCTTCAGTTTGTCTGTCTTTTTGGGATTTTATTCCTGAATGTGCGTTTAAGCTGTACACTCGTAGGTGTAGCTCAAGTAGTGAGATGCACTGGTATTCTGTAGCCTTTTAGCATACTGTGCAGCTTTTGGCTCCAGGGAATGCCCTTAGTTTTAATTATTATTATTATGGCCTTACTGATGTTTGACATGA